>NW_005842104.1:1150295-1164657 GCF_000455745.1 Alligator sinensis
TTTCCTGCCTAGGCAGGGGTTCAAACTCGATGATCTGTCGAGGTCCCTTCCGACCCTAGCATCTATGAATCTTGGAATCTAAAAGCAAACCCACGAGCCTATTGTTTATGGCCATACTCTTCCCACAATGCTAAACCCTCTCTGCATTATCCTTTCCTGATCTTACATTGCAATGTAGATTATGAGCTCTCTGGGGTAAGGGTCCCTTTGTTATCTGTTTAATTAAATCCCTCTAAAACATAATAATGAGAAGCAGGTTAAAGAATGAGAAAGTAGAGAAAGAAAAGTTAAACCATAATTCCAGAGATATACAGAATACAAAATATTGTCTTTTCCTGCAGACTATGCATGAAGGTGGTTGGTTTCAAGTGCTGCCTGACCAGTCTTTGCTTTCTTATATATACCAAGATAGAAGATCTGTTTCTACAAAGAGATATTTATCTCTAAACTAGCAATGCAAATCCCCTGAAGTTACTGGAAACCGGGCATTTACTTTAGTAGAACTTGGATCAGGTCCTCTGAAACGACTCAGATCTGATGAACGGTAAGAATTCAACCACAAAAATGCAAAACAGCATTCTACAGCAACAATGAAGAGTGATACTGCACTGTTTGATGAAAAGTTCTCTGGAACAACACTGCCTCTCCATTTTAACTTAATACAGGACCTACTGTAGAGAGACCCTGATCTTGATTACTGGTTTCTGGGCAAGGCCACAATACAAATTAGAAGCTGTAACTTTGGGGCCATTAATTCATTTTTTAATGGTAGTTGACTACCATGAAGATATTTTTGTAGCAGGGTTTGTATTTTTGCATTTTAGGGTTGCAGCCACAAACCCCAACAAGCTCCAAGGCATGTGCGCAGAGGCTAATATGCACTCTGTGCATAGTGAGGTCAGGAAGCATTACTGTTCTCATGTTTCCTCCAATAAATCCTCTACAGCTATTTTAAGTCATTCTGGTATCATTTTATGCCATTAGCTTGTACACGAAGCTGCTTTTATTTTTGTTTCTTTGCCAGTCTCATCATTTTGACCCCCTCCCCCATCCTTCCTGCTTATACCACTGATGAGTGAATGGTCCACTGGGTCTAAAGTCACTTAAATCACAGAACTTTCTCCTCTGTGCCAGCAAGGGCTTAAGATAAGGATCTAAAGGCCCTCCAGTGGGACACCAAAGAACTATTTTCTTGGGTATCTGTATGGCCCATTCTACCATAGTAACTTAGCATCCCACATTTTAATGTACATCTCTTCACATCAATCATGAAGAAGTGAAGTATCATTAGCCTTATTTTACAGGTAGGTAAAAGGGAGAGACTAAAAGGTATGGTAACATAGCACATATTACAGAAGAACAGGGAATTTCACTCACTTTTTTTTTGCCCCAGGGTAGCATCCTAACTACTGCACCAAAGGGGTTCCAGTGTTACAAAAGCACCAAGAAACTAGAACAAACAAAACACCTGCTTTTGTTCAAAGCTCCACTCAACTGCTGCAACAGGCTGCAAAGCAGAAAAAAGGAAGAACCTTTAATGGGACAAGGGCAGCTAGGAATTCCTTGGCGTTAAATAATATTTTTCCTTAAAAATATCCTTTTAATATAAAGACACCTATTTGTATATCTTAGTTTAAATGATGGGATACCGAAACCAGGCCTATCCCAACCATGCTGTTGGTCCAGCGTTAAGATACAGTAAAAGATATCACCCACCACAACAAACCTTGCCTCCGATATCCAGCAATACATTTGGTGAAGAGCCTCTGCATGCCCAACATGCCACAAAACAGACTGCAAGCCTGGGTCAGACCACAGTCACAGTTTATACCTAATGTATACCAAGACAGATAGTTGACTCAGAAATATACAGCATCTGTATATTCTGTTCAGGTTCAGAGAATCAAACCACTGCCAAACCCAAGAGACCTGAAAAGCATGACTTATGAACAGGAAAAGGTAAAAGAACCAGGGTTATTTAGTCTGCAGAAGAGAAGAGAAGACTGAGGTGGGGATTTGATAACAGTCTTCTAATACCTGAAGAGCAATTACAGAGTGGATGGAGATGGACTTTTTTCTGTGGCCACAGAGGACAGGACTAGGAACAATGGATTCAAGCTGCAACAGAGGAAATTTAGGTTGGAAATTAGGAGATTTCTGACCATGAGGGTAGTCAAGCATTGGAACAGGCTGCCTAGAGTTGAAAATTTTCAGGAATGGAGATTCTACAAGAACAGGTTAGACAAACAGAGGTAGAACAATTTAGTCAAAGAAGATCCTGCCCTTGAGCAAGGGGTTGAATTAAGTACTTTATGATGTGCCTTCCAGCCATGCTTTCTTATGATTCTAATATCCTAGGTGTATTGTACAGATTCTTATAACTTAAAAAAAAAAAATTCTAAAAATTCTTATTTGGCTGAAGTGAAAGGCAGATGACTTCATAAACTGATAGTGGTTGTTACTATTATATTTCTCTTTTTAGAATGATGTGATTACTTTAAAAACTATACATTTAATATTTTACTTATGTTGTTTGATGTTAAGCATAACAGTTTTGCATTTGAACTCATTGTCCTGACTTTTATTCTTAAGCCTTAGTCCTCCAAATGCTTCCACACCCAAGCAGTCATATTGAAGTCAATGTGCATGAAAGTTAGGACTGTCTTTAATTTTCATATGGTCAGAATAGGGGGAGAAAAAACAAACAAAAGCCCTAAACACACCTGCACAATTTTCAAAAACTGAATCAAACAGGAGTACCTGGCAAAGCCATGAGTGAGTTTAAGTATGAGTTGAAATAAATGGTTCTGTACCAGTAGGTACTATTCCAAGCTAAAAAGGAATCACTGAAATTTTCAGGGGAAATGGGATTATCTTGGCCAGCCAAAAAAAACATACATAATAATTGTAATAAAATAGCACTATAAATGCCAGGAAAAATAGTTTTGGAATCTTTCATTCTGCTCATATTTCTCCGACTACAAACAGTACTTTTTCAGTATTTGATTCTAGAAACGTCAGCTTTCAAGTATGTGGGCCATAAAAATTATGGTTGTCTTAGAATTATAAAGATTCTAATAAAACAGATAAAAGGTTGCAGTGACTTCATCTTACTGAAGAAAAGCAAGATGGAAATGTACAAACATTTTAGGTGCCTGCACCCTCAGAATCTTTACTTTGGCACCTTGGCTCCACATGGATAGCATGTCGCACCTCAGAATAGGCTTCGTAAAGCCAGCATGCTACAGAGGCAGCAAACTCAGTAAGTCTAGACCTAACCAGTAGGAAATTCTGATGACTAAGGCGCATCTTAAATCCTGCCCCCAACTCCTAGCACCGCATTCAAAGCTGGAAGGGGGTGCCTCCATCCACATGGTTCAAAAATAAGTGACATCTCCTGATATTTGGAAGTTAAGACACCAACTAATTGAGCAAGGCTCGCTCTTTTGTTTTAAGATACGAGTTGGGGAAAAACAGAAGTGATGCCCATCTCCCCCTTTACATACCCGTTTTAGATCTCTGGGTGAAACAGAGAAATATTTCTGGTGCAGGAATTGAAATTTACGTTCGTGCCCTCCTAAGGGAGTGCCTTAACCACTAAGGTTAAGAGTCATGCACCCTTTGGTGGTCTCTTTCAGGGTCAGCAAATCTTGAATTCTTTTCTGGTGTACAGGAAAGTATGGAGTACCCACACCCAGAGCAGAATCTGGGCTGGAAGAGGACAGTAGAAGATACGTGTTTGAATCCTATCAGGCTACAAAGGGCCTGGAACCTGGGTCTCCCACTTCCTGAGTATATGCTGTAACTACTAGGGTTTATAACAAAAAATATGCCAAATTCTGTTAGTTTATGTACTACCAAACAAAGCACTTCTCAAGACTTTGATAAAGGAACACCTTATTGAGCTTAGATACAAACTAGACACCGAGCTGCTCAGTCCTATCAAGACTGGGGCAGATCTGGGCACTTAGAGAGGTGTCAAACCAAATCCAGGAATAGGTATTATACTTGTACTATTATAAGTGATTGGACACCAGTCTATAACTGTAACATAACAGAAGTTCAGCACACAGACTGGTTTAAAAAAGGCAGAACCTGGTCTAAGATTTGCCCCCTCCACCAAAGGGCAAATGTGTGTTCTCTTTGTTACTGATCCAAACTACACTGCTTATAGAAAACCATGAACTTAGATTGATTCTGCCTCAGGCTTTTTGAATATCTGTACCTGTCCATAATGACAGGAGCATTTTAAAACCCTATATAAGTTAAGCCAAGATCATATACCAGCTGACTGGGGTTTCAGGATCATAATTTTGTACTTAGGCACTTAAGTCTCACTTTAGGAGAGTGGCACAAATGCAAGTTTATACATCAAGTCTGTGGCATAGTCAGGACTTGAGTTTCAGTAGGTCAGTGCTTTATAGACTTGAGGCACTTCTGGATAGACTCCAGGCATCCCTTGGAAAATGCCAGGTCCAAGTTTTTACTCTTAAATTATAGAGCAGTTTTTGTCTGTTGCAAAGAACTCAGAAAGAGCACAACTATGGATTTCTATTTGAAACATCTGTGTTTATCTTGTGAATCATGTTTGTAAACGTAACATTGTGTGACATCCACTGGCACTCTTGAAAGGATCTCAAGGTACCCATGGGCTGCTGTATCACCTTGGTTGAGAATCACTATAGTAGATAGTTACTACAGGAGGCTGATAAGAAGGTCAAAGCCAGAGTGTCATTTAAGCAAGTTTTAATATAAATTGCTAAAACACTGAAAAATGCAGACATTTTAAACAGATAGCTAATGTGAAAATGAGAGGAAATCTATTTACAAGCTGAGAATTCAGCTGAACCAGCTGAAGTGTTTGCCTGGAGAAGGAGTATCTTCATGTTGTACAAAACTTGAAATCACTCCCCACATAGAACTGTTCCAGCTAACTTCAGAGCAAAAAAAATCTCCCACAATTGTAGCATTTATGACTGATCATTCAAGACCACAGAACAATCTAAATTTCCTCACAAAATGAAATTTCCTCCCCAAATTCAAAGCAAGAACTATTGTTTTCCCAAGAAAACATCTTCCTTCATCCTTTATTTAAATTATTCTTCAACTTTTCAAAAATAATTTACAAGCATATCAGTCATTTAAGCACTTTTTGAAAGTGTTACCTTCAGTGTCTCCCCTACAGCAACAAGCAGGGAGACTCTAGCATATACTCTCTATGAAGTATCCCTTTATGTTGTATAGGACCTTACTTTTTGCAAAATATAAAGAATTTGAAAGAAGCACTATTTAAATATGATCTGCAAAACACAGCTACAAACATTTGTACCAAAGTTCAGAATGAGCTTATGCATATTTATCAGTCATCAGACATGGGAAGAAAAGAGAACAAGTGCTACATTTGCCACTACAATTGCAAAAAAGGTGAAGTTGGGGTATTTATAAGTTTATAAGCCACTCTAAGCATTTTTGGGAAGGCCAGCATATATACCTAATACATACATTCATTTGTGATTAAGGCAAAGATTCTGTTCCATTTTCAAAATGGATTTAGGAATCCACTGACTTTCCAGTTGGCCTTTGGCTTTTAAGTCATGTTTGAAAATGGAAATTTTCAAAAGCATCTTGGATCCCCAAGTGGTATAATCTAACACGACTGTGTATGTGACATGCTGTAGGCTGCCATATACCAAGAAAATTAATGTTTTAGGATATGTAGCTGTGTACCCTATTCAGGTGCATGCCCTTAGGACTGAAGAAAGCTAGGCATCTACCCAATTTTTATTTAAATAACGTTAGCTAAATATAGGATTAATCTATGCTAATTTTTCCCCCTCATTAAGTCTCCTTAGCATTTTTCAAAATTCCTTATCCCTCTAAAACAGCTCTGAAGTTGCCAGGACTTTATCAGTCCAAGGCTGCTTGAAAATAAGGCTCCTACTCAGTTTCACCAAGTATGCAGTTAAACAGAGCACAATTACAAATTAGACATTGGGGCCAAAGATTTCTTATGCATTTAAGGGGCTTATACACTGGACCAATATGTAGATAACAATGATTGTTATAATCTAAGCAATAGGCAAAAATTGTAACTGGTTCTTATGAAATTAAGTGAATTAAGTATGTATCTGATATGCATGCATGCAAGTGGAATATACTGCACATGTTCAAATAAACTGATTCCAGGCAAATACAAATAGCTGGTTTTAAACTGAAATCAAAACAGCATGAAACAAGCAGTCTCCCCCTTTGTAGCATCTGATGAAGTAGGATGTCACCTATGAAAGCTTAGGCCTCCCTGAACAGGTTAGTCTCTAAGATGCCACCCTGCCCTGTCTTCTGCTGGACTTCACACTAACATGGATAACTATCCAATTGAATTCCTAATTATAGGTGGGGTAAGGAAGGAGAAGGGGAGGAAGGCTGCGGGCACATACCGTGCAACACAGAGGCAGAGAAGAAACAGAATAATCTCCCTTGTTTGCTAATGCTCTTTAGAACATGATGCAAAATTGACGTATTAGAAATCGAAGGTGAATCAAAGCTTTTCCAAAAAGCATATTTCTTTATAACTGCAGAAAGAACACCTTCCATTTAAACCTATTTTTAAATCTAATATTACTAAGGATCAATAATAAACTTTGCTCTGTCATATCAACATAATTCTACAGTAATTCATCTGAAATCACTGGAACGCCAATGATGTTTAACTGAGAATAGAATAAGTATCCCAACTACAGCAGAGCTTGTGGGCCATTGTACTAAATGAAATGAAGAGTGCTTTTACTTGTTCTATTAAAAATCAAATAAAAAAACCCCTACGTGGTTGAATTATGTAGCAAAAGAAAAAGTGACTCTCCATCATATTATGATGCATTTCTGTGATGCAGCATCTGCCATTTAACAGCTATGATGCCGAAAAGGTCAACAGACTATTTTTAAAAAATAGATTTTTTGTCCCTTTAAATTTATTACATTTTAATGAAAAATAAATTTGAAAACAAAACTACCTATGTTACCTAAATGTAAACTTACTATAATTTCTAAAATAATTTAAATTAAACAACAATACAATATTTAAAAATATACTTGTTCTCAAAATTGAAAGGAAGTTCAGTCATAACTGGTAACAGTCACTGGCTAAGCACCTGAAACTGGAGGGTTTTTGAAGTACTAAACTAACTTTTGACAAAAGTAGTCTTTCCTAAATGTGCAAGCAAACTATTTTCTTCGTTTCACCTTATCAAACTAGTTCACTTCAAGAGGAGACTGGACAGTCACCTTGCTGGGATCACCTGACCCCAGTTGCCTTTCCTGCCTAGTGCAGGGGGGCTGGACCCAATGATCTTGCGAGGTCCCTTCCAGCCCCTTACAATCTATGAATCTATCTGCCAGCACAGAGAGGAGAGTGGGGAACCCACTTGCAGACATACCTGCAGGGGATTTCCCCACTCCCCAACACAGGGGCACAACAACCGAGGATGTGTATAGATATCCTTGGGGTAAGATCAGCTGTGCTGTGACGTATCACCGTATAGCTGATTACTCTCTACCAAAGACATCCATTTCCAGCTTCACATTCTTTTCTACACTTGGGTAAACCATCAACAGAAGGAGCAGAGTGCATCTGCCCAAAATAAACTACAGCAAAAACACTTGGTCTTGACTGGCTCTGAAGACTTAGTGATAACCAGAGAACCAAAACAAAGCCTTCAGTCCAGGCTGAATTGTGCAAACACGCTCATGTTCAAAAGAAAAACCTCCTACAGCTGATGGAGAAAGTGCATGCAGCACATGCACTCATGACTACAGAAAGACATAACCAAGGCATGCAGAAAAAAAAAAACTCTGACACATTTTTGTGAAGTGGCAGATAAGCTGAAAAGCCACAAGGCTGTAGTCATATGATTAGAGCACACTCCTGGGAGCCAGGAATGATAGGTTTAAATCTGCAGGCTGAGGATGGCCTAGAACTTGTCTCTCACTTCTTGGGTGGCTGTTCTAAGTACTAGCCATATATATATATATATATATATAAAGAAAAGAATGAGTCCTGCTCTGTTCTTAAAAAAAAAAAGCCTGTAGATGTTTACTCTCAAGAAAGGATCCCCAGGAGATCCTGCAAACCTGAGACAGGCACCAAACCTCCTACAAAGGGTCAGATTTCAAACATACCCCAAAGTTGAGCACCCCTTAATTAGCTGCCTGTAAGCAGTTTTCTGCTCAGTATGCTGGATGGTTTGAAGATAAGTGGAAGTGTTTTACCAGTGAGTGACATCTGACTCTCAGAGCACTTTTCTGAGATGGACACTAAAACATTTCCTAAGAAAGTAGCATTTCTAACACATCCTACTCCAAAGGACTAGGGGGCAAGAGACGGAGAG
The DNA here is from genome assembly GCF_000455745.1 of Alligator sinensis. Taxonomy (NCBI): domain Eukaryota; kingdom Metazoa; phylum Chordata; order Crocodylia; family Alligatoridae; genus Alligator; species Alligator sinensis. Next base: position 1,158,680 of record NW_005842104.1, read on the forward strand.
AGATGCATGAGTGATGACAGAAACAAGCACACTGGAATAGATGTGAATTTTACATAGCTGAAGCATGAAAGAGATCCCTAAGGATCACTGCCAGACAAGGGAAATACCAAAGAAATCAGAAATTATTACAAGCAAAATATTTAGGTTTCATCTGCTCTGAAACATGTGCACAAACATGGTAACCATTAATTTCATAGTCCTGTTGTAAGCTGGGATAGTGGTCTAAATGGTCACAAAAAATTGAGGGATATGATGAAGCTCTATTACCAGTTCTTTCAATCATTTAAGTATCTTAAATCACAGCATATTTTTAGATCATTTTTGTTTTCATAATCTCATCTGGACGATATGATGATAGAAAAAGACACTGACCTCCTTGGAAGACGGGTGTTATGGATTACCTTCATGAAGACTGCATTCTGGACTGCATTCATAAAGATGAATTCATTGTGACATGCAAGGCTGCCTAAGAGCTGACACACTAAGTCAATGCTTTCAAAGAGCTCATGGTTATTTTCAAGATTTAAAAAAGTACATCCAAATCCACAAGTGGCACAAGGTAATTCCTCCAAGTCACCAGAGTTGCACCTGTTTGTGTCAGTCCCAGTTTTAGCTCCTCAAGTTGTAACATACCCCTTGTTGTCAAAAGCCATTCGTTTTAAACCAAGCTTAAAAAGGGTTTCAGCATCTTATATTTTTCACAGCCTGGAAAGCGCAAGCTCAGGGGTGACTTGGTGGCAGCCTATAAGTACATAAGGGGTGTGCATCGGGATCTGGGGGAACGCCTGTTCACCAGAGCACCCCAAGGAATAACAACATAAACTCCTGCAAGACCGTTTTAGGCTGGACATAAGGAAAAAACTTCTTTACTGTCTGAGCCCCCAAGGCCTGGAATAGACTACCCCCAGAGGTGGTGCAAGCACCTACTCCAAACACTTTTAAGAAACAGCTGGATGCTTATCTTGCTGGGATGCTTTGACCCTAGCTGGCTTCCTGCCCCTTGAGCAGAGGGCTGGACCTGATGATCTTACAAGGTCCCTTCCAGCCCTAATGTCTATTAAATCTATAAAGGAGAATCAACAGCCAACTCAAGGAAAAAAAGAAACATCTCTCAACACAATGCATCTTGCAGGAAGAACAAAACCTCCAAAGGAAAGAAGTGTAATGATTATTTGTGTTCTACTCTCCATAATTGCATTCATACATTTTCAGTACTGTGAGTTCCTAATCCGGAATGCTACTCTGGGACATAGTCAGAATGCAACATGTGAATTTAGTTAGTATACTTGTAGCATGTAATTTACATTAAAATATGTAGATATACACTAAATGCAAATATGGCTCTTTAAGTTCCATCAGGATTCTATGCTTACATTTGCAATGCTGCTGTCAAACATACTTCATTTATAAATTAGCAAGTTTATTTTCCTAAATGCCAGCTCCTTAAGCTCATGCTATAATATGAAAGGAGAGAGACATATTACCACTAGTGTTAAAACTACATTTGAAAGTGGACATACATGTAAGTTTTGTTTTAAAGTGGGAGGAGAGTAGTAGGGAGAAGACTTATGCTTGTTGGTGGGTGCCTTAGCTATTCCAAAGCAATGATTTTGCTTGTCTACTCCTAACCTGCACTAAGCAAAGCTAGGTCAGTTTTGCCCGTCAATGAAACAGGCAGTAAATAATTAGGGTTTAGCTTCACTTTCTGTGGGTTAGAAACTGACAAAGCAGTTATGCTGGATTCAGTCACACTTTAGTAACTCTCTGTCCCCCTTTTAATGCAGCACAAAAGGTTTCACTATCCACACTATTGGAAATTCATTGACAGTTCTCATAATGATCCAGAACTCAGGTCTCTCTTCCACAGCTACATGGATTCTGCAAAGCTAACAGGGACAGAATCTTATTTTTGGTAGTAAGTAGATACAAAACCAAAAACACTGAGAGACTGCTATGAGATTCACTCTAATGAGTGTTGCAGTGATCATGGGGTGATAATGTTGGCCCTCATATTTATAGACAGGATATGTTCTTGCAGGAAGAATGAAATAGATGACTTAAATCACAATTTGTGGTCTTTGTTCATTCTTTGACATAAGAGGGAAATGGATCTCTCCATTAGTGGAAAATTTCAAGCACTAGGCCAATGAAGAAAAAACAATTTACCGCCTCTCTAACAACTTACAACCTGTCCTATATTCCGTAGGTATATCTGCACTACTTGCACAAATAATAAGGGCCAAAATCAAACAGAATTCCCCTTTTTTATTCTACTAGTTTATATTGCTTTGTTTTATTTAGTTTTATGTATTATTACATTATGTTTGATATTACTTCTGTTGAAATTAACGGAATGTGTAATTTTATCATATTCTTTTACCAGTAACTACAAATCACATAAAATGATATGTACTAATAAAATTATTGTTAATTCTACTGTACCATTTTAATGAAAGCTGGAAATGAACTACTACTACTATGGATGTCACTTAAAATATGTAAAGGGAGAGGACCTGTACAGCAAGAAAGTGATCAGAACCCAAGTTACTGCAGTAGTAAAGCCTACTACTAGCTTACTCTATTATAGTACAGATGTACGGTACAACTCTCAACCCCACCTTCTGTTTTTAGGGATTCACATAAGTTACATCACATAGCTCAGGATGCAGCCCCATTTCACCAGTTTGAGGTATAACCGGTTAAGATAAAACTCACATAGAGCATGAAGTAGACTTTTGTTTCAATAAATTTGACTAGAAACATTCAAGTCAGCAGAATTAAATGATCTCTGTGTGTACATGTGTTTGAGAGAGAGAGAGAGAGAGAGAGGGAGAGGGAGAGGGAGGGAGAGACTTTGTGGACTAACAGTCGTTGCCACACAGAACCCTCCTCTCCTCTTTTCTCCACTCCCGCAAAACTAAGATATGCTCTTATCTAGTTAAAACAAAACAAAACAAAAAATACCCTAACTTGTAGGGCCTAAATCCAGGCTTTAACCCAGTAAAATGGCCATCACATTAATGAGAAATTCAACAGGTTTATGGTTTTAAGAGCAGAGGCCATAAATGTTTATGAAAGCCTAGGTGTGTATTGCTTGAGACATACACGGACACAACAACTGTAAGGGACTGTGAAAGTCTTGAGGGCACAGCCTCAGGCTGCATGTCTAGCATTGACACTGTCTTGCTACATGACCTTGAGCAAGTCACTCACATGCCTTATCCAGAAGAGCACTTAAGCATACATATAATCCTACTGACTTCAATAAGATTGTGCAGTCTGCTTGAGTATTTTGCTGGAGCAGGTTTCCAACTTGTTTATCTAGCAGTAAAAGCAATGAACAATTAAAACTTAAATCTGTTTCATAAATAGTCAATGTATTCAATTCATCACACAAAACTCTCCCTCCCTCTGCAAGTTATAATGTTTCAGTGGCCATGAAGCAATTTAGATAGCCAGTGATGAACGTTCTGTAAGTATAATGTTATGAGTTCTAGATCGCATTTTGTGATTTGATTTCAGGTACGTGATATTTATTATATACATCAGGGATTAAAATTATAGGAAAAGATTTGCCTACTCTGTTAACTCAATTAGGTGCCCCAAAGTAACAGGTTTTACTCCAGTTTCAAGACAATAAAACTGATCCCATACACACTTAAGCAACTGGGACTTCTCACAATCACAGAGCCATGAATGTGTTCAAGTGTGATTTGATCTCAGATCCCACAGTAAAAATGCCTGATTCAAATTGCTAATTCTTTTACTGTTTATATAATGGGGTATAGTCTTGATTTGATTTCTAGACTTACATATTAAACCACAGGTCTATCACATGTGACAGCTCAGTTCTAATAAGTAACAGTGCACCGTGTTTTCTGGATGGGGAGCCTATATAAACACAAGGCCGTGATAAAAATATAAAATAAAAATCAATGACCCACCAGTGGGGAATTAAAGTATTGTTTTTGTTTGTTTGTTTTTTCCATTTTACAGAGAAAACCAAGACAGTAAAATCTGTTAACTTGGCCACGGTCAAGGTTGACTCTGGCCTGTGGCATAGCTGGGAGTAACAACCAGGTCTCCCAGCTCCTGGTCCCAGGCCTTAAACACAACACTATTATTCCTCTATGTTTCATGTCATATCACAGATCAAATGATCACAATGTTCTGCATGTTTCTGTCCTCGGTGCAGAAGTAGTCTGTATCTGGGAATAGGACATTTCATTCACATATTCCTAAAGTCTCTAAGAAAGTCAATGTTAAAATAGATGCTATTGTTACTACAGGAGTCAAGAGAACTGGGTTCTATTTTCATAACAAGTTTCCTTTATAAATTTGGCCAAACATTTTAGCTCTAGATTTGCCGGAGGCATATCTAGATTAGGAGATTAGGCCCAGATCCTGTTCCACCTCTTAAATGTCTAAGGGGACTTTGGTATGCGCCTATGATGCTTTTCCACCCTGCGCGAGTCCCTGAAAACAAACAGAATCACCCCATTAACCTTTGTAATACATCCTCGAGTCAGCCTTAAGAATAAGTTACAAAAACCAGAGAGCAGAAGGATGATTTTGGCATTAACTCTTCTCTGGGGACCAGAACAGGGTAGAATAGGATCACACCTGGGTGCCAAGCAAATGGAAAGAATTAAGGTTTTATACACTCATCATTCCTAGGAGCTCCTAAGCACCTGCAGCTCCAGCACCTGTAGCTAAACAAATAGGTGCTCATTACCTTAAAAAACTGGGCAGTAGCTTCTGCACAGTGGGCCTGCTACCTAATAAAACTGCCAAACATGCCCATACCTTAAAAATCTCGATACTTCAGTTTTACCATCTGCAAATGGAAATGCAACTTGTGGCCGGGGTTTGCTAATAACTGCAATGTATTTTGAAATTCTACGAAACAAGCTCCTATACAGCCTGGAAATCCTGTTACTTGCACAGAGCTGCTCTTTTGATAGCTGACAGGTTTCTAGCCTGAGATCTTCGACCTCGGTTAGGGAGTTGCAGCGTGAGCCCAAGTTCCTACCAGCTTCCTTCAGGCTCCAAACTGACCTCAGTGGGTGGTAAACAAGCAGGATAAATGGAGAAGTTACATTTTGTGCTTTTTCCCCCCACCACTGAGACGGCATGAAAAAAAAATCAAATCTTTTACCTAGAAAGTCTAGCTGACCTGCCCTAACACCCTGCTTCCAGCGAGGGGACTTCAGAGTGAAACCTTGATGCCTGCAAATACCACCGGTTGCTTTCCTGGCCTTCCACAGGGCATCCCCAGCATGCCAGAGGGTTGCTTGGGGCTTCTCTTGGGCTGGGAGCAGCCCTATTTCACCGGCTTTCCTTGCTGGGCCGAGTGCTGTTTTGTCCTGCACCAGGCAGGCCCAGTTCCCTGGCCTCAGTTTTCCCAGCTGTAAAATGAGCACCTCCCCTGGGCTGCACCACCTTTGTGGAGGGCAGGAGCTGTCTTGCCATGACAGGGGCAGCACATCTCCCCCGGGCCGGGGCCGGAGCCGGGGCCGGGGGTGGCTGGGAGGCTCCCAAGGAGGCCTGCACAGGCTGGTGGGGAGGGAGGTGGATGCAGGGGAGTCTCTGCCACCCGCCCCCCCGCCTCCCCCCACGTGCCCGGGGCCGGCCGGCCGGTGGGTGACCTGTACGCCGCTGTAGTGCTCGAAGAAGAAGAGCACCATGCTCTGGTAGATGGTGTAGAAGCGGTCGTCCAGCTCGCGGTAGAGGCGCGCGGGCAGCAGAGCGGACAGCAGGCGCCAGGCGCCCCAGGCCAGCACGTAGGTGGGCGCCGCGCCCAGCATGACGGCGGCCGGCAACGCATAGCGCAACGAGTAGGTGTGCAGCACCAGCGACAGCAGCATCCTCCCGCCGGCGCGGCGCGGCGCGGCGCGGCGCGGCGCGGCCCGGCTCGACGGCACCGGGCCTGGTTGGATTTCTCCGGCTGCATTTCCTGGCCGGGCCGGCCCCGGCGG
>NW_005842104.1:1164695-1167271 GCF_000455745.1 Alligator sinensis
GCGGGCGGCGGCGTCTTCTCTCCGCTCCCGGGCGCTGCTCGCGGCCTGTGCTCGCTGCCCCGCGCCCAAACGTGCCCACCTCATGTTGCCCGACGCCGCATCCGGGGCCTGAGCCCCTGGTCTAGGCCTCAAGAGGGACAGGCAGGTTCCCCGTGATCAGCGCCGTCCCCAGACTCCTGGTGGCCCCGGTGAACTTTTAGTACATCGGCCCCCCCTGCGCCAGAGATCGTGATAATAATAATCATTATTTTCATTTTTTTATTATTATACATTTTTCCATGTCCCGAGGCATAGGCATCTGGCTGGGATCATCTGACCCCAGCGCTCTTTGCTGCCCAGGCAGGGTTCGGACTCGGTGATCTGTTGAGGTCCTTTCCGACACTGGCATCTAGGAAAAGACAAAACCAAATTCTAAATCTGTGAGTCAGTCCAGAACCGTAAGTGGCCCTACTACCAGCAAACATCCTCCACCCCCATATGGGGCTTCAGGTGTTTCCAGATCTTTTGGCGGGCATCCTACGTGCGGGCCCAAGTCTGAAGGCTGAGGGTTCAGTTGCCCCCGAGTTTTGCTTGCCCTCAGCTGTAAGCTGCAGGAACCAGCTAGGGAGGAGTCTCCCTTTGGTGACGCATAGGGGCTGCACACAGGTGCACGTGCAGCCCCTAAGCGTGGTGCTGCAAACACTCAGCGGCACCTGCAGGCGGTTGCCGCTCGCCATCCCTGCCCCTTGCTGCCAACATCGTTGGCGATGTCTGGGTGGTCCGCGATCGCTCCTGACCACTGCCGACGCTGCCAGCGGTGTCTGCGGGTAGTTGCCAACCGCTGGTTAGCACTTGCCACTCCTGCTGCCGATAGCACTGGGGCTGCCTGCAGCAGCTCCCCACTTGCCTCCAGCACGCTCCCACCGCTGACAGCACCGCCACCACTTGCGGGAGCTAACTGTGCCCCTCAGTCTCCAGGGGCACGCAGCGTTCATGAGTCTTCCCCTTAGCTGCTGGGGTGGGAAGGTCCTGGCTTTAAGCCCACTTTATGGAATAATTCTTTTCACCATTTTTGGGTCCCCTTCCTGTCCAGGCCCTGTGCAGCTGCCTGGTTCACCTATGCCAGTGTCTGGCCCTGCCTATCATGTCCCCAAGCTGTGGCAATGCTTCTAGTTTTCAGGGCAGGGGCTGGGATGCAGCCCCAGCACTAAGTCTCAGCAGAGTCCAGTCTTGCAGACTGGCTCGGTCCTTTCCAGCTCCCAGCAGTGGCCACAGCAGCCGTGCCCACCCTCCAGCCCACAGAGCTGTGTCCCGGCTCTCCTGGGTTCTGGGTGCAGGAGAGCACTACCAGTCAGGAGGTCAGGCTGCATGCGAGGGAGGGCTGGGGCACTGGAACGTATTTGAAATCCAAAACTCTTGGTTCAGAGATTATACCTTTTATTAGACCAACTAAGAAATCACAAAAAAAATACTTTTCTTTGCGATTTCTTAGTTGGTTTTATAAAAGGCATAATCTCTGAACCATGAGTTTTAGAGTTTTGCACTTCTTTTTGTCTCAGACCAACACAGCTACCAAATACATCCCTAACTCAACATATTTAACACACCAAACCCGTGTGCAGGATCCAGCTCATGGACCGACCCTATACCATTCATCTGGAGCACTGCTGGATTAGACTGCCCTATATGCCAGCATCAAAGTGACTGAACAGGCCCCAGTCCCTCAATTCTGACCAAATTGCACATGTACCTCTTGGTTGTCTCCAGCCCGGGGCTTTGTGAGTGCAGATGGAATTTTCCTTTGCTGGTTTCTCCCAGCCTGGCACTGGAACGAAGAGTGGAGAGACTTTCTCTTGTGTTTGCTGTGACCCCTAGCCATCTATCTAATTTGACGGAAGACAAGGAGGAGAGAGAGGAGTAGTTTGGGGCAAGAAATTTGTTGAGATTGTAACCGAAGAAAAAAGAAATAGGGACAGATTGGAAGGAAACTGGATGATTGAATGTAGCTGTGCATCAAGACTGGTGACTGTGATGAACACTTAAATATGAGGAAGAGTTGGAGGGACCATGGGAAAAACAGGACTGTCTGGGCAAAGAAAATGGGAGATGGAGACAGCAGCATAGACTGGGACTAGGAGTGGGGGACTGAGTTAGGGTGAGGATAAGTCAGAGGAAAGACACTAAGAATGGGAACCAGTGAGGAGGAGGATAGGGGGAGGGGAGGGAAGAGAAGAGAAGAAATAGATTGAATGAGGAGTCACAAGTGGGGAGAACTGGCACTTGCTGAGCTAAGAGACAGGACAGGAAGAGCCTCAGCCTCTATAATATGGGAATGATACCACTTCTTCAGCTCAAAGGGTATTGTAAAGATAAATTCACTAATGTAGCTGAAGAATACTGTAGACATGGGTATCCCTGAGAAGCCCCTGAGGAAACTAAGAATTATGTCTACAGAGCAAGGTTTAATTAGTATGCAATAAATAGGACCTGGAGCTGCAAACTGAACAATGAGGAGAACAATAAAATGTTATGTACATGCTCATTAAATGATCAGTGTTGATCCTGTGTACCAAATGAAATAGGAATATGGATCCTGT
>NW_005842104.1:1167302-1178811 GCF_000455745.1 Alligator sinensis
AAAAAAAGTAGTATCTGTTCATATAATTAAAGACTGTATCATAAAGCAGACTTGGACAGTCCCTTAAGAGACGGGGCTTTCCTAACGTTTCAGTGCTTGATATTGAAAACTTAATAAGGTAAGCTTTGCCTTTTTTGTGTTTGAACTTGTTTTGAAACCTGTTTGGTCTTAGTCATAAATGGTATCAGTAAATTCCTTAGGGTAATTTGGCTACTGTATTAAAAATTATATCCTATCAGTTTTACAGTTGCAATGGTAGGGTGGGTCCCCACGTGCAGGGGTATGTGCTTGTAGAGCAGAGGTGGGCAACTTTTTCGGGTGGAGGGCCGCTTACTGAGTTTTGGCAAGCATTCGAGGGCTGCATGACAGGCAGCCAGGGGCAAATAAATACTAATTTTCTAAATTTTTTAGGGGCCCCACGGGCCAGATAGAATGGCCTGGTGGGCCGCATTTTGCCCACCCCTGTTGTAGAGGCACAAATAGCAGTGGCACAAACTTGTGCCGCTGCTTTGTGCCCTATTGCATGCCCCTGCATGTGTGCTTTGGCATGCAGCAAATTGTTGTAGGTAGGGGTAGGGAAGGCTGGGGCCAGCACCTGTATTGGCCCCAGAAGTATTACATACTGTCCTAGTGCAGCAGGGCCGCAGATCTGGTACCACAGAGCTTGGTCTGAACAGCCAATCCTCTGTTTGTTCCAGTGCACACTAGTGATGTAGGGTTTGTTTTGTTTTGGGTTTTTTTTTGCTACCGGGATTTCCTGGTAGCATATTTTGCCACCATGCTGTAAATTTGCAGTATGGAGCATGTTTTCATGATCCCTGGATATGGTTGTGATGTCACAAACTGCACACCCCTGCAAGTGGGGACCTGCCCTGAGAGTTTATTTGAATATCCCCTTTTTGCTTGCACTTTGAGGAAGTAAATAGGAGTACCCAATTTATCTTCTCTATGCTATTTTTTATATTTTGTAAATTCCTTCCATGCCCTCTCTTTTCTCATTTCTTCTTTAAACTAAGCAATTCTTCTCTAAACTAAGCAATGCTATATTCCCACGTTTGTTATATGTCTTTTGATTTCTTATTTGTGCTAATGCTTTTTGTAATTTGTGGCTCTTGTGAGACTTCATTAGTATAGTTTTCATACCATTAAGACAAATGCAGATCTAATGTCACAAATCACACGGGTTCCCTGAGACTTTGAGCCCCATATAATTTTCACAGTCATAGGGTAAGTATGAAGACTGCAACGTTGCTGGTTAGGGTTTGCCCAATTTACTGGCGTAATTATACCAATATAATTATATTGCTGTATTTTTAATTGAAGTAGGTGTTTGAGTTTGACTGGTATATGAGATAATTATTTCTGGCAAATTTCCCTATATAGACAGGATCTCAAAGGCTACAAATTGAAGCCAACTGTAAAACAACTGTAATTCTACCTTGTAAATTTGGAGGTATCAAAACTTGGCTTTGTTCCACATTTGAACAAGATTTGAGATGTTTCTGAAAAAAACAAAATTATTTTGTAATGTCCGAGGTTTTTGGACCAGCTGAAGAAAAGATAGTTAAAAAGAAACAGGAAAGACTAACCATTTAGTTGAATCCTGAATGCAATAGATAAATTATTTGTTGTCCTGGATGGGCCGCGGGAAACATCCTGTCAAAAACCTGTTTCTATAACTGTGCATTAGTGGCTGGCATCATCAGTAACAATGGACAACTACCACAACTGAGCTTCATAATGCAGCCGTGCATGTTTCTTTCTGTTTGAAAAGAAGTTTTGATCTCTTACCAAGTTTAGTTCCATGTGGTCCCACAACCATGCATGCACAGAAGCCTTATCCTCTACAAAACAGTGTTGTGGCCAGCATGGTTTCAACATAACACGGCTATAAATCCACAACACATCCACATCCCAGTGTGCTTGCACTGGCATGTATGCCTGCACAATTGCTGAGTTAGTGTGTCATTCTCGCTTAGTGTAGATGGTCTAGGGAAAAAAAAAATCTTTTTATGACACAGTACTAGGATTCAAGGATCTTACGTTCAGTTCCAGGCTGTGCCACAGACATCTTCTGTAGCTTTGTACGAATAATTTATCATCTCTGTGCTTCAGTTGTCTATCTGATGCTAATACTTCTTTACCTCACATAGGTATTGTTATCATCAGTTCATTAAACAAAGCAGGAGGACACTCTTGGCTAATCCAGAAGTTCAAGGTTCAGATCTCTTGCCTCTGCCACAGATTTTCTGTCACCTTGAATTAGTCATTTCACAACCAAGTTAGTGCCTCTGTTCTCCATTCTAGTATTATAAAAGCCTTAGTCTGTCTGTCTGAAACAACCAATCAGAGTGCCCCAAGAGTGTTTCGGACAGGCGGCGGCGGCGGCAGAGCGCTGCCATGATTGCGGGGACAGGACAGGGCCTGACAGAGCTGGCCTCGCCCTCCCCCAGCCCTGCTCCCTGGAGGTGGTGTGGCAGCATGGGGGTGTGAGGCCAGCGGTGCTGAACCCCAAGTGGCGGGAGCAGAGGATGGGAAGTGGGGAACAGGCCTGGATGAAGTGGGGGGGGGGCAGGTGGATGTAACCCCCCCCACCCCCCATCATTATTGAAGGGCAGTTTGTTAGTATACAATATGAGGACAAAACTTTTTCTTCACCCGTCCTCTCTTTATATTATAAGTAGCAATTGTTGAAAAAAAAACCTGACACATTTTTGACAGGCTTTGTAGACCCAGTGAATTCAGAGTTTCGTGAAGCTGGTCTGATTTGATAAGATCCAGCCTGTAGAACCATCTCTGGTTTTCTGCCAGTTTACCCACATGACTCCTGGAGGGCAATCTACAGTGTACAGGCTGGTATGGACCAGCAGTCCTGGGAGCCCCAGTCCTCAAGCTCCCTGGTGTCTCGGGCTCCCGGAATTTACAGGCTTATAGTCCTTTGGCAGCCCAGGCTTCCAGCGTGCGCAGCTCTGGAGAAACTGCCCAGTTAACTACCTCCAAAATGTATGTATGCAAGTACTTCCAGGGTTTATGGCTCAAGAGTGGGCTACCAGGTGAACTTCCCCACAGTGACAACTCCATTACCTTTCATGGATGATTTGTGGGGTTCCATATTGAATCAAACCAAATTTCAAAACATCAAAACCCCCCGCCTTTCTCTACCAAGTTCGGATTTTAAACTCGACAAAGCAGGGATGTCTCATAACAACTGTGTCTTATATAGTATTGTCTATTATTTAGTGAGGCCCAGAACTCAGTAATTGGTTCCTGGGGCTCTACTGGAAAATGAATACACAAGAGAACTAATGAGTTGACATGCAGCTGCACTTACTCTCAGTCCCATCTTACAGTGCTCCTGGCATTTGAATGGCTTCAAAGCTTGTTAAGCCACCACCTAACCTGATCTAGGTGCAAGAACAGAGAAGATAATAGTAGGTTGATCATGGTTCTAGCTGCTTCTTTGTTCAGGGATAGTCAACCAATATACTTGGGTAAGTACAGACAGTCAAAAAATCAGAGGCTGAATTGATTCAGTCTTTGCAGGTTAGTCTATGATGCAGAAATTGAGAAGCAAGTGAACAGACATCCACTTTTCATTCAGGAAATGCAGCCACATGCCTGCAGTGGCTCAGGCCAGAAGGTGGGCACGAGGGGGTGCTAGAGCACACCTCCCAGCCTGCGAGCCACTGCCAAAGGGAAGAGCAGAGAGGATGTGGCCAGGCCCCAGTCTAGAGCTAGCATGCTGAGGCCAGGGGGAGGGCACTTTAACCCCCCCACTGTAGCCCGCATGAAACCCCAGCCAGGCTTTTGACCCTTCCCTGCTTGAGGGGAGGGGAGGGGAGGGGGCAGAAGCCTGCAAGGGCTGCCACCACAGGCAGACCTTGGCTGGGGTCCCATGCAGGCCACAGAGGGGGATTAAACTACCCCCTCCTCCCAGCATGAGGTCCCTGGGCCAGGACATGGCCATGCTGTCCCCTCCAGGGGTTGTGGGGGGGGCAGGGAACACTTGAGAAGAGAGAAAGGGGGCAGAAGCCTGGCAGGGGCTGCCCCCCCCCCGCACCTACCTGGGGTCCTGTACGGGTCTGAGAAGGGGTTTAAACTCCCTTCCCCCACTCCCCCAGCATGCCAGCCTGAGGCTAGGATTTGGCCATGCCCCCTACCTCTCCACTCAAGCCAGTAAAGGGCAGAAGCCCGGCACGGGCTGGCCCCTCTGCAGACCCAGCTAGGTTCCCTGGCTGTGTGGGGGCAGGGAAGGGGTTTAACACCCTCTCCCCCACCTTAGCCTGCCAGACCCATGCGGGGTGTGGCCTCGGACCCGAGGGAGAGGGGCAAAAATCTCTATAAACTGCCTCAGCCTTCCAGCCCCTGGCCCAAGCCTGGCTACATCCCCTGCTCTCCACTCAAGCCGGGAGGCAAAAGCCTGGGAGAGACTGCCCTCCCAGGCAAACCCTGCATGGGGTCCAGGGCTAGGGAGGGGGAGTTTTGTAACCCCCTTCCCCTGCCTCAGCCTGCCAGCACCAGGCCAGGGGGTGGGCACACCCCTCGCTCTCTGTTCAAGTGAGGAGTGGGGCAGGGGGTCAAACCGTCAGAGGGACTACCCACCCAAGCAAGTCCCAGCTGAGATCCAGGGCCAGGGAGGGAGGGGGTTTAAACACCCCTGTCCCACCTCGGCCTGCTGATCCCTGGCCAGGGCCTGGCCATGCCACCTGCTCTCCATTCAAGCAGAGAGAGAGAAAACCCTGGCGAGGGCTGACCTCTCCCCCCACTCAAGCTGGGTGGGGGGAGGCAGAAGCATGGCAGGCCCCCCATGGGCCATGGAGGAGGCCCCCCCATAGCAGTCCCCCCATGGGCCATGGAGGAGGTTCAAATCCCCATCTTTCCCCTTCACCTGAGCCTGCGGGCCCTGGACCAGCATCTCACCATGCCCCCACCTCCTCTGTTCCAGCAGTGAGCAGGGAAAAGCCTGGCAGGGGCTGCTGCACCCCTGCTAAGCAGATCCTGCTGGGGTCCTGTGCCAGTGGGAGAGAGGGTTTTAACCCCCCTCCCTCCCTCTCCAATGCCTGAGCCTGCCAGCCCATGCCCCCACCCCTTCCACTCCAGTGGGGAAAAGTCTGGTAGGGGCTGCTTTGGAAGACCTGGCTGCAGTCCCCGGCCAGGTTTCCCATCCTCACTCACTTATCAGCCAGCTCTCGCTGCACCTGAGATGCAGGGGAGCTGTGATTTAACTTGAACCCGGAAGGGGTCTGGGACAGAAGTTCCATAAACTGGTTTAACGTAAATCAGTTAAGTCTGATACTACATTCAACCAGGTTTATTTAAACCAATTTTGGCCATTTTGAAACCGGTTTATGTGCACTGAACTTCTGTTCTTTTATAGGTTGAAACTGGTTTCTGATCATTTAAACCGGTTTATGTGTAACTTCTGTCCCTAGCCCTCATGCCTGAGTACTAAGAAAGGGGACAAAACTAAAATGTCAGCACCCCTGTTTTCTCATCCTGCAGCTGTGAAATAAAAGACAGTGATCTGCTAGCAAACACATACACACTGATGGTTATACACATGTCCCCATACTGGAGCTTCTGTCAGAAATAGCTGGACAGTGTGGAACTGCATGGAGGAATATGTGTCTTCAGCTTTGGATCACACTTTCCTCTAGCTCCTCTTGGAAAACATGGAAGAGAAAGAAACCATGATAAATAAAACTAAGGAAAATGAATATATACATGAAAATAATGACATCAAGTGCCTTATAGTACTATTAATCAAAGGTAGTAATAACCAAGCCCTATCCCTTATAATGGTAGGGGCCAACCTTTTTGGCAGGCATGCCACACCTGTACCTTCCCTGAATGCCATTCCAATCCTTTTCCCCTATGTAATCTGTTGCTCTGCTTTCTGCTTCCTGCTCTGTGCTCCCTTCCTGATCTCCTACTCTGCTTGTTGCTGCCTGCCCTGTGCTCCCTGCCAGACCTGCTTCCGCATTGCGTGTCCCCTCCCTGGTCTTTTGCATGCCACACATAGAGGCTGCCCAGGCCATTTGTGGCATGCATGCTATAGATTGGTCACCCCAGTCTTACAACAAATGACCATGTCCTCATTCAAAGCTTCTTTTGAAACAAAAAAAAAAAATAAGAACGGGTGCACATCAACATTATATACCACATTTACTACATCTCAACATCATGGTACCCTGAAGAAATTTGTGGGGCCAGAGTTGCAATCCACAGGGTCTGTGATATAGTCATGGACTACCAGACATTGACAGAAGTTTTCAGTGCATGTGGAAATGGACTATTAGAGTAGACGACAATGTTCTGCAACACTGATTTGCCTAGGTTCAGTTACGGAAGCCTTATTTAAGAAAGGTGGAAAAGAAATCTGGGCAAATACAGGCCTATTAAATGAATCTCAATAGTACAGAAAGCTTTAGAAAAAATGTAAATGGAAATGTGGTGAAATGTAACATAGTTACAAAGGTGGTTTTTGCCAGACTAATTGGATATTTTTCTTTGATAAGATAAATGATTAAATGTGGTAGCTCTCTCTCGACTTCTGTAAGGCATTTGATATAGGGGCTGAACTTTATTAATATTTTCATTAATGACCTTGGCACAAAAAGAATGTGTGCGCCAATGACATTTTCCAGTGCTAAAAAATTGGGGGCATTATCAATAAAGAGCTGGCTTGGATTATTTATAATAGAAATGGGATGAAATCTAATAGTACAAGTGTAAGGTCATTTGTTTTTCCTAAAAGCTGGGAACATATCAGTTGGAAATTACCATCTCCCAATAGGTGCAGTGGAGGCAGAAAACTGAACTAGTCTTAAGAAGCAAATCAGATGGCCTATGTTATCTTTAAAACTACAGTGTGATTTTGTAGTGCTGAGAGGCAAGAAGGTGCTGTCGCTGGGGATAGAGACTGGAGTCATTGCTAGGTTGGAGGGGCTTACTATAGCAGACCAGAAACTCTTAGAGAGGCAGGGCCTCTACCTTTTTCTTAATACCTCAGGCACTATTTAGGCCTCTATGAAAATAAGGTCTCTGATTTAGGCTTAAAATGAATAGGCATCGAGTATCAAAAGGGGCTAGAACTGAATTTTAGGATTAGTGTGATGGCCCTCATGAATAAGGATGCAGGAGAATTTTGATGTGGGCTGCTGGGTACAGAATAACTATGTGAAGGCATTCAACCATACTTGTACTGAAGCCACTTCTTTGTGCTCCTTGCTGTGCATAATAGATTTGTAGAAGCATGGACTTATTGCTTAGCAAGTACATCTTAAAACAAAACAGACCAAACACTGAACCATACAAATACCCTTTTCAATTAACAACAATGTACCCAGGGTCATTTGGCAAAATTCTGTCAAGTGGGTTTTGAGATATCCTAGTGAGAAATAAAGTTAATATTCACCTTTCCTAGTGAAGAAAAAATATAGTGTCTGTGCTTCCATAAGTCATAAATTGCAATTTAAGTCTTGAGTCTGTGATCCTGCATCAAGTTCTGTGTAGGCAGACCTTTATCCCTGCTTGGAGCTATATTGGAGTCAGAGGGGCTCAGCATGGTTCTTACATGGAATTCCTTTCAGGATAGGTATAAAGGCAGACATGCAATAGTAGTAGGCATCTGTCTGTCTCATGAGACAATAGAATTATGCTGAGTGAAACCCCAGTAGTGAGGGAGGGAGTGGGGCAGAGGCAGCGGCAAGGGTAGTATGAGGAGTATGGTGGGACAATAAGTGCCTGGGCATCTCATGAAGGGGCTCAGGGGGCTTCTACCACTGTGCGCACTCCAGCGGAAGCCTGGGGAGCACGTACCCCCCTGATCTATATATGGGCTGGAGGTGGCTGCCGCTGCACACTGGGCTTTGTTCCCTGCTGCAGCTGCCCCAAGAGCCATGTGACACCATGTATGTTCTACTGCCAGGTAAGCAGGGGGCGCAGCCCAGCCCAGCAGCAGCAGGCATGTGGTGTTGCATGCCCAACGCAGAGCGGCAGCCACCTCCACCCCACACAATCAGGGGGCATATGCCCCCCCCGAGCCTCCGCCAGGGTGTGCACAGCAGCAAGAGCCTCCCAGGTCCCTGGATGAGCTGCCTGGGCTCTGAGTGTCCTACCACCCAGCCCAACCAGTTTCTGCCTCTGCCCCACTCCTTCCCTCACCACTGGGGCCTTGATCTGTCCCCTCCCCCCAATGCCCTTCCCTTTCAAAGAATAGATTGATACTTGTCTGCTGTGCTGGGCAGCCAGTGATCCACATGCCTAGCTGCAATCCCACCCCACCCCTGCTGCAGCTGCTTGGAGCCCATGGCTGGGCTGCCTTGTGGCCCTACCTGCTGCCCTGTGTTTGGTGTGGGGAGGAGCAGCATTAGCTCCGGCCTTCCACTGCCTATGGCAGTGTATATGGAAACACTAAGCTGCCCACACACCAGTCCCCCCCCCCCCTCAGTCTTGTTGCTTTCTTTAAAGCAAAGGCATTTAGAACCAGCTTGGCTGCAGGAGCTGCAGATCATCTATGCTGACTAGAGAACTAATCAAATCATTTCTTTTGACTTTTTGGCCTAGTTTTTTTACAAAAATCTTTATAAATAATCTATCAAATGTGTACACATTCCTCAAACAAAATGGTTATTTCTAAAGAGGCACAATACTTGGAACATAGGTGGCCTATAACAGCAGGGTGAGCAAAAGCTGGTTCCATTTTGTGAGCACTGCTATGATGAAGTTGATACGCATCAGCTGGAGTAGGACAAACTTCTCTGGTCCAACTGCTTTTGCAGACAAGAGTGATGAGCTGACTACTCATTCTTTGAAAAGGATTTTAATAGGTTTTTCTGCTGACTACATAAACACTTAGAAAATTCAGAATTTATTATTTATATTATTTGATAATAATTTACCAAATTACTAACAAAAATAGTATAGAAACTCTAGAAAATCTTCACATTTCAAAATTCCTTACCTGTAAATCATGTACCCAGGCTGTATATAGGGACCAAGATTTTAGTTCTAAAGAATGTAATTGGATATATTATATATCACAACCAATCTACATTTATCCTGGGATACTTATCTGTGGGCCAGAGATGACAACTATTGCATCAAACAAAACTATACTGAGAGGAGTGCGATTTTTCTTTTTTTGAACAAAGTTTTTGAAAAATAGAAAGGATGATACTACATTAATATTGATATTAATATTTGAATGATATTGATATTTGAATGCTAATGTTAATATTCACATTTATTGCATTTATTTTCACATTCCTTATGTCAGTCAAACAGCTACTTAAACATGTTTATCTTTGCAGCGTAAGAATTAAAAAACTTTGATCAAATAAAGAATAGTGCTATAATCCTTACTGCTTTCCAGTCTGAAAAATAAATAATATTGTACATCACTTATACAGTCTTCTCCTTTAAGAAAATACAGGCAGACTATGTCTAACATTCACAAATGTATCCCATATACATTTTGAAAAAAAATGAATGGAATTCTTTCCACACAATAATGGCATCATAATTAAAGAGAGACAGATATTAATCATTTCCTTAAAGTCTAAAAAGGAACTTTGAAATCCCACAGGTCATTGAGTTGGCAGCTCTTTAAAACCAGGACATTTCCTATGCAGCGAGACAAGTGCAGTAGCTATGTTCACAGACCCAGCTGTTTCAAAACAATAAACCAAAACATAGATAACAGCCTTTTAAAAAAAGTGTTAATGTTGAAAGTGGGCATGTCTACATGAGATGCGTTATTGCGCATTTGCCTAATTTACTGTGCAGTAAGCATGTGCGTCTACCCGTGTGTGCGCTTACTACACAGTGCTTAAATTTGCTACCTGCTTTTGCGTGTTAATCCTTAAGCGTGATTATTAATTGCACAGTAGTGCATATGTAGTCTCCCCAGCCACTATGGGGCTGGACTGAGGCCAGCTCCAGGGCTAGTGGCTGGGAGCTTCTGCTGTAGGGCTGGGTTGCCTCACTAGCAGCCCCTGCCTGCAGGCTATAAAAGCCTGCAGTCATTTTATGCCCTGGGGCACACTGCACAAGCAGCCCGAGGGCACTGCAACCCTGGGTGTCCCCCTGGGCAGGCCACAGCTCTGCTGTTCCTGCCTCTCTGGAGCCTGTGCTCCTGCTTGGCCCTGCCTAACCTTGCGCTGCCAGGGCACTGCTGTCAGGCAGGTGGGTGCACAGCATTTGCTGCTGGCTGCTGCAGCTCCTGGCCAGTCTGTAATCACCCCAGGGCTGCCTGCAGGCAGCTTCTGACAGCAGGGCCAGGGCCACCTGCCTGCTGCAAACCCCCAGCAATTTGCCCTGTGCCTGCAGCTGCTGTGGGGCCTAGGGTCAGCTGTGCAGCTCCCAGTCCTGTGCCGTGCCCCTATGCTGGGTGCTACTGGTAGCTGCCCAGGGCCAGCAACAGTGGGACATAAGAGAACTGGCATGGGACCCCCCAATGTCCTCATTCTCGCTGTCCAGGACCACCTCTGCCCATGTGCGCATGCCCATACCATCCACCTGGGCCCCAATTAGAAGCAGGAGGAAGTTGGTGACCTTGTGGCACTCTAGGGCGATGCAGAGGTGCAGCACCAGATTAAGTGGGGTGGGTGCTCGAATGCCAACATTTATGAGTCCCTGTCAGGTGGGATGTGTGAGCGAGGGCACTCCTGGTCAGCGCCACACTGCTGCATAAAGGTCAAGACCTTACAGGCACAGTGGGTTGCTGTGACCAACCACAATCGTTGGTCCGGCCGTGCCTGCAAGACTATGCCTTTTATGTGGCAAATGACCTGTATTTTGGCACCCCAGGACCCAGGCTGCAATCTGACTCTATATATCACCACAGGTGGCCTGCTCAAGCCCCCTCCCCACTCTGACACCTACAGTGACACGTCACCGAAGGAGAGGCCCTTGGACGTGGAGTATCTAGTCCCACCTAACTCCTTCAGCTGTGCAGTCCACCAGCAGCTTGGGGAGCCATGGCCAGTTCCTGCCTCAGCATCTGTGCAGCCCCAGACCCTGCAACAAAGAATGGCCTATCATGTCACTGCTGGCTGTCAGGAGCACCAGCTCCTCCCTGGAGGGGTGGGAGGGCTGGCCAGGTGCCTGCACACCATGAACCACAATCTCAAGACATCAGGCACAGCTGGACACTGTCGGCAACAGGGAGGACTGCGCTGAGCTGCCAGTCATGCCAGACCCAGACATGTGGTAACCCTGCACTAGGAGGGAGGGTTCTCTCTACCCCTGCCTCTGTCCGTCCCTGTCCCCCCCTCCCTGACTGGCCTGCCTGCACTCCCCTAGCCCTGGGTTCCCCCCCACAGCATGCAGAGAAGTGGGACACAGTTTAAAACTCTGTTGATCAGCCCGTGCCCCGACAACTGGATGGGCACAGGCCTCTCACACCCTGAGGAAGGCATTGATGCTGGTGGTGATGTCCTCCTTGGCAGCAGGAGGCAAGAACGTAGTGCGTCTGCAGGTAGCCCCCCAGGCAGAAGCACAGGTT
>NW_005842104.1:1178833-1233528 GCF_000455745.1 Alligator sinensis
CTTGACCCCCATGCCATTGTAGCTCACAGTTCCATAATAGGTACACATATACACCTGGGGCACCCTGAGGACCAGCAGCAGCAGGGTGCAGTGGTTCAGGCACCTCTCAGCCTGCACAAAGAGCTCATCAGACACTGGCCAGGGCATACACAGCAGGGGCACACTCAGGGCACAGTGGTGGCATGGTGGGGGGCCAGCTCCAAGATGCCTCCTCAGAAAAGATCCCTGCAGAAAGGGTGGGGGTCCCAGCTCCGTGTCCCAGTTGTCCAAGAGCCCTGTGTGACTTGAGCCTAGGAGCTGTGGCCTGGGTGGCAGCGCAGCAGGTTGGGTGGCCTGCAGGGGGAGATGGTCGGAAGCAGGGTCTGGAGCCACAGCAGAAGGTGCTGCCAGGAGCCTGGCCTCTTCCACCCTGGGGACAGGCCGGGGGAGGCAGGTTGTCTGTGACCAGTACCCAATAGGTCACTGACCTCAGGGGAATGCACAGGGATAGGGTGCTCGGGCCAGTGGCCACCTGGTTCTGGGCCTGCCTGACATGACTTAGCATGGTCCCTGGGCACCCATGCACGGCTGACGACCAATCTGAAGCTGGGACACAGATAGCCCCTGGTGCAGAGCATCATATCTATGAAATGTTGCAAACTCTTACCAAAGGGCCTACATCTGAATGCTGGGGAGAGGCTGCAGGGCCCAGTAGGGATGTAAGCTTAGGGACACCACCACCCAGTGCTGGAGCCGTCCAGATGCACTGGCTGTGCCAGAGGCACATGCAGGACCAGACCCTCCTCCTCCAGCGGCTGGTGGCAGTGGTGTAGGTGAGGGTGGATGATGCCCAGGCCTGACTGCAGGAGGATCTGGCCCACCAGGAGAGGTGGCACTAGGAAGACATAGCCCAGGAGGAGGCATGGGACTGGGCAGACCAACAGCACCGGGCTGAGCTCAAGGCCCTGGAGTGGAAGTGGATTCAGGTCCTGCAGGACCAAAATAGGATCTTGGGCCAGGATGTGGAGGCAATGGATTATGACTGTCAGGCCCTGGACACCATCCTCGACCTGGCAATCTCATGTGTGCCTGCCACTGCCTGGCCCCCATCCCTAACCCTGCAGGCCCCCTGGGTGCTGCCCACCACCCCACATTAGCCCCCTTCCTGGGCCTGTGAGGAGGTCCTCTGCCACCTTCTGCCTGCAGGATCCCCTGGCCCAGCCCCCACCCTGGGTCCGCTGCCTTGTCCCAGCTCCACTGCTTGCCCCCATCTCGATGTGGACATGGAATCAGAACTGCCTGGAGTGGCACCAGGACTTGATGTAGGCCCTGTTGGGCTTGGACTCTGCCAGCTGGAGGGGGAGCTGCCCACCCTTGAGGAGCACCGGGCATCGTCACCCATAGGCAAGCCCTCCACCTGCTGCACACACCACAGGATGTGCATCCATGGGGTAACAGCCTGAGGCTGGAGTGCTGGCTGCTTGCCCCTGGGCTTTGCCCCCTAGGTGCCTCCACCCTATGCCCACTCACTCCAGGACTCAAAAGCACAGAGTGGGCTGGGGGGGTGGACAGCACAGAGGGGCTGTGTTTTTTGGGGAGGGAGGGGGCTCTATGTGTTGGGGAGGTGCATGGGAGGGATGGGGGCTGTGTACTGTGAGGGGAATAAAGATTTCTTGTTTGGATCCATGCCTGGCACAAGAGTAGTGTTGGGAGTGGGCAGGGATTAGAGGGTTTGTGGGCAGCAGGGCAGGTCAGGTAGAGTGGGGAGTGATCCAGAAGATGCTCCATGAAAGCTTCCTGTAGCCAGTGCCCTAGCACCCGCTGGTGGGTGCACAACTCTCCTGGGACCTTGCTGAGGGAGAGCCACCACTGGAACTGCTGCTACAGCTGGTACTTCCACTGCTAGGCTGCCTCTGCCTACTGCACCTCTTCTGCCCAGTCCTCGTGGAACAACTCTCTCCAGGGCTCGCAGATATTATGTAGCACACAGGTTGCGATGATGACACGCGGGAGGTTTTCCTTGGCCACTTCAAAGCGGGCAGTGTGAGAGTGCCAGTGGCCCTTGACCAGGGTCCTGGGGTCCAGGTGGTTGGTGTAGGGCCTCATCAGCCAAGGCAGGAGCAGGTACACACAGGGTCCCTGATGAACAGGGGTGGGACCATGATGGCATCCAGCTGCAGGTCTGCCACTCCTGAAGCAAACTGCCCACTCTCAACCAGCACAACCAGGTCAGAGTTTTGAAACACACAGGCATCATGTGCACAGTCTACCCAGCCACACTCACATGCATCAAAGCCCCCTGGTGGTCTATAATGGCCTGCAGGACCATGGAGTGGAACACCCTGTGGCTATAATAGGAACAGTCTTTATGGGGCAGGCAGGTCACCAGTATGTGGGTCTTGTCCAGGGCCCCGATATACTGGGGAAACCCTAGTGCACGGAACCCTGCCACCACCACCTCGGGGTTGTGGACATGGAGGATGGTGTCTGCCAGCACATCCTGGAGGGCACTGCACACTTCCAGAACAGCCTCCCCGGAGGTGGCCTTGCCCATGTTGAACAGGTGGCTCACGTACCAGAGGCTGGCAGGTGTAGCCAGCTTGAGCAATGCCAGGGCCAGGCAGGTATCAGCAGGGAGGGCTGAATACATGCCAATGTTCTGGCACTCCAGGCGGGGCCAAAGCTGGTGAAGCAAATCTTCAAAAGTGTCCCGGGTGAGCTGGAAGATGCTCGTCGCCCCAGTTCTGCACACAACGTAGTGCCACCAGTGCTGGCTGGCATGGTGGGCCCAGAGGCAGTGGAGCTGGAAACCCAGGAGGGCGATGGTGGCCCTGATGGTGGCCTCATGGAGCCCCTCCTCAGCATCCCTGGGGCAGCAGGTGTGTGGTGGTGGGAGCCCTGGGAGGGCTGCAGATGGGCAGGTGGTCACTGCATGTGGGGGAGACAGGTGGGGCAAAACAGCCATGGCTGAGGAATGGTTGGCACAGTAAGCCAGCAGGATCCTGGGACCCTGTTCCTCGCTGCCAGGGCTGGGGCAGCCACAGCGCAGGGAGGCACAGTGGCCAAGAACACAGCTGCCACATGCTGTCTCTGCACATGCCACACTGCTCTTCTGAGCACAGGAACTGGCAGCCCAGAGAGTGGGGCTGGGTTTTAAAGAGGGGTGCCAGACTGCTGGCAGCTGGAGCCAGAGCCTGATGTTCCCCCTGATGGCCACAGGGGCACACAGCAGGTCTGGAGGGACCTGACAGCAAATTTTCTGCTAGGTCCGTGCACATGTAGACACCTAGCCAAAATCATTTACTGCGCAGTAGATTAAATCTAGTAGTAAAGCTAGGCTCAAGTAAATGCACATGTAGATGTGCCCAGTGTTTCTGAGTCCAGCTACTGCCCTTCAAAACAATATTAATTAGACACCTATTTAAAAACGCAAATGCTGTTAAGGAAATGGACAATTAATGGGTCTAAGGAATCCCATAGTGCCACATAATCCTTCATCATACAGTGTCACTCCACCCAGTATACACTGCTCACCAATGCTTACATATCTCTCTATTTTTTTAATAAGGAAAAGATCAAAATAGAATTTAGCAAGTAGATTTTATAATCCCACTTTCTATTCAAGAGATCTATTTACAAAAACATCCTATATTATTTTCATCTTTGCTCTGACAGAAAAGCATCTCTGCCTTGGGTTCTGTGATTTACTAGAGTTCTGAAAATTTAGCTCCAACTCCTGTTCCCACAGAAAATAGCTAAGAGGATCTCTAAACTAGCAACTATTTCAAATAAGAAATAGCCTCTGCAGTTACACTACCTAGGATACAATTAAAGGAGCTATTAACAGAGTATAAAGCAAATATCAGCTTTATTCAGGACAAAATTTCCACTTGATAACTGTATCAAGTTAAATGTGTATACAGCACATTTTTATAGAGTATGAAGGTTTTATTATTTTTTTCCTGAAGCATTTGGCACTAGCTCGTGTTTCAAGCAATGCATTGAACTAGATGGCTACTTAGTTGTTCTGGAGCTTATCCTTATAGCTAGTTCTAAAGAGAAAGTGTTTCTTACTTTAAATAGGGTTTTTGAAAACAACTTATTAGGTTTTCAGTAATTCAGGAATTATCTTATCTCTCCTTCTGTCCTGCTCAGTGTCAGGTTCTCAAGTTCTCTGCTCCAAGGGTGGAAACAGACATCACCTGATGTCTCATTTGTGCTACCATAAAATTTTTTATGGTGGCATAAATGCTGAGCAAAGAGATGTTGATACTCTTTGTTGCTCCACATGAAAGGACAATCAGCGGCACAACAAAAGTTGGTAATAGAGGCCGCTGCCTTATTGTGGCGGACATCTATTACCTCTGTGGCGCTTTCCCTGCTCAGCCAGCCAGTCTGACAGAGCAGGTATAAGTGCTTCCCTGTCCAGCCAGACCCACTTTTCCTCACACTTTTCCCTGCTCAGCCAGACCCAGGGAAAGCAGGAAGATCTCATCTTCCCTTATCTCATACCATCAAGGGCAGGACAAGGGGTGACCTGTGTTTGCTGCATGAAGTGGATCAGCTGTGCTGCAATGTGCATGGCACAGCTGATCCACTTCACTTGGTGACATTTTTTTTTAAGAGGGATGGGGAAGCAGGGGGTAGAGAGATGATTAGGTAAAGGCCTAACAGCAACACAGCCTCTGAATGAGGAAAACATTTGAGGTGAACAGATCTCAGTGGAAAAAACCTAATGAAACAATATTTTGTCAGGTTTTGGTGACTTGGTGAAATTGGAACATTTTTCAGGATGGTTCCATTTTGGACCACATATGGACTACATACGCGCTACTGTGCATGAAATTCACATGAAACCCAAGCTTGGTTTCCTGTCAGCTTACCAACCCAGCCTGGTTGGCTTCTGGAGTCTGGGTTTCCCACATCTGCAGCTCCAGACCAGCTGCCAGATGGATCCATTCCCTTCATTTCCATCTACGCAGAATTTCTAAGAGGGAGAGGAAGGGCCTAAATGAGTGAACAGTGGAATGAAATAGTATTGAAATAATGGAACATCTACATTGTTTGCAGAACAGAATGATTTCTCTCCACCCAACAGTCAGGGGTATGCAGATGACAGGAACACAGAAGGAAGATAAGCACTGGATATGCCAATTTGATTACATGAAAATGCTCTTCCTAGAAACACTCACAGTTCACCCTTCTAGACTTAGAATGAGGTTATTGAAAGTGCTTCTTCCTGACAGGCTATTTTCTATGAAGTAGAGGTGCCTTTATGCTGGCTGCAATTTTTTTTCAGATGATTCTTGTCTACAGGTCTAATCCTGCTCCTACTTAAATTGGCAGCAATAGAACTAAGGGCTCCAACAGCAGTAGGGTGAGCTTTTAATGAAGAATTTTCTATGACATAAAGAAAGGAGAGGTGTGAGCAATGACTGATTTTTTTTTTCTACAAGCATAAAGGAAACAGACACAGGCATACCATTGTAGGTTAAAAGCAGAAGTCTAAAAAAACCCCGTGCTTGGCTCATAACTCTCTTTAACCGTCACTGTTTTATGAAGGGAGAGCCATGCCTTAATGTGCAGTAAGATTCAATTTGTACTTTGGGAAATTCTTTTTCTACCTATGCTTCTATTTCTAACCAAAAGTATGGTTTAAAACCTTAGTTTCCTATTTGTACTTCTTTCTAAAAGTTGCATTTCCCATTTTAGGAACACTACCAAATTATGCCCTTTTTTTTCTAAAGCCAAAAACTGACCTTTTAATTCATAGTTTGTAATAACATTTTAGTTGGATTATTGTAACTATTTGCTGGGTTTCTTGCTAAATTCAACTGCACACTGTAGTTTATCAAGAATATTGCATCAAGACATCTCCCTGAGCTATGCCATCTTATCATATTATTTGTGTTTGAAGTTGTCATTTTGTTCTCAGGGTTTCACATATCCTTGTTCCATGCCCTACTGCTGCATTGTTGTGAAGAGAAGTACATGTAAAATTATGAGGTACTCAGATACAATGGTGATAGGTGCCTGTGGCGGCGAGATGCTCCCACAGGCTCCCAAAGGGGAGGGGGAAGTCCCCGCGGGCCCCAAGCCACACAAGCAGCCCCCTCGCCAGGGAAACTCACCTCCAGGTGCACAGCCGGAGCCGGAGCCGCGGCCGTGTGAGTCAGTATTATGCCGGCAGTTTAATCAGCTATTCCCCAGGCGGGGAAAAGCCGACCCAATTGTAGCGGCCACAACAGCCACTGTGGGAAGATTTAAAAGCCCCACCGGGACCTGGGGGGAAAAAAGTGAGGGAGCACACCGGCGTAGAGCACCCCAGGCGTGCTGAGGCTCTTGTGGGGAGCAGGAGCAGTGCAGCTGGCTTGGTGCTGGCATCCAGTGCAGGGGAAGCTGAGCCCCTGTAGTAGGCTGGGAGGGAGGAGGCAGTCCCACGCCCCTCTCCTCTCCAGTGGTCTATTTTTCGGTAAAGAGCAAAGTAGAGGCGTCCCATCCAGAGGTGGCAAGGAGTACACCAGCCTACAGAAGCGCAGCTCATCAGCATCCGAGGTGGAGACACTAGCCATCAGGACCCATGCCAACGCTGGTCCCCCTGGCAAAAGGTGTTGACTGAGCATGGTCAAACCATGCAGGTGGCACCCATCCGGTTGGCAAGTGGACGGGGTGTAGGGGAGGCAGAGCCCTGAGGAACATCATACCCAGACAGTGAGTACTACTGTCCCTGGGGCCCCCCAGAACGAGGATCTCCACTGAACCCCTCCCTTTCATTCAATAACACCAAGTTGTGGCAGGCAAGCTGAGGGGAGGGCCCCCACGCCAGACGGAAAGTACGTCACCTGATGTAAACCCCACCTTCTGTCACAGTGCCAAAAGTAACTGTGACTTGGGAGAGAGAGAAGAATGAGACTGCTAGTTCATTGAAAAGGGAGAGCCATGGATTAATACTACGGGCATTAAAAACTAATGTTTTCAGAGAATTCAAAATAATTAGCATGAGATGATGAAAATGAAACCCATGGCACAGATTTTACTTGACTGTATTTTATCTCTGCAACAACCATAAGAGTATCCCTGGGGATTTTTGGGTGGTATTCATTGCTTGGTACATTCTGCCTTACACAGAATTACACAGTTATTTTCCTCATATGTTTGGAAATTAGAGGAAATGATGCTTACAAGATTTTTTTTATATCAACAACTCTTTGTGGCTACTGTCATAAAGGAAAACTTGTTCTTTAACCTGCCAATATAGACTACGAGGTGTAATGATGTCAAAGAACGCTCCAAGTGAGAATTCCATTCAGCAAGCTGTTCTCCCTGTAGGTAGATAGAAAAATATCATTACTCTCTTTTTGAAGTGTTGGGGTGATGTAGCCCTGATGATCCAAGAAAACATTTCAAGAGACAAGGATTTTTGTGGGTGATATCTTCTATTGGACCAACTGTATGGTTGGTAGAGATACAGACAAGCTTTTGGGCACCATGTACTCTTCCTTAGGTCTCATCTGAGATGTAACTAGACCTAAGGAAAGGTACATGGTGCCCAAAAGCTTGTTTATATCCATGCCAAGTATACAAGTTGAGTCTGAAAGCTTGTCTATATCCTTATGAAGTTGATCTGTTAAAAGATACCACCTGCAGAAACCCTTGCCTCTCTCACTGTCCTTTGTCATTGACCATCACAATAGTGGGACTGATCTATCCCTTCGTAGTACTCTCACAATAGCCTTAATATACAGATAACCTGTGATGGACCAAGTATTTTGGAAGGGGACTAGAGTGTACTTAGTGGTCATCTCACCCTAAGGCTGATCAACTGTGATAGAGAGAGAGTTTCTATATCTCCACACACAGGCTGAATTTGAGCTAAGAAAAATTTCCTTTCAGTTTTGGCAAAGTCCAGAGCAATGGTTTGAAAGGAGGCCAAACTGGTCTCCCTGTGTTCATGTACAAAGCCATACCTTCTGAGCTTTTAAGAATTTGCCATCTTCTTCACAGTTCTAGCTGACCACATCACTGATCACAAATCTAGGCACATATGGACTGAGGCAGTGAAAATGAGCCAATGTGGAATAGGTAGGGTCTTCACCCCTTCACTGTGTAAACGGTTATACCCAACCTGTGGCTGAAGTCATCAACTCTGGATTTTATGACTAATCTGCTGGTATGGAACTTCCTGTCTTGCAAGGGGATAGATTGGATGACCTCTTTACTTTCCTTCCATTACTATTATTTATGACTCTGTGATAGTTCACACAGCATGCTATGAATTAATGGAGAGGCTGTGGTTATACATATATCTCCACACACTGGCTGAATTTGAGCTAAGAATATATATATAGATATACAGATATGAAAATATACCAAAAGAAACCCCAAGTTTTTCTTTAGAAATGGATATAATTTTTTATTCTGTGCCTTCTTAGTGGCACGCATAACTATATATAACGTGCCTGTGATTCAGTAATATACCAGTAACATTTATAAAACTTACAGAGACTAAATCAAAGCAAACCTGGATTCATGGTACATCCCTTGTTGATTTTGATCACAACTTACAATCCATTCTGCCTGGTGAGTTGGGAGGGGGTCCAAGTATGCAGTAGATGAGTTCATCTCAGTCATCACAGTTTTTTACACCTCACAGAGCAGAGGTTGTCTTCAGTTGCTGGAGTCCTGTGGGGCTAGGGTTTTCTCTTCTCATGCTCCTTGTTTACAGAAGTCATTGCCATCTAATATTAGGAACTCTACATCACTGCCAGTTCTTTGGCCCAATTTTAAAATGTTTATTTTGAATCTGGTCTTTCATTACTGTTCTTTGCACACATGTAAGCCATGCATGAATCTCTCAGAGATCCGCTCTGTATTTTGTAATGATATAAAGGCATCTGGGAGTTTGTTTTCACATGAATACTTTTTTTTTTGAGCCATTCGGGTAAATTTTCTGACCCTCAGAAACAGACTGTATGTTCAAAATGTTTCAGCTGCAAGCTGTGCTGGGGAAATAGAATGCTGCAAGGGTCCATCTATCAGAAGATGTCTGATCAGCTTTCTTTGAAAAACGAAATTTCTTATCATCCTTTGTAACAATCTCTTCTGGTAACCAATTTCCAATTGCTCTACGTTCAGACTAGAACAAATATTTAAGCCTTTGCAGCTTATTATCTTAAAAGGACTGCAGGAGTGGAAAGCAAGATAAGAAGGCAATATAACAATGGGAAGGGCAAAATGGTAGGGAGCCATATTCAGCACATTTACCTTGCAACAATTAGATGGTTTTTCTTTAGAAATAGTTCCTCCTGGGCTTCAGATTTACAAGCGTTCATGTTTCCATATCTTTTTACAACTGACTTAATTTGCACAAAAGTGAATGCATATTTTTCTTTGTTGTCTTTCTGTGGCACCGGTGTTATACCAGGAGGCAGCCTTGGCTTTCATTGTTATATATAGTCACAGAACAATTCTTTTATAACTTTGTGCCCTGGCACTGCCATGTCACACTTCCGAAGGCAGCTAAGAATACTTTCCTTTTCAGTCAAAGCCTTTTTTGTGACTGGCTTAGCCGGCAGGGGGTGCAACAGCTCAGGTAGTGGGCACCTCCTCCGGAGACTGAACAAGGCAATCTCAGAAAGCACTTAGCCTGCAGCTGAGGAGCCTGCTGTCATGGGAAAACCTTAAACCCCTGCCTTAAATGTTATAGTCAGACAGATTTCTCTAGAAGGCTGTTGTATTTATATTTTAAAACAATATGAAGTGATGTGTTTTGCTTTAGTGCTAGAGCTACTGAACGCTAAATCCCACGAATACTTTCACAATCACTTGTGCAGCTGTAAAAAAATAATTCCTTAAAAATATTGTTGTGGCCGATGTGAAGAGACAGATAACAAAAGGTTGGCTCAGATATATTAGTGTGAATTAAGAAAATGAATTTGTTACCAAATGCGTTTGGACTCTTTTCTTGTACAAAAATCAAGCTGAGAGATGCTGTTACCAAATTTGCTAACTATGCTTTGTTAAGTTCTACTAATATCCATATTTTCTGAGTTGTGATCTAGCGTTGTTCCCAGGGGTTCTCCAAGAAAGGAAATGGAGAATGTTCTTTTCAAAAGCATGAAGTGGGAAAATGTTTAGAACTATTTATAGCAGCACTAGGACTGTGGACATTATCATCTATTTATAGTTCTTCTTTGGGTTGAAAGGGTGAAGTCAGAAATCTTATTGAAAGAGCTCCTTATGCTTTGATCCATCCGCTAAACGATTAAGGGTATCTGGGGGTGCCAGGGGTCAGATAGCCATTTGCAAACATTTTTGAAAACTAAAAAAGAGAAAACAGGAAACTTGATAAATACAATTAGATAAATACAACCATGCAGTGTCAGCAATGCAAATATACACATTACATTTGGAAAGCAGTAACATTAATTTTTTATTTCCTTTTGCTTAGTGGCCCATTCCTGGAAGAGACCAGTCACCCTGAAATTCTGTGGGTTTCATTTGGAGTTGATTGGCTTCTTGAAAGATCAGGGCTGAAGTGCTTACACTTCTTGTTTCTTCACCTCTTTACAACTGCAACCTGGTAGTCTCTGATTGAGAGAGGATTTTTGCTTTAAGGTTTTTGATATTGTTACAGAAAATCCACATCAGTATGAAATGCCAACAATGTTGAGTTACCTTAAGCTTTGTCATTCCAGCTGGAATTACTTAAACAACTATGTCTGAAGAACCAGTTATTAACCTACAGAAATATAATATATTTAAACCCCAGAATATTAAAAACAAATTACTATATCTACCTGTTTTCCCATATCAAACCTTTCTTCTGTTTAAATCTTTGAGAACTTTCCCTCTGAGGCCTTTTGATAATGATCTTTCATAGACATCATTACTCATTTTTGCATGCCATATCAGGTATATTATATATTATTTTCTTTGTTTAAATCAGTATATAATCCTGCAAATCCTGGTGTGTGTGTTCCATAAATAAAGATACTGCTGGATTTGGTCTCTAGACTGAGGGAAGGAGTGAATTATTCTTTTTTTTTTTTTTTTTTTTGCACAACACAGAGCATATTTTTTTTAAATGTCATTTTTCCTTAAAAGTTTTGGACAATTTAGTTTAGTAATTGGCATCTTTTAAATGATGGCCTGAAATATTTGGAACAAAGTACAGAGTAATGACAGATCTTTTTTACACCACTGTTATCAATTGTGTACTAATCAGAGAAAAAATATCTAAATATTATTGTTACCTCTGATTTCAAATGTGCTTAACACAGAAAACAAGGTAAAATACATTTTTATTCATAGGACAATATGATAGAGTGCTATTGTTATGCTATATTGATCATTTGGATCGACATTTCTACTACAGTATAACATAAATACCTATTAGCATACAAATGTAAATTGTTACTCTCATGCATTATTCTCATATTACAGTTTAAAATCTCTATAAAAATCCAGTAAACTATACCCCACTGGTAGGATATAAAAAAATTACATCAAGGTTTTTCTTTTTTGCACCAAAACTTTTAACTACACATCTCTACAACATCCTTCTATTAGTACACACATACATATGTGTTATTACAAGCATTTATCTGAACCTACACATATGAGCTACACATTTCAGGCAGGTAGGCTCCCTAAAGAACTTTTATTTTTGGGAGGAAAGTCTCAACTGTCTTAGATTTAAAATTTGAGATTTCATGAGTTGTGAAGTTTGGATATCAAACTTTGGAGATACAGACATCAAACTTTTCTCCCAGTTTGAGAATTGAATTGGTTCTGGGAGTTTCAGTTTGGCTCATTTTAGAGCTAGATATAAAAAAGCCTATGTAGATTTGTATTGTCCAAAAGTTCAGGTGAAACGCATTGGATTTGGGATTGCAGGTTGTACCTACCAACATTTAAAAAAAGGCATTCCCATTTTATGTTTTGTGTCTGCATCCCATTTTCTGTTTCCAATACCATATTTTCTTGCCAACAACATGCTCCCAAGTAAAATATACACCTTGCTTTTAGAAGGCAGAATGTAGAAGAAAAGATGTTTTCCAGTCACAGACAACTGTGTGATATACAATAAGTCCTGGAGACTGTGTCCAGGAGGGGTGGCATCCCAGGAGACAATCTGGGTATGGCAGCAGGCAGCATGCATTTCTTGCAACACCAGAAAGTGCTTGCTTCCTCACTCAGGCTGCCTCCTGGGATGCCACCCTCCCTGGACTCTCTGGTTGCTTGCAGAGATTAAAATCAACCAACCAAACAAAAAAAAAAAACACACTTTAGTGGAAGAAGCATTGGGTTACTTCAACCCAGCTCTGCAGCGTCTGTATAGATTAGGCACTTCAGTGGGGCTTTTTGGTGCTTTTAGCTAAAGCTGATTCAATCAACTATTAGATAAAAACACCAAAAAAGCCCCACTTAAGCACCCGATCTGTAAAGATGTTGGGTCAGCCAGGTCTAACTATGGTGCTGCCTGTTTTGGGCCTGTGCTGGGCTGGGTATGGGAACACACCAAGTTTAAATTAAAGCACTGCTTTTTTTTTTTTTTTTTTTTTAACATCTGCAAGCAGCCTCTATGTTCCCAAGAAGACTTACTGTGCATCACACGAAGTTGGGCCCCAGAGCATTACACGGGCTGCAACAAGACTGTTAGTTCTCTACTCTAAATAGTTTTTAATGTAAGTTCCTGTAAATAAAATATTATTTCCACATCACTAGCCTCATCAAGGTACTACCAGCAGCCCACTTGTTGCTTCAGGCACAAGCTACAGAGCTTGGCCACTAGCTATGGCTGTAAGAGGGTTAATATCTACCCTGCCTTATGAGACAGTTAACACAGGACTCTGCCCCTTCAGCTTATGGAGCCAGACAAACAGCAGGCATCTTGGCAAGCTGCATGAGATACACAGTGTTTCCAGGCTTGCTCCTTTTTCAGCAAAGAAAACAAAGTTCCCACTTAATGCATGTACCCCATTGAGGATGGGAGGAAATATGTATTATACGTGAGAAAATATAGTAGTTCTTTTGGCTTGTGTGAAGCACTTAAACAGGTTTGAATGAAAAAGTGTGCTATTGACTTTATACTTGTTTGAAGCTATTCCTCTGTTGCTACTTGCTCCTGCAGTGAACTCATAACATTGACATTTTTGCCATTGTATTTATGCCTGTAGCCCCAGAATGCTGCTTGCCTGGTTGTCCTGATTGCAGCGTCCATGAGTGATGAGGAGGAAACAGACCCCTGAGTTCTGAAATCACCAGACAAGTGAAACTGGAACAAATTATTTTGTATATCTTCTCTTTAAAAATCAGACAGTAAAACAAAACACCTTGCATAGCATCACAGTCAGCTAAGCCTCAAACTATCTCCGACTCCTGCTATGGCTCTGTGGCGGGCCAGTAGGGGGCACCCCTGTGTTGAGCCACCCACCTCACTGTGCCCAACCACCTTCCAGGCTCCGAGTACCTCCCTGGGGGCGCCTCATGTCTGGCTGACCCCCTTCCTGGAGCACACCCACTAGCCTGGGGGTTCCACTGCCACCACCCGGGTCTGGGTTTGATTCTGGCTCTGTGCACCCTGGTAAACACAGGCCTAGTAGCCCTCAAGGGTACTTGATTCACTTCAAGAACAAGTAGTGGTCTCCCTTAGTCAGCCTAACCAAGGGGACCCCAAGGCATAATCTAGCCCCACTCCCAATAAGTCTCCCATGCTAGGTACAAAGGAGAACTTTATTGCTTACAAGGGGTAGGGTTGGAATAGGGTACAGGTAGAGCAATATCAGAGAAATCCCATAGAGCAAAATCCCATGGCTAGGTAGCTTTTGATCATGCATCTGAATTACTGCAAGCTATATATCTAGTTAGATCTCAGGTATCTTACTCACAAGTATCACCCAGAGGTAGGTGGAGATTCCCTCTGGAGGCAGGCAGTTCCTTGATCTTGAGTTTTGAGAGAGAGCAAGTTTCAGATGCACCAGCTCTTCTCTCTCTGAGTCTTCCTCATGGCTGCTGCCCCGTCCTCCTGGGCAGTCCTTAACTTATATAGCCCTTATGACCTCATTTACCTGGTCCAATGGAGGCCAGCACCTGTTGGCTGTCAGCCAACCAATTTGAAATGCATTACTAGTTGCTGGGCAGACTGGCAGTTCCTAGCTCCCCAGGGAGCAAGCCCCTCACCCAGGTATGTGATGCTAGTCATGTAGGCAGAGGGAGCAGGTTTCCTCCCTCGCTCAGGAATGTATCCAGCTCAGGTTACCTAAAGAGATAGGGTAAAGTGTGTATCCTCTGCTGGGCCCATCCTAACCAAATTGTCACAGAGCAGAGTTTTTGGGGAAAACAGAGGTGGCCTTCTGCCACAGGCCCTGTATGGAGTCACAATACCTTTTAAAATTAATTACGTCTCTCTATAGTTTTAAACTCAGGACAGCTTCAAAATGGAGAGTTACCCTATTTAATTACTTCCTTCGGCAATTTGCAGCTATTGAATGATTATCAGGGATCATGGTTTTCTCCGATAAAAAAAAACAACCCAATTTTTGGTTTAAAAAAATTAACCCAAAATCCACATTTTTCCCTGATTAAAATGAAACCCCATTATGGTGTTTCAATTTTAAACTGAAAATTGGGGATATTTTTTTTTTTTATCAGGGAAAACCAGGATCCCTGATGATGATGTTTACAATGAGGGTAGCTTGTAAACATATTTTTGTATTCTTTTACTTAATATGGACCAGATTGGTAATGTTCTGCAATTCAGCCCTACAGCCTTAATGACAAGTATGTTTGTCCCGAGGGTGCTAAACTTGTTTCTGCTCTACCTACACTTAGTGAGGAACAAGTAAGTGTGCTGGGACATAAGCAAAATCATGGAACAAGGAAGAGTTTCTATGAAAAATGAGAAAGGTTGGTGATGTGGTGGACAGTAAAATATATCATCTCCTTTTCCTCACTATTATTTTCCCTTTCAGGTATAGCAGAATAGGGATTTTACATACTTACAGTTAAATTCAGTCACATGGGAATACACCCAGAATGATTTCACTAAGTCACAGCGTAAATTTGGTTCTTGTTCTCAAAAGGGCCTGGCCCTCAGAGCTATATTTAAAATATTCACACTATTACCATTTATGTCCAGGTGAGTAAAAGTGGGGTAAGATTTTTTTTTGCATAATCAAAGCCCAAACCTGGAGTTGCTTGGGATCTGGTTCCACTTGATCTAATTTCACTACACATGGGACGGCTGCATCTATTGTGCATTTATACCTGTGTTCTGGGAGTGGGTGGCACCTTACTTAGAGCAGCCTTGCTGCTTATGTACAGGCATCCTGAGATCCGCTCTAATTAAAGCACCCAGAGTGTCCTGTGTATTGGCATCCCCACACTTCAAAATGGTGGCAGGGCTGCTTTAAAACTCATTGAACAAGCTTTAGTTAAAGTGCCCCTACCACCATTTTGAAGTGTGGGGACGCCGATACATGAGATGCTGGAGGCTGCTGGAGTGCGCTTACTCCAGTAGATTTGATTAATCGAGTAATTACAGCACATAGGAGCAGCCTTGCTGCTCATGTGTAGGTGTCCCATGATTCTGGTTTCTGAATTAACTGGATAGTACTGGATAGTACTAGGTGCAGATTTTAGGGCTGCCTAGAAAATAAGAATTCCATTTCACATAAATGCGAAAATTTGCTAGAGTTTGGTACTGGAATGAAAAGAATAATTTCAGTAAGTCTTTGTGAAAAACTACTCACCTAGGAATGGCCCATACACTAGTGGTTAGGGGACTTTCTGGAATGTCAGAGATGATGTTCAAGCCCGTGCTCCGCTGGTCAATCTGTTTCTGCACTCCCTACATCCTGTGCCTTCCTCCCATTCCCTTCTAGACCAAGAAACTCAGAGGATCAAAAATGTGGGTTTCAGTGAATCAACGCTTTCCATAAGTGATTGTGGAATATCTAAACATTCTCAACTACCTCTAGCAAGTTTGGCATTGCAAAATCTCATTGCTCATGCTTTTGCATTATCATGTCCATGTCCCATTTTAACAAGGGCCTAGTCCTTCATCTTCTCTTCCCACCACTAGGCATAAATAAATTATTTTAGTTCCAGCCTCCTTTGTTTTTGAAAAGAGCAAGAATTAAGAGTTCAGCCACATAATTTTTTTATACAAATGTGTTTTCAATAAAAATAAGCTATTCTCTTTATCAAGATATTTCAGTGTATGGAAACAATATTACTAACTTCATAAATCATTTTATTAACATCTCTATATTTCTCCCAACTACTCAGCAGCATTCTAAGGGAAATAAAAAGAGTCTTAAAGGGAACTAAGCAGTTCTGTGTTCTAATAAACAGACATACCAGATGGCTTCCCTATTGGCATTAGTGCAGTCATTTACAGCTTCATTACTGATAATGATATATATTGCTCCAAACATAATCTGAGACAACACTGGGTTTTTTTCCCCCAAAGAGGTGTTCTCCTTCTGCAATGGTACAGGCAAGTATATGTCACACTTTCCCATCATATGTTCATGAGAATCAGCTCTACTTCTTAAAGATACTAAAGTTCAACTTGAGTTTCAATTGCTGAAAATACAGGGTGGAAAATAAGGGGTATCATTTTCCAAAGTCTCTAAGATGATCTATAGATCATACTTAGCAGGACAGGTAACTGATTCCAGAGTTTGCATTGACCATTTTGGAACATAAGACTTCTCCTCATCTATGAGATGAACTCCACAAAGTAGATGACACTAGCTTAGGATGCCATCACCACGTGCTATTTCTGGTTGGAGTGAATTCATCCTGTAAAGGAGAAGATGTAAGATAGAAAAAAAATGAGTGAAGGGAATTTATATGGAATTCCAATACCTGTTTTGGGTGCAAAATGTAGCTGTACCACCTGATATCACTAAAAGAACAAAGTGTTAAGTCACATGTACAAATAAGTGGATATTAATCTTTTTTTTATATGATCACATAAAAATACTGAAATAGGAAAATGTACTTAGAGATCAATATATTTGGTTTCTTATAGTTCATCCAGAGATTATGTAAAAACTGCATGAGTGTGTATTCAGCTATCTTTTTATCAGAATCACAGCAGAGCATTTTCTTCTTCCCAGTCCCACAGAGGCTGGGGTAGGAAGCTTACATGCCAGGCATGACCTGAAACTCCAAACGTTCTCCCCCATCCCACTGATACCCCTCCAGTTTTTTCAGAGAGTTCTGTATTTGCTATCCTTGTGTGGGCTACCAGGAGCTGAAAACAAAGTTTTACATAAGGAAAGTGGCTTGAGGATATTGATATTTCATAACTATGGAAACTGATTGTCTCAAGGTACTGTTTAGTTATTCATGCAGCCCAGGAGAAGGGCTCTTATATCATGCAATATTATTTGTGTATGTGAAGGAGGATGGGGGAAAACTTTTTTTTCCCTATCATTTGCAACAAATAGAGTTTCTTACCACTCCAGTCAAATATAAGAAAATTGTTAAAGCACAAAGAATTTAATAAATGGTAGCTTTACTTGTTCCCCTATAAAAACGTATCCTTTTACTTCCTTTAAAGAAGTAACAAAGCACACTTTCTTAATCAATTTGAAAAGATCTCTAGTTTTCTTTTACGTGAAAGGAGTATCATGAACTAATAGGCCTATTAGGCTACATAGTTAATGACTTGCAGAAATAACCCCCCCCCCACAATACTAACTAGTTTAATCAACAATCCCTCCCTAATAAATCCAAGCCAGTGCATACGGGATGGTTTACTTGTGCAGATATATCAAAGAAATATTTTAGATGGAATTATACTCCAGACGCTCTTAAACTGATCAGCTGAAAGCTGATTTATGACATAGTGCTGGCTCTTCCTCACTTTAAGTTATTAAATTGCAGAAGCTAAAATTACATTAAACATTTTCCTAATGCTACTTTTTCCACATAGGCAGCTGCTGTAGTTGATACAGGGATATTATGTGATTGTATATGGAAAAAGATATGTTATTTCTGGGAGGAGAGCTGGCCTACATACTTGCAAATGGGAGGGGATGTTTCATAAGCCAACCTCCTAATGAGTCTGAGAACCTTTCCTAATACTTCTCCAGATACTTTATTTAAAACCCTTTACATGTAAATTGAGTTGCACACTTGATCCTTGTAGCTATAGGCATCTAATAATCATCTATAGTCATCTTTATTAACTTAGTCTAATTTAAACATTGTCACTCCAGATCCCTTTATAATTGTTTGGAAGAACAACGTTCTGTCCTTTTCTCAAGTATGTGTCCAATACCGTTTTTCCTTCTGAACTCTTATCTCTGTGTGTTTCCAAATGAAAAACTATTACCTGCAGCAGAAATTTTTCAAAAAAGCCTAAAGATTAGATCCAATAAAGGTCTTGGGCACCTAAAGCAGGACTGAGACCTGAGGTCAGAGCTGGCTTAGGGAAAATTGTGCCCTGGGTGAACTCGTATTTTTGCACCCCGCCCTACCCCCCGCCTTAGTCAGCAGTGCTGCTGCAGGCAGAGGCAGGTGGGCAGGGGCACAGGGAGCAGACTGGTGGGGAGTTGGAGCCACCCACACTGCCTGACCCAGCTCTTCCTGAGCAACGGCTAGGGAATGGGAGGCTGGGTGGGGGGAGAGCACTGCTATGTGTGTGTGCGTGCACATGTGCATACGTGTGTGTGTGTGTTTGTGGTACCCCCCCGACCATGACACACTGGGCGATTGCCCATGTCACCCATCTCTAAGGCTGACTCTGCCTGAGGTGACCAAATCCAAAGCTGCAACCCATGGGACTCCACTCAGCTAACACCTATCTCACAAGTGCTCTTGGTGCCTACAATTCTGGTCCTAGGCATATACACTTTCCCCCCTTCTAAGCCCAGGTTCATGGAACTAGGAGTTCCTTCACCCACAAAGCTGGAGGGGCCCAATCCAGTAGGCCTACTCACAATATACCTAAGACAGGGGTTTTCAACCTTTTTAAAGGAATATACCTCTTCTGGATACACTTCTGGTGGAGCAGGGGGGCGGGATCGGGGGGGGGGGGGCCAGATGCAGAGCTGGAGGAGGGGCTTGCACTCATAAGTGGCATGGGGTGGCAGATGGCAGCAGCTGTGTGTGAGCTCCCCCACCTCTCCTGTGTCCAGCCAGCCAGGCGGCACCTGTGCGGCCCATAGAGTGGAGCTGCTGCCCTCGCCTCCCCCTCAAACCCTGCTCCTGGGAGGCAGTGTGAGGTCATGGGTGGTGGTGCTCCATCCCCACCTGCCTGCCTGCATGCACCACCTAGCCCCTTTCCAAGACAATGCCTGACTTAAGACATAGTGAAATACAGTTGTAGCCACTTCCTTTTAAAATATGACTGAAGGCTGGCCACTTTTTACATCTCATGGTTAGTGCAGTGGTTACAAGGCCCATCTAGGAAGCAAGAAACTGGGTTTAATCTACTCCTCAGATGGAGGGGTTTAAACAAGGAGACTGTCTTTTTAACCACTAATACATAGGATAGTTAGAGTAGGGGCACCTTCAGCCCTTCCTGTTAAACCTGTGCAATGTGCACAAAAGAATTCAAGATGTATGGGGCCAGGCAGACAGCAAAAGCAGAAGCCTGATTCTACAGCCTAGTGGTTAAAGTACTCAGCTAGGAAGAAAAAGACATGAGCTTTAGGCCTTGCTGACCCCTAGTTATATCCAAACGCTGTTGAATATAAAAATACAGACACAGTCCCTGGAGCAGGGAACAGGGATCCCAGTGCCTGACCCCAGGCCTCATAGGAAGAGAGTATGTAAAGGGACAAGGTAGCATAACTGAATGGTGATGTCTAGGATGTAACATTTATCAATATGAGATACAAGATCTGGGAATAGCATGGAAAACAGAAACTCAAAAAATAACTGCACAGAATATTAAAATGCAGACAAAGCATTTTTACAGTGCATTGCATGTCCTAGTTGGTAATATAAAAGAAATGAAAATTACATCTGAAGAATTCAAACCCCAAAGTTAAATAATATTTAAACCAAAAGAGTCTCAAAAATAGCAAAAATATGCAGAGGAGAAAGTTGGATTTAATTAGGGATGGGTGAATCCCAAATTATGTTTTTCCAAAAGTGTAGGCTCCTTTATATACATCCTCCCACCCTTAATATCTTCTATATAGGCATCAAAATATGTTCTGCATCATTAGAATCATAAGAGTCATTCCTCTGTTCATTAAGCAAGATATGGAATTTAGCTGGGAATAAAACAACAGCAATAATTCCCAGACTAGAAAACACTGCTTTTAGGGACAATTTTTAATTCAAGCCTATGTTGTCTGGGTAATGTCAGGGAAAATATAAATTCTCCTCTGTAAAGAGGAAGTGCTCTGACTTCAGAGTTCTGCAATGATCGTTTTTGTGTATAACTAAATATAAATGTAGAAAGTGCCCCAAAACTTGCATTTCTAAGTTAGGAGAATTTTAAGTGGCTATCCACTGCTTAACTATTTAAAAGTTATTCAGGAAGATTCAATGATCAAAGAAATCTGGTACATCCTTAGTTTGTGTCCCTCTGCCTTTTTTAATTGGACATTTCAGGCAAACCCTTTATCTTCTTCACAGAGGTCAGGTCCATGTGAGTTATTTTATCATAATGTTTCCAAGAATCTTGGTTTTCTTATGCAGTGACACATTACATTAAATTCAGAGCAGATCCGATTTTAGCTCAGTCTTTTACAAAATCCCTACCTAGTTTTAAAAATTGATACCCCACAATTTTTCCAACTGAAACTTTAAGATGCAGAATTTCAGGATTTGATTCAGTTATGCAAGTGTAAAGACAGCAAGATATTAGCTACATTTAGTGCTAAAGGCATGGCACATTGGATTCCCTCAGGCGCATCATTCCTCTTAGCTCTGTGTTTATTTTTGTACCCTAGTAATCACAATGTGTAATTCCATACTTCTTCAGGTTGAACTTCCTGTGCTCATGACTGAATGAGTAGCCAGCAAGATTTTCTACAACCATCAAAATATGACTTGTCTTTTTTCCCTGAAAAGGTTTTTACTTACTCCTAATAGTTAATTAAAAAAATGTTTGTAAAAATAGGCTTATTAGAGATTACAAAAATAGGAAGTAAATAGTATAAAGGTTAAGAACTGAGCACACAGATTCTGAGACTACAGTTTTACAACAGTATTTATTAGGTGTTAAAATAAAGGCATAGCATTATACATGGTGCAGAACTAAAGAGCCATACACCAATAAAGACAATCTCTTCCTCTTCCTCTTCTGTTTCCTCTTCAATATTTATAATATAGAAGGCTACACAATGTTGCATCACAATGTGGAAGATAATGCTTCATGGCATGTAATCTTTAAAAACAAGGCTTAGCAGGTAGAAGAGCCAGACAACTCAGAGTAGAGGAATGAGGTAACATGCTTCTAAAAATAATTTAATGTTTCCAATTTTCAGTCTGGTAGTGGCACTGATGGCAGATCTTTACCGGCCTAGCCATCATCAGATCCTAGTTTACTATATGTGGTAAGGAATAAGAGACTTTTGAGGATGCTTAAAAGAGGACAAAGGGTGACTTTATGGATTTTACAGTAAGCTGTTTCCATGTATAATAGGTGGCACAGGAGAAGATATCAAAGTGCTTGTCAGAGAGAGACAGAGCATTAGGCAATTGAGACTGGTATCCTTGTGTGGTTCAGGGAAGAGGTCCTTTGGCAAAGGTTGGAGTCAGGATTATGGCCACAACTGACAAAGCCTCCTGGAATTTTGGTATAGAAGAAATGTGGTGGGTTACTGTATCTTTCATGAATTGGAACAAGAAGAATTTCTTTAGACTCATGCAAACAAGTTTGTGTTTGTGTGTGCATGGACCTGGCCTTTTGC
Source organism: Alligator sinensis (assembly GCF_000455745.1). NCBI lineage: Eukaryota > Metazoa > Chordata > Crocodylia > Alligatoridae > Alligator > Alligator sinensis. The sequence continues at coordinate 1,200,706 of NW_005842104.1, forward strand.
AGTCAGCTCTTTATTCTGTAGTAACAAGGTCTGTGTGACATCCTTATGTCAAGGAAATTCTCCCACCTTATTTACACTTTGTTTCTGTCCATATTCTTTTGATATTTAGGTGTAAACATCCTGCATTATAATGTAGACATGATGTCATCTTTCAAATCAATAGGAAAATCCTCAATGTGCAGTATTATGGAGTGTTTATTACTGTCTCATTTTCTACATTATCTGCTGTTGCAGATAATATTATTAAATGTTGCAGACAATGTTATGAAAATTCACCATTTTGGATCAAAAACTTATTTCCTTTCAAATTTACCTATAAAATGGGATTTAATCTCCTCTAGTCACAATTTGATCATAACTATATTGGGTTGATATCAGGTGACTGAATTTTGAGAATAAGTACTTGAAAAGTAGTGTCTAAAAAGTCTCACTTGCCCCAAAAGGTGTCCCAGAAAATTTGAAGTTCTAAGAAATTTGACTGCTATAGTGGGGTATGTCACAATGGGATATCAGGCTCACGTGAGTCATATTCCCTTCACAATCCATTTTCTGTGTGTCTTTACACCTTAACATAAGTAGCTGCATAAAGATGTCAGGAGAAGAAAAAAAAGGAAAAAAAAAAAACCAAACCGCAAATACCTTTTCAGCTGGCAACACTGACTGAATCCACAGTGTATACAACAATAGCATTATTTTTTAATCAAGGACAAAAGAAAAAGACAACAAACCTTTTGTCTTGACATTGTCCATTTTGGACAAGGGCACATCTTTATCAAATAGAACTCTCCAAAGGCACCCTATGATAGTTTAAGTGGTATCAAAGCAGTAGAAGGGGTGTTGGTTATAGCCATGTCGGTCTAAGGACACAGGCAGACAAGGTTCTTTGGGTAACTTTGATCTTTTTTATTAGACCAACTAAATAGTTAGAAAAATTGTTCTTTGCAAGCTTCTGGGCTCAAAAAACAAACATGAAAGCAGAACACATTCTCAGGCAAGCACTCATGTTGTGCCATGTATTAAGCATACAGTGACTCAGTTGCTATAAACCCCAGATTTTGAAAGACTGTAAACAAAATATCATGTCATGCTTGGGGATGGGGTGGGGAGGGGAGGGGCATTATAGCATGTCACAAACTATCAGACATTGCTGTGTAGGCAGTTTCAAAGGAACATTCTGTACAAGCTCGTTCATGACATCTTCTGTTCCAGCTCAGCCCTGATCAAGTGGCTGCTTGTTAGTGGCCAGGGGGTTGTTTCACATCCAGATCAACAACAGAACAGCTTTGCAAAAGCTCCATGCAAACAGGAAAGCTGATGACCTTGAAACGCCACCTGTTACTTGCTATCTGATGTTTTAAATGTTGTTGAGCCTCTGCACTATATTGCAACCAAGATGATACTCCCTGGGCGTGTTTACACACGCGCTTTATTGCGCATTAAACTAATGTAATGTACAGTAAAGCATCACTATCTACATGTGCACAGCAATTACTGTGAAGTAGATTAACTTAAAGCGCCGTTTGCTAGTACCGACAGATATAGGTACTAGAAAACGGAGATTTAAACTAATGCACCACAGCACACATATAGATGCTGACTAGGAGCAAACTGCAAGAGAGCGAAGCGAGCCCTTGTTGGCAGAGGCTGGGAGCCCATGGAGATGCACCCACCCTGTGATGCAGCAAGCCAGGAGGATTTTCGGATGAGTGGTGCCAACAAGGGTTCACTTCACACTCACTCTCTCACACAGGCAGAAAAGGGAGTACTTGATGTCAAGTGGAGCTTTCAGCCAAGATCTGGTGAGCTCCTCAGCTCAAGTCACTCCTTTACCCACTCACAAGGCAGACTTCCTTTCATGGCAGCAGTTGCCAGGTAGAAGGAAGCTCTCAGTGTTCTCTAGTAGCAGAAGTAGTACAAGACCACATGTGGGGAGATCAGATAGAGGTATGTGAATCTAGTTCCTCACAGCTGGGAGCTGCCTCTGGTGTTGGGGACAACTCCCCTCACTGGAGCCCACACCTGACCCCCCTGTGTCCCCTGCCAGCCCAGGGTCCCCTGCCAGCCTGGGGCTGGCACCCAGAGGAGCTCACTCTGGCTGCTGAAGGGAGGCAGAGCAGGGCAGGAGTAGTCCTGGACTACACTGCTCCTGTCTAGCTCAATTTACTCCTGACCCAGGTGCATGCATCAACATGAGCCCGGGAGCAGTTTAATATGCCTGAATTTACTACACAGTAAGTTCAGGCACATTAATTGCACGTGTAGACATGCCATCTGAGAACCAACCAGTCAAACACTATGGAAAAAGCTACAGACAGAGGTCAATACTGGGAGAGAGAAGAACTTCACTGTTGAATTCAGGGGGTAACACAACAATTCATTAGTTCATTATTAGTTCTTTAATAAGCCAGACTCCTGTTATTTCAGATTCTGACATTTCCCTTCTCTCCATGTCTGACTAAGACATTTTTTCAGAAACTGGTTCACAGTCCGGGAGCAAAATGTTCTTGACCAAAGGTGTATAGCTTATTCACCTACTTAGTCCCTATCTGGAAGTACAAGCTTTGGAAATAACAAAACTACACTGATAATCACACTTCTTGCTCAGAAATATTAATTAAGAAAACAACCCCATCCTCCTGTTAATCCCACTTCTTCAAAAATCTTCAATTCTTTACGCCTCCATGGAGGGAAAAACCTAGCAGCCGTCTGGTTTAAATTCTGTTGGCAGCACCTTACCATATACCTAAGCCATCCCACATGTAGATTCATTAAGACAGCAGTTCTCAAATCTTTTTTTGTACCAGGACCCATTTGTAAACATCAATGGCCAGTCCCAACCCAGTGCCCCTTGCTCCCGATCTGCTGTCCCCTACCCCCAGCCCCCAGTGTGTGGGGTAGGGGGTGTGTGTGTGGGGGGCATGGGGGGCCCCCAAGCAGTCTTTTGCAGGTTGGAACTCTGCCAGTTTGCAAGGGAAAAGCCAGAGTTTCCCACATTTTTCTTCTTTAAAGGAGAATCTGTGTTTTAAGTTTGTTGATCCATTTTTTAAGTTTGTCCGTGACCCTTTCATATATTCTTGCAACCCACTTTTGGGTCATGACCCATAGGTTGAGAAATGCTGCATTAAGACACAAGAGTTTCTTATAATGGAACCATAAATAGAGATTCAGGCTGAGCAATGTCTTTAACTAGTATTTCTTTATTTAAAAAATAACAACCTCCAAAATGTTGCCTATAGATGAGTCAGGAAAATAAAAAATATAAAAGTAGCTAAGCAAATCAGTGCTTTAATAAATCGACAACAGATGGCCCTTATATTAGCACCAGTGTAGCCATTTAGAAGCTTGTTATCCACTATATATACAGCCCACAGGCATTTCTAATCTAAAACTGCTTACAAAGAAAGAGATGCCTTAGTCCACCCACCTACCATTAGTTTCCATAAGCCTTGCCATCGAAGGCTTCTCAGTCAATCCCATATTATTAGCCGCTTTAGCTATAAAAGGGATAGTTGAGGCCCTATTTTATTCTGAAAGGAACCTTTTTTGAACAATGTAAGCCACCATTCACTATTTTGGCTCTACTTGATCAGTTTGGGCCCAATTTGGGAAGGTACATAAGAGTAAGCTTATGATCCACTGACCTCAGCTTCTGTGAACAAGCATAGAGAGCAGTTACTGAAAACACAGGAGTCAAATTTAAATTAAAACTTTCTTGACTTGCTGGGGTAGAGTGGCAAATGCTCTTTACTCTTCTCTCTTTGGGTTTGAAGTAAGTCCTACTATGCAATTTGTTACAGAAAACAAGTTTACCCTATATGCCCTGTAGTAATGGAAACTTTCAGGGCTCGTGTAGATATAAAACAAAACTGATTTGTAAAGATTTCTTGTTAAAGTGTCGCTTGCACTTTCTGGGGATCTCAATCTCTTCTCACAATGCAGCCTTATATCTGCTTTATTCACTGTTCAGTGTAAGAAGTCTACAACATTATGTTTCTCAGTGTTATTCCACCATAAAAGATGTGTACTTAAACATTAAAGGAGACTGTTTCAGCTGATTTGCTCTCATCCAATATCACTGTTGCCAAGTAGTTAAGTAATGTGTTCATAGAGCTGAGGACATTCCAGCTGACACCACTAACACCTTTCCAACAGAGCAGTGAGGGAGAGCAAACCGCGTTGGTCTGTGCTCCATTAGAAACACAGAATGTAGAATAAAATGAGGAGCATAATATGTACTACAGGAGTCTTCCATTTTATTGTGGAATAGACCACATTTTAGACTGTTTCAAGGACCATCTCTCTAACTCTGACAATAATAGCAGCTGCTTATCTGGATAAATAATATTAAGAATAGCAGGTAAAATATATTAAACACTTTAATGGGATCTAGCAGCAGTAGTGTAACTAAGGGAGGGTGACCTGGGTAGCAGCCCCAGGCACTGCTTTTGTTGGGGTGCGAGGAGGGGGTGCAAAAATACTTGCTGCTACAGCTGGTGGCTGGCTGTACTGCTGTTGTCACCAGCCCTACAACTGATGCTGGCCCATGCACTGCCACTGCTCAGAGGTGCAGAGCTGCCTCTGTCTTGCTGCTTTAGTAAAGGGAGGGAAGCAGGTGCCATGAGACTTGCCAGCTCTTTTCAGGCCCTCAGTAAATACCCCACAAATACCAGTTCAAGAACCTTTGGTCCACTGGATACTTCAGTGACTGAAAACAGGGAGAAAATTTAGGTTGAGACCTTTTGTAACTTTAGTTTACACTTAATTTTTCTGTACTTCCACATGCATTCAGCATTACTGAGTTCCTGAATTAAATGATGATGTAGGATGACATATTCACATTTGTCCAAGCCATAGAGAAGCGCAAGAGATATTTTCATACATCAGCAGCTTACATTCAAGTGAGTTTCATGAGACTTTGATTTCTGTGTCACTTTTGAAAACTGTACTTAGGCTCCAAAGTTCTGTAGGGCAAGACCCAGATCAGTAAACCAGGCACCTAAATGGGACTTGCACAGAATTAAGGCACCTCAGATCCAAAAAGTGATTCAGAATACCGCTGATCCAGCGATGACAGCACTCCCTTCCATTGGGTGCCTAAATTTTAGATTATAAAGTTCCTGAGGGGCCTAAACTTAGGTTTCTACATGTGCACACAAGTGCCCTATCTAAAAATTTAAGGCATTTTTCTCCTATTTATGCATCACTGCAGTACAGAATTGAGGTGGATAGTGCATAAACTCTGCCTTATTTTTCCAGAGGTGCCTGAGCACACCTAACACACATTGACAGTATTGTGGTCAGTACAAAGCACAGCATAAAATGTTAAACCAGGTTACTTTAAACTGGATTGTAAACCAATGTAGTTAAACTAGTACAAAACACTATACAGATATGCATTTTGGTTTGCGAACAGCTTGTTTTGGTTTAACATAAACAAATTCCCAGTGGAATTTGTCAGAGCTGATTTGGATCAGTGCCTCGACACAGTGGAACTTTCCAGCACAAGGCACGGTAAAGCAGGGGAAGTCTCGGCATGGTGAAGAGTTCTGGCGTGGATAGAGTTCCCGCCGAGGAAATGCAGATTTGCATAATACGATTGGCCGATGTTAAATTATTCCCACGTGGCGGCTGGCAATTGGCTCGCTAGCCGTATAAAAGGTTAGGGGCGTTTCTGCCCTAGTTGGAGAACTCCGCAATTCCCCCTGGAGTGGAACTCCGGCAGCTTGATCACCTGCCAACGACTCCCCGTTGGCGAAGCCTTGCGACGTATCCTCCGTGTTGCACGCCCGAGTTAGACCCGAGCTACCCGGTCTACAAGAGCTCCTCAATTAGCGACTACAGATTAGAATTGTTGCAACTATGATTGCCTGCGCTGTATATGACTCTACAGTGTAAGTAAAGCCATCTCTGTTTTTTCCAATTGATACGCGTCTTGTCTGTGCCTAATTCCACTCCGGTGATAGAGAGTACCCATCTGCCCGTCACGGGATCGCAGCCGCAACCCCAGCTAGCGTTCCCGAGGATTCCTGGTCCTCGATCCCCCCTCGGCCCCCACATGGCGTCACGAACAGGATCAGCGGGATCGGGATTAGGATCGACAGGATCGGAGGCAGGATTTGCGGAAGATCTAATGGAGCAGGAGCTAGTGAGAAGTTGCCCCTGGCGTAGCAGGAGACGCCACGTGGCCAGCTCCGAGGAACTAGGCGCCCACATCACGTATCACCAGGCGGGCGGAGTGGGTGAAAGGTTTATCGATGGATACCTTTCACTGAAGGAAAAAGGAGAGGAGGTATCGGAAGTATGGGAGGCACATCTGCACCCCAAGGCATTCGGGTGTGTGATGGGCAGCGAGAGAGTCCAGTTCAGGCCCCGGGAGAGAGGGAACACCGCACCCCTCACCAGATGGGAATCGGGCAATGTGAACCCGGCTCTCAGCCAGGAGTTCGCTCGCTGCGTGCAGCTCGCACGGGAGGGTGAAGAGCCGATGACGGCCGATCGGTTTAGCCCCCTGCTGGCGCTCGGGTTGAGAGGCCATACGAGTGTAGCCCCGAGGGATAAAAGAGAGAGAGAGTGTTGGATGTGTTGCTCCGTGCTGTGACAACTTTGCTGTGGAAGAATGCAGACCTAGAAGCCCGACTGCTTGCGGCCGTTCCGGCGGTACGAGAAGCGGCAGAGGAGAGAAGCCCCGAGTCAACGCCACTCCAAGATGGCGCCGAGGAAGGAGCAAGCTGCCTGAAACCGGAAGAGAAGGGAGGAGCTTCGGGAGAATCGGCAGGAACCCGTCCAGTGACCCCACCCACCGACGCAACGTCGCTTCCGGCAGCCCCGCCTCCTTTCCACGGGGGGGGGGCAGTGAGCGGAGGGCATGCGCCCTGAAACCCTTAAAAGGTTTCTCAAGGCATATTGGGGTGCCATAGCACCTTGGTTGAGAACCACAGCTCTAGAATATAGTTCAAATGAGAGTTCCTTTTCTAGCTGCTATATAGAATAGGCTAGCTTGCTTTCATAATAGACTGCTAAAATAGATGAGCTAGAAAGAGACTGTCTACTGAATTTTTTCCATTCAAGTTTATTTTAACAGATGTTTTCTCTGTTTTCACAATGACAGTGTAAAATGGGACAACACTCAAAACACAAGAGAGAACTAAAAAAACAACTTACTAAGCAGCAATTGTGTCCTCCAGAGATCACCAGGCTTTTAAGTCAACTTTTAGTGTACCTTACCTTTGATTTATGTTTGATAAACACAATTGCTCTATTATTCAAACCTATTTGGGGGTTCAAATTTTTCTTCTTTTTATTCCCTAAACTTTCTTGGAAATTGTGAACATTGCAAAAGTGGTCTTTTAAAAAATAAGCATAAGCTGAGACAAATAATTTGGAAGGAAGAATATGGATTTTTTTTTCATTTATTTATTTATTTTTATTTTTTTACTACTAAGCCAATTCATCCCTCATTAGAGTTACCAAGGATGAAGCTGGCCTGGTGAATGTTGTTTTTTATGGCTTTGTTACTCAGATAGCTGAGCTTCAAGTTACGTCAAATATCTTCATTTTCAATTAAATTGAACTGGACAATGAGTATGGATTGTGTGTGTGGTGGGATGGGGGTGGGGATAGTACTGAGTGGGCATGTCTACATGTGCAGTTTAATACATAGTGGCCTATTTTACTGTGCATTAAAGCATCACATCAAAAACAATGCTAATACACTAATGCGCTGTAAAAATAGGCTAATGTGCATTAAGCATTACTAAAAAAGCATGTGTTTTTGCTACTGCACATTAGGGCAGCCTAATGCATATTTATTTAGTACCTCACATTAGAGGTACTAAATTTAATGCACAGTAACAAAAGCACATTCATGAATGTGAAGATGTGCCCAGTACGTATTAAACATTCTACATTTAGTTTTTAGGCAGGACTCATGACAAAAAGGAAAGCTTCTTGCACTTTATGGCTATACATTTCACCTAATTTAAAATCACTTTATCCCTATGTGCTTCAGCTCTAGGCTCCATTGCATGAATACACTCAACAAAAATAAATGCAAATCCGGTATGAAGGCAGCACATGTAAAACACTTGATTTTCTCACTGAGGAATGAAGTGCCCTAATTTCACTATAGCTTAATCTGCATTTCCAGGAAATCAGTACCACTATTTGTAAATTAAGGGATACACATAATTTTTAATAGCCTTTGTTTCATGCTAATTATTCTCAATCAGGGTGCCAAAACAACCCGGAGTGCCATGAGATCCTTTGAGGGGCTGAGGAGATAAGTGAGGTTTGAGGGGATAAGCAAATAAGGATAGGCTCAGGTTTTTCCTCCCTGGCTACTCCCCGGCCCCTACAGCCCAACCCTTTTGCAACCACTATAATAAATAAATTAGTTTGTGAAATGAATGCCACTCAAATCAGGAAAGTTATGGAGAGATGCCTTAAGTCTAATGAGGGGTGCCTGGAGTCTAAAAATGTTGAGAATCACTGGCTTACACACATGGACATCACACATTTAGTTGATTTCATTAGTTTTCCCAAATGTCCTTGAAGACCTGGCTTTCAAAGCATTACATTTGACATCATTGGTGTCAGAGCTGATTTGGATCAGTGCCTCGACACAGTGGAACTTTTCAGCACAAGGCACGGAAAGGCAGGGGAAGTCTTGGCATGGTGAAGAGTTCTGGCGTGGATAGAGTTCCCGCCGAGGAAATGCAGATTTGCATAATACGATTGGCCGATGTTAAATTATTCCCACGTGGCGGCTGGCAATTGGCTCGCTAGCCGTATAAAAGGTTAGGGGCGTTTCTGCCCTAGTTGAAGAACTCCGCAATTCCCCCTGGAGTGGAACTCCGGCAGCTTGATCACCTGCCAACGACTCCCCGTCGACGAAGCCTTGTGACGTATCCTCCGTGTTGCACGCCCGAGTTAGACCCGAGCTACCCGGTCTACAAGAGCTCCTCGATTAGCGACTAGAGATTAGAATTGTTGCAACTACGATTGCCTGCGCTGTATACGACTCTACAGTGTAAGTAAAGCCATCTCTGATTTTTCCAATTGATACGCGTCTTGTCTGTGCCTAATTCCGCTCCGGTGATAGAGAGTACCCATCTGCCCGTCACGGGATCGCAGCCGCAACCCCAGCTAGCGTTCCCGAGGATTCCTGGTCCTCAATCCCCCCTCGGCCCCCACAGAATTAAACCAAATTAACCCTAATTTACATTGAAGTACATGTTGAGAGATCTACACAGACTCAGCTAAATGAATTTAAAATAACACTTTCACTTAAAGTACAACTTTTTATATACAAGTCCTGGACCTAGAAAGAATGCAGGAACTTGCTCGAGATCAGATGCAATAGCTAGGTTGAGCCATTCTTAGTATATGAATTGCTTTAAAAAAGAAAAAAATTGGAAAGCACTACTAAAAAACAAAACAAACAATACAGTATTTAGATGCAACAGATGTACTATATTACATCAGAATGTGAAGTGTCAATTGCAGATTTGAAAGATATGACTTACCAATGCATGGATGATTTTTTTATTTACCATTAGCCTCATGACTCCCATAAGAACAAGTGCTTGCCTTTGCTTCTTCAGTAACATTTTGGAAACAGTCTAGTAATAAGTGAAATACAACAGGACGTGCACTATTTTTGGACTTGAATGTGTGTCCTGAAGGTAGGATTTTCTGAGTTAAACTTCTTCTGACTTCCTTGGAAGCAGAGCTAAGCCAGTGCTGAGCCCTTCTGAAAATGCCACTCTGCATATTAAGATTAAAAGATATTTGTGGCAGGAACCTAAACTGAACTGTTGAAATGATCTCTCTTTCTTATTTACTCAGATAACATGGAAATCTTTGGGCTTCTGATTACAAGTGAATCAGTTTCATAACAACATGAATTAATTGGTAGGGACCTACTTAATTCGTGATTTCATGAAAACTGTGAAATATGAGGTTGTCTGCAAAATTAACAACAACAAAATTAATAAAAATAAAATGCTGGCTCCCTACTGGCCCCCTCAGCCCTCTTCCCCCTCCCAGGGCCTCTCCACCAAATCAGCACTGAAGGGCAGGGTGGCACGAAAAGGGCCAGCAATCAAGATGGCATCTTCCCTCTTGGGTCTCTCTTCCAAACAGTGCTGAGGGGCAAGGCTGCTGCGAAATGCCCACGAAATAGGGTCTGCATGTCGCAAGAGGACCATAAAAAATGCTTCGTCTTATCAGGACTTAGGTAGGTCCCTATCCATTGCTAACACAGTTATAGCACTCTTAACATTATCAATGTGAGATCAGAATCAGGCTCCTTTACTTCTTATCAACCAGATATATATTTGTGAATTATAAACTCTTCCAGGCTGCAATACTTTATTGAATAAGGCCCTCTCTATACATTACATGTATTATGAAATTAACTGGTTAACTGTGCACTTAATTTAGACCAACTACATGTGCAAAATAACTATCATACCACGAAAAGATACAACCAGCTATAAAGTTAGGGCTAAAAAAATATGTAAAACTTTATAAATGGTTGCTATATAGCTTTAATGTGCATGTGTAAGGCCACCTTTACATGTGAAGCTAAAGGCACGATGGGATCATCCCTGGGCCTGGAGGATCACCATGATCTTCTGGCCCTGGGGGTTTCCCGCACCCCCGAGCCCTAGCACGGCAGCCAAGAGTTTCTGCCTCTTGAGCCCTAGGGATTGTGGGAGCTGCAATCCCCAGAGTCTGGGGGTTTCAGTTGATAGGGCTTCCAGCCACAAGGTAGACCCTGGTACATGCATAAATAAAAGCTTGATAGCAACCAGCTATAAAGTTAGTACACATTTTGGAGGTCTAATTTTATTGCTAATTGGAGCTTTTTTATTGTGTGATAGTTTTGCACAGGTTGCTGGACTCCAAATAACTGCACAATTAACCAGTTAATTACACAATACCTGTAATGTGCAGCGAGGCCCTAAGAGTAACTAGAAAGAGACAGGGATTTGTACCCAACCACTGAAAATAAGGCAAAAATTCTCTAAATTAACAAGTTATTTTATCTGAATCAGTTCAATAAAAAAAATCTTATCAGTCTTTCACCATAACATTTTTTACACATGCAACTAATAAAGACAAACAAGTTAGCCCAAGAGATTGAATTTTAAATAGCTGAAATTCATCTTAAGGAGGTTTCTGAGAATCCTGATGTGGAATGCTACATTACATAAATTAGTCCTAACAGATTTCTGTGTGTAGTACACTTAAATAACTAAAAAACAAAACCAAACCTAGAAGGTCATTATATTCAAAGCTAAACAATGTAATTCAAACAAAATTATTCTGTTATTTACTGGGAACATATGGTCAAATGTTGCAACTTACATATTAAAGTGTTTGTTTCCTTCCATAATGCTTTTCACAGTTTCATTTTAAAATAAATGGATATGTATAGCCAGCTGTGAAGAGAAACACCATCTTGTATTCTGTTTAGCATTGTTGTAGCTGGTAAATAGTGAAGATAATGAATAGTTTCAGCTTATAAAAGTTAAATATGTGGGCAGACCTGATCACCAAGCACAGGACTTTTGTACAGGTTAAATACTACTAAGCACTTCACATTTTAAAAGGTCAAGGAACAGTCATTACAGATAGATGTTGGGCCTAATACTCAGAGGTGCCGGTACCTTTGAAGTAGGGCTGTGTGAAGCTTCGGTCCCTGATTCAATCTGGCAGAGATTCGGGCCTATTTGGTGGACGAATCTCTGAATCCAAATCGAATAAGAGGACCCTTTAATGTCTCCGAATTGAATCGGAACCCTCCGAATCAATTTGGAAAGATTCGGTGATTTGGATATAGACACGGCTTTAAACGTTTTTTCTACATACCTCTAGGTAGCAGGCGGCTTCTGAACACTGTGATGCTGGGGCGCATGGAGTGTTCCACGGAAGCATGGGGGTGCTCCCCAGCACACTTGGCAACAGACCTAGAAGGGGACCAGAAGTATTTTTGGTCCCCTTCCAGGTCTGCTGGGGAGCATGCTGTGGGACCCCCCCCTCCCCCCTCGGCTCAGCGACTGGAGCCTCCTGGGTCTGGGGTGGGCACCCAGGGTCCCCCTGTGGCTGATCACCAAGCTGAGGGGGTGTGGGGGACCCCCCTGCGCACTCCCCGGTGGACCCAGAAGTGGACCAGAAATACTTCCAGTCCACTTCTGGGTTTGCCACCGAGCATGTGGAGGACCCCCCCCGCACTCCTGTGGGACGCTGCATCTGCCCAACCATTGCAGCGTTCACAAGCCGTGTTGGTACTGGAGTTATGTAGAAAATTTTTTTAATGTGTCTATGTCCAAACCACTGATTCTCCAAATCAGCATCGAATCTTCAGATTCAGATTCAGCCAAATTGAATCAGGGACAGTGATCCGAATCAACTAATCAAATCACTGTTCCTGATTCAGGCCGAATCCGAATCTTAATCAACTAGGGTCTGCTTTGCACACCCATACTTTGAAGTCCACAAGCTCCTCTTGTCTTAATATGTATGTTGTCAGCTCCTCTTAAAATCAGGTGCATTATAGCTTTGTGTAAATTATGAATTCTATAATTTAGGATTGCGTGGTATGCTGTGCAGAACTAATTTAATAACAAAGTTCTTGCCTCAGAGGACTTATACAGTCTAATATACCTAAAGCCACATAAAGCATTTGGTTAACTATCAATCTTTGGGTATATTTCTAGATCTTGGTATTGGGGACCAATGGAGAGCTAGAGCAATGAGCAGAAAAGTGATGCTGAAAAGATATGAGCTTTGGTAGCTCCATGATTTTTCCTTGGAATATTATTTTTTATCTGTAGTACACATTTTCCATGGCCTTATTTTAACAGGTCTCTGGGGAGACAACAGGGCTTGAAAGGCATGAACAGCATACTGAAATGAAATTACATGATTATCTATTACTTGTACTGGTACTGATGTCATCCTCAAGACATTTTGTATCTAATTGAATGAGGCTGTATACTTATATCTAAATATATACTAGATAATTTGCTTAAAAATTAGATCTAACACCATGACTTAAAAAGCAGTCGGAAGACAATTTTTATGTTTAGAGCAATTAAGTAACTTAGTCTTAGGTCCAATTTTCAACTCATTAATGCTTTTAAGAACCAAGTCTGAACAGTGCCTATAAACCAGAGCCAGAGCCAGAATTATGCTGGAATTTAGGTACTTGCCTACTCAGTGCTTATGTGATCTGGATGCCCCACTCCCCATTGACTGTCTGGGAATCTTAAGTGTTTACCCTTTTTTATGTGTGTTACTCTTCTGGGGCCAGTGAAGACACAATAGCATCGGCTTTAGTTCAAATGGGTGTCCAGGGTCTTGGACAACCTGGTTGAGCCTATGCCACTGCATCTTTGTTACTATGGTTGGTCAGGAATAGCTAAATTAGGGGTGGCTCTGCTATGCTAATATGGGCTGCAATAAGAGCTCCTGATGATACTGTAGACATGTCTTCTGTCATATAGGTGATTTGAAACAGTTACGCTCTGTGTATAATGAGGTCAGAAATAAAAAACAAAAGGATATTTATTAGGCAAACACTTTATTACAAAAGGCCATTACAAAACAATCATCAGATACATACTTACATGAGACTGACAAAACTTTAGAAAACATTTGGCTGCATTCACAAATCCATTACTTGCTCTTTGATAAATCTTTCATTCACTGTTCAGAATCTTATTAAATCTAAATCCAAATGCTTAATTTCCTCAAAACCATATGGGAGCTCTTGAGTTAGCTCATTACTGAAATATGTAGTTTTCCAAAGGACATATCTTATGCTGAGTGACTGAATCTAAAAGAAATATAAAGGAAACAAATTATTTGGAATCAATACATAAAAATGGTTTCTTACAGACCCAAAGATATAAAAAATACCCAAATATGTATTTTTATAATATATGTGTTATTAATTAAACAACTCAGCACACAGAATTTTTGGTATTAACAGATTTGGAGAGCTAGATTGATGCAAGAAACAAGCAATGGTAGAACGGTATCTATTATATTATTAACATACACATTACACATAATCTGATATTATTGTCTATTTGGCTGTGGAGTAACTCGTTCAAGGTCAGCAGGCATGAAGCAGGCAAAAATGCAATTGACAATGGGTGTGGAGAGTAGAGTTTCCAGAGTAAAAAAAAGTGACTGTATTAGCTAGGACCATAACTACAACAGCATTATAGAAGACAAATCCCCAAATCCAAGCTGATTAATACAGGGACCTGGGAGGAGCTTGATAGATTGTTAGGGGCTGGAAAGGACTTTGCAGATTATCTGGTCCAGTTTCCCCGCTCTAGGCAGGAAGACAACTGGGGTCAAGTGACCCCAGTGAGGTGACTGTCCAGTCTCATCTTGAAAACCTCCAGGGTAGGTGACTGTACCACCTCTGGAGGGAGTTTATTCCACAGTCTGGACACCCTTACTGTGAAGGAGTTTTTCCTGATATTAAGCCTGAAATGACCTTCCAGGTATTTGTATCCATTGGTCCTGGTCTTCCCCGGGGCTGCCCTAGTGAACAGTTGTTCACCGAGCTCCTGATGTACTTTTCTGATATAGCGGTAAACTGCTATGATGTCCCTTCTCAACCTTCTCTCTTTTCGGCTTAAAGAGGCCCAGGTCCCTCAGCCTTTCCGCATATGGCTTGCCTTGCAAGTCCCTGATCATACAGGTGGCTTTTTTCTGGACCCTCTCAAGTTTTTCCACGTCCTTATTAAAGTGCGGTGCCCAGAACTGAATGCAGTACTCCAACTGTGGTCTCACCACAGCTGAGTACAGCGGGAGTATCACTTCCTTAGTTTTATATGAGATGCATTGGTTGATGCATACCAGCGTGTTGTTTGCCCTGTTGACCACCGCCTCACACTGATGGCTCATATTCACATGATGGTCAATCATTACCCCTAGGTCCCTTTCGGTGGTGGTGCAAGTCAAGCTGTCACCACTGAGCCTGTATGTATGTTGAGGGTTGTTTGCCCCTAGATGGAGCACCTTACACTTGGAAGTGTTAAACTTCATCTGGTTCCAGTCTGCCCAACTCCTGAGCCTGTCCAGGTCAGCCTGTATCTGCAACCTATCTTCTGATGTGACCACATTGCCCCATAACTTGGTGTTGTCTGCAAACTTGGCCAGCAAGCTTTTCACTCTCCCATCCAAATCATCGATAAAGATGTTGAAAAGCACTGGTCCTAGCATGGACCCCTGGGGGACACCACTGGCCACTTCACACCCGGACAACACAGATCCATTCATGAGAACTCTCTGTGCCCTACCCTGTAGCCAGTTTCCTGCCCACTGTACCATTGAGCAGCTGAGCCCACAATCTTCCAGTTTTCCCAGAAGGAAATAGGGATACTAGATCAAAAGCCTTTTGGAAGTCTAGGTATATAATGTCTACCATGTCTCCCGTGTCCAGGTGGCAAGAGACCTGGTCACAGAAGGAGATGAGATTGGTCAGACAAGACCTGCCCACAACAAAGAGATGTTGTACAGTGTACTGGAATACATCGGTTTTGATCAATCATAGATACGAAATGAGGTATGCAGGTTGTAGCCATATTGGTTTACAGGTAAAAGGAATCAGAACTTGTGGCAGAGGTAATATCTTTTAGTAGACCAACTAGATATTTGCAAAAAAAAAAAAAAAAAGTATTTGTAAGCTTTCGAGCGGGCGCATACATCCTTCTTCAGGCATACGAGAATGCAAAGATTGTAAAATACTCCTACATAGAAATGAAAATTCATATTTCACAGAAGAGCTGAAGGTGCTGTACGATCTCCTGGTTGGAATAGTACATTTTGTGCAAATTAGGCTCAGATAAAAGTTGGAACAGTCTTTGAAGGGTGTGTACGCCTGAAAGCTTGCAAATAAAGATTTTATTTTTTTTTGCAAATATTTAGTTGGTCTAATAAAATATATCACCTCTGCTATGAGTTCTAATTCAGATATGAACTGACACATTTGTAGAGGAAGGCCCAAGCTGCAGAAATACAGATCTGTACTCTTCATCTAAATCAGTCTCCCCAACTGTGAGAACTGCGCTGACTTCACAGGCCCCTTGCTACACATGCTGTGCAAACTCCTGAGGCTCTGTGGGAAGTGCCACCCCACCCCAAGGTGCAGGAGCAGGAAGCAGAAGTTGGAGGAGGAGGGGGGAGTCTGGAGACCCCAACAGCAGCAGCAAGAATGGTGGGTGGGAACCCATAGGATGCATCATGATTGCATATGGTCTGCAGAATGCACATTTGACAGCTGGGCTCTAAAGCATTTTGTGGGTGCAGTGCCTCCCATGCTACAAATAGATGTGCTTGATTGCTGATTTTGCAGGCACAGATACGTCAATAGTAGAGTACCTCTCCTGCCTAATGATGATGTTCTAAAGCTGAGGACTCAGTTTCCCAACCTATCATGGTCCCAGTCTAGTTGGGTACCTAGTAGCTCAGTACTTATGAATGTTTTGACCTTAATACCTGTTCTGGTAGTCAGGTGCAGGAAATCTCACCTCCAGACTCCAGTGCTACATTCTTACATTTTGAGGATCTTTATTCAGTGCTAATATTTCTTCTAAAATGATTTAGACAGTGAAACAAACCCCCAAACAACAACAAAAAAGACAAACATTTAAAACAAGTCAACATAAAATTAGAAGGAAATTATTATGAAGTTGCAATATTTTGGCCAGACCATTCTAGAGCTATTCCATTACTTCCCATTAGAATGTAGCACACTTATACTCTCTAATACTCAAAAAGGCACTGCAGAAAAAGAAGATCCCAGGAGTGAGAGAAAAAATGAACAGAGAAAAAAGCAACATTAACATTACATAATTAAAGGAAGAGGTAGGCATTGAACTATGTACAATTTCAATGGAATGGAGTGTTAATCCAAATTATTTCTGTCCAACTGTGAGTTATTTTTGCAGTACTAACATGTCTGATGTTTGGTTTAATTTAACATATCACATTTTCAAGCTTGCACTCTGACCCTGTTTCTGGTTCTTGGGAGTCCATAATATGCTTTCTCATTTAATCTTTTCTTTTTTTGGCACGTGTTCTTTAATTCTGCTATGAAACTGGTGAAAAGTAGATAGTAGCTTCCACTTTGCAGAACAATTTATATTGGTTCTAAATAGAAACTCATTTCTCTTTCTACTCTATCATTCTATCTTTTCTTTTCTGAAGTATCAAATACACTTACGTTTAGACAAGCGGTTTTTCCCTTCAGTAACTCTTTCAACCTTCAGACGTTCTCAGACATGCTTCATGATAAAAACAGACTGATTTTATTAACACCTAATTAGGACTTCCTTTTTCTGTCTTCAATAATTTAGCTCTATGTACCACACTCATCACCATTGTACCCAAGTAATTATCTGCTCAAGAGCCAGAATGTGAAGCTGATTTATTGGCAAGATAACTATTTCAGAGTAGCAATATCTTATTTTCTTGGAATTCATTATATAAAGACATCCTTCTTAGAAGAAGACTTGTATCTTACCTAAAGATAGACACACTCAACCTGTGGGTTCTGAAACCCAAGTTGATGACCATAACTTTTCTATGGGAAGGGGGAGTTGTACACCTACACCCAGTTTCTGGCACAAAGCTCATATTTACAATTAATTCCTATGGTGTCTAACAAGCACATGCACAAGCACATGAACAAAAAGCCCTACCCTTCATCCCAGAACCATTAAATCCTAGGAACTTAGTACCCAGGGATTTTAGAAAGAAAACCTTCTGCCACAATAGCAATAGTTACAGCTAATAACCTTCAGGTATGTATGTACTATATATAGTTTATGTCAGTATCTATGAGTTATGATGAGCTATGACTCAATTTTCATCAGCTGAGAATCTTGCTCTTTTTTATAATCTTGCAAAAGATTCATTTATTTTTTGCCTGGGGACACTGATCTTGGATGTTTTTCCATACCTTAGTTTAGTTAAATATGAATGACATGTAAATGAAACAATGCACAGTAAAGGTACATGGTACATTATGAAGTGCTTTGCATGGCATGGTGCTTGGTCAAATTCACAATGGTGAGTCCTAATATCAATGTAGCCCCACTTTTACAAGAAAGTCTCTACAGCTTGGAAATAGGTTCTCCTAAAAATGAGGAGGAGCTGTGCCATTCTCCTCTTTCCACAAACTCTGGTGACCTTCTGACTGCCTGTATTTAGTGTTTGAATGCACATTTCATAATATTTTATTTGGATTAAAATAACATAACTTACCTAATATCCATTTTTCTGATAAATATTTTATTTCAGGTTGCTGCTTTCCCAAATATTCTCCTATGCAGATTTTTGCCTGACGCAGGGTTTTACAAACTTTTCCTCCACATAATCGTACAAGTTCACTTAGCTTGTCACAGGGCGGTTGGCTGGTAAGAGATATAAACATTACAGGCTGATTTTTAAAAAGATCCTGTTGGTATTTTTCTGTTGATAGGTGGCGTTGAAGTCTGCAGATCTGTTTGGAAAGAAACAAGGAAATTAATAATGAACATGTATTACTTCCATTTATAGCCGGTAAGTAAAATTAGACTTTGCCTTCAGAAACAGAATTACTGTATATTAGTGCAAATTTTATATAGCGAGTTGAAAAAATTGACTGACAGGAAAACTATATCTAGAGTTGTCTTTTGCTAAAATGCTAAAACAATTCTTTTTAATAATGTCTTCTCATTAGTATTCATAATAAAGTACCTCAGAATACTTTAGACTAGTGCCACTAAACCTTTTGATGCAGTGGGCCAGACGAAGGGCATGGGGGCCAGTCTGTGGGCTAGAGTAGACCCTGTGTGCCAGGATAGGGCTTCGGGGCCCCATGCTGCCGTCACCTGGTCCTGTGTGCAGGGTTTGGGCTCTGGGGGCCCTGTGCTGCCTCTGCCCTGTCCTACATGCTGGGATCAGGCTCCAGGGGCACTTCCCACACCTACATATTGGGATTAAGTCCTGTACCATCCTGCGTGCCCAACCTAGCACACAGGACCACAGCCCACAGGACTCCCCAGAGGTGAGATCACACCAGAGGTGAGATCTGGTCTGGAGGCCAGGGACTGAACACTCGTGCTTTAGACAAGTATAGCCTGTGGCCACAAAGACAAACATATTACGTAGATAAAGGTTGAACAGACATTCCAGGTACTTTTTTACAGTGCTCACCCAAAATGCTTACAAATATATAAAGCCAGAAGGTAGTTGAAACAGAAGCTCTATTTGGTTCTCCATTCTCCCCTGAATTCTCTCTCTTCTTGCAGTGGAGGTAGAAGGATTAATCTTTCCTTCACATATTCATGCTATTTTTTTTTTTTTTTACTAAAAGTTGGTGTTAATTAAAGTGGCTTTATGATTCTCTTTGGCAAGTGAGCATGGTGGATATTTTTAGGTCCTGTAGCTAGTAGTTCCAATAATGTGGGCAAGATGCTGAAAAGCTCCATCTCATAGAATCATAGAAAATTAGGGTTGTAAGGGGCCTCAGGAGGTCCTCTAGTTCAATCCCCTGCTCAAAGCAGGACCATCTCCAACTAGATTATCCCAGCCAAAGCTTTGTAGAGCTGAGCCTTAAAACCCTCCAAGGTTGGAGCTTCCACCACCTCTCTGGGTAACCTGTTCCAGTGTTTTAATACCCTCCTCGTAAGAAAATTCTTCCTAATATTTAACCTAAACTTGCCTTGCAGCAACTTGAGACAGTTGCTCTTTGTTCTATCATCTGCCACAACTGAGAACAGTCTAGCTCCATCCTCTTTTGAACCTCACTTCAGGTACTTGAAGCCTGCTATTAAATCCCCTCTTGGCCTTCTTTTCTCTGAACTAAATAAGCCCAGTTCCCTCAGTCTTTCCTCAGAAATCACGTGCCCCAACCCCAGAGCCATTTTGCTGTCCTCCGCTGGACTCTCCAATTTGTCCATATACTTTCTGTAGTGAGGGGCCCAAAACTGGACACAGTACTCCAGATGTGGCCTCACCAGTGCTGAAGAGGGGAATAATCACTTCCCTTGACCTGCTGACAACACACATACCAATGCAGCCCAGTATGCCATTAGCCTTCTTGGCAACAAGGGCACACTACTGACTCATATTCACCTTATTGTCCACTGTAACCCCCAGGTCCTTTTCTGCAGAGCTGCTGCCCAGCCAGTCAGCCCCCAGCCTGTACTGGTGCATGGGATTGTTCAGTCGTAAGTGCAGGACTTTGCACTTGTCCATGTTGAACCTCATGAGATTCCTTTTGGCCCAATCTTCCAATTTGTCTAGGTCACTCTGAATCCTAGCCCTACCTCCAGCATATCTACTACTCCTCCCAGCTTGGTGTCATCTGAAAACTCGCTGAGGGTACACTCTGTGTCATCTTCCAGGTCATTGACGAAGACATTGAACAAAACCGACCCCAGGACTGACCCCTGGGGCACTCCACTTAATACCACCTGCCAACTAGATGTTGAGCCATTGATTATTACCCTCTGAACCCAATGCTCCAGCCACTTTTCTATCTACCTTACCATCCATTCATCCAGCCCATACTTCCTTAGCTTGCCTGGGAGAATGTTGTGGGAGACTGTATCAAAAGCCTTCTTATTACTGTGGTTATATGTGGATCACTGTTCAAATAGAGACCATAAAATCTATATCTTAAATATAGTAGCCATCTTTTGAGCTAGCCCAGGTCCATTGAAGACTTTGACTGTTTAGATGACAACATTCTAAACTCAAACCTATATCTGACTTTGTGCCAGTTGTAGAAGACACTAAGGCTAGAAATAGATGTCTCCAAATGAAGCAGATCAGCGGTGCGAGGCCCAATTGATTCACTTATTTGGGCCAAGCATGTATCACTTGTCGTCCCACCCGCTGATTTCCTAGGACAATGGGAGACATGTTGCCTGCTTCCAGAGATGCATCTTTGGCAATCTCTGGGGTTTCTAGAGATTGCCACAGGCATGCCACTGCAAGTAGGGAGCCTCGACTTCCCTGCTTCCAGAGATATGCCCCAGAGATCCCAGGACTACATCTCTGGAAACAGGGAGAGCTAGGAGAGTCCACTGCAATCCCAGGGTATTTCCCAGGGCACACAGGACCAGCCCCATAAGCTCCAGAAACGCTTGTCACAGGCCACCAGACCTCTCTGTGCTCTTCTGCCATAAGGCAAATAGATGTCCACTGCAATTAAGTGGCATGTTTTATTTCTACCTTTTGTCGTAGCCACACTGCGGTGCGACAAAAGCAATAGACATCTATTTACTGTTACTCTGTCACCACAAGATTTTTATAGCGGCACAAAGGCAACATCTGTTTCCATCTTTAGGTAAGCCTGTAAAAGTGGATCTTGTGTATGTTGGATTTTTAACACTGTTGTAACCACACACTTGTTAAATACCTTAAATCCTTAAATTAGCGGCAAACCTCCAATTTACTTCTACTGGAGAATGAACAGACATAAAATAGCTTACACCAGCTAACTTCCGGTTAAAGATTAAATAAATGGTATATGTAATGGAATGTACTATACTTATTACATGTTAAATATCAGTCCTTATAAATACCGTGCAGTCCTTAACACAGTTAGAGTTCGTTGAACTTAAAATTAAACACATTTGTTTGATGTATGTAAAGCAACTCTGACAATTCTCTCTCCTCATAGTTCTAGTGTACACTAGAAGGGCAGCTCAAGCACTGGAATGAAAAGCCATTTCTTTCATTTCCAATATAAACAAAAGTGTAGAACTATTCTGGTCAGGGTACTTGTGATGTACTAAAGTTTTTTGTAAGGGATAAACATTTCCTTTAAACTAGCCAGAGCTGAAATAATCAAATCCTTGTAACAGAAGGATAAGGATTTTCAAAAATCAATTTATTGCAACATGAAATGATGAATCCTAAAACAATGATTCAAAATGATGTCAATAGTAATGGTTGCTGCATGTTGCACCAGGTCAAGCCTTTTAAGTGCCTGTGGTTTCATTTCAGTACAGAAATATAAAACAATTTCATTCTGATGTCCTAAATTAGCTGTGGTGATCTGTCAATTTTTTTCTGCCAGGATTTGGCAAAAAGGAAAAAGGCAGCATTATTTTATTTATTCATTTTTTAAAAAGCTGCTATTCAGGTTTCCATTACCAGTACTTATTCCAGGAGCATCCTAACTTTGATAAGTGAGATGGCAAATATCCTTGATGACTTGTTCACTAAAATGCCTCCTTCTGGCATTTTAGAGCTTTAAGTACAGCCTGAGGTGGAATCGATTCAATCTTCGTAGGTTTTTATATGCTGTGTAGATTGGATCAATAATGAACTGAACTGATGTTCAGTGTTCTAGTGGCCAAAGCAGGCAGAAGACTGCAGTATAGGGCAGAACCTTGGGGGTGCTCACATATGCCTCCTGTCATGCTGGACACTGCTGAAGGCTGCCAAACCCAGCCAACTGGTAGCCTACACTTGACTGACTGCTGGACACGTCCCCACCCCCTGCTGTCAGCCATAGGGATGGAGAGAGCTAGCAGGCCAGCTCTCCTCAGCCCTGCCCTCTCACTAGTCACCCGCCTCTATGACAGACAGAGGAGAGGCAAGGGAGAAAAAAGTACCCCCAGCCTGGCACCGGCCCCCCAGCAGGGGTGCATGGCATAGGTAGGAGGAGGAAAACCCCCACAGAGGAGCTTTTCCCCCACCCACAGCCTAGCGAGTCAGCTGGGAAAGCCCCAGTCCTGCCCCCCTGCCAGCCTTTCTGAGAGGTGGGGGCTGGGGAAATGCACAACCTGGCCCAACACCTCCCCCCTGCTGTGCAGAGCCCGTGGGGGTGCTTGCAGTGGCTGGGAATGTGTTCCCCCCCACCTCTCAAAGAGGCAAGTGGTTGGTGAAGGGGCGGGACTGAGCTGATCCCAGCCTAGGTCACAAGGCTGCAGGGGATGAAAAGCTCCCATTTTGGGAGCTTTACCTCCCCCTGTGCTGTGCAGACCAAGGCTAGGGTGTGTGGGGGTCTGTTCCCTTGCTTCCCATCCCACCAGGCTGAGAGGTGCAGGCAGGAATCAGGCTAGGGAGCAGAGGCTTTAATGCCTCTGCTTTGTGACAGCTGGAGACACAGCTAGCCCTGCTCCACTGGAGCAGACAGCACAGCCTAGGGCTGCAAAGAATCCTGGGATGCTGGAGGCCTGTGAGGTAACTTGAGTTGGGAGGGGATCTGGGACAGAAGTTCCATAAACTAGTTTAACCTAAATCAGTTAAGTTTAACACTACATCCATCCAGGTTTATCTTAAACTCAGTTTCTTCATCTTGAAACTGGTTTATGCTGAACTTCTGTTCTGTTACAGGTTTAAACTGGTTTCTGATCATTTAAACCTGTTTGTATGTAACTTCTGTCCCTAGCCTATATGGCTAAGTAGAGACAGTCAGAATGCCTGAGGCTAAATCAATTCAGTCTTCACAGGTTAGTCACCGTCTCCTCTAAGTTTAACGATGTGTCTAATAAAAACATAAACCACATTAATATAGTGTCATAGTCTGCCTAATTAAAATTTAAAAAAGCAAGAAACAATGATAACTCAGATTTGCCAAACTTTGCAATATCTTCTATTCCCATTCTTTTGTCGGAACTCAGTAAGATGGCATTGAAATGGCGAGCGAGTGCTCTGGTAACAGTGAGAAGACAGGAAGGCAAAAATTTAAGTTGAGATGCTGCTGGGACTGGGAAACTGAAAGTCATTGTTAATGCTTAGAATTTTCACGCCAAAGCTGAATATGAAACCAAAATCACTGAGGCAGGTGAAGTGGTGAAGTTTGAGGTGTCTGTAGTCTGCTTAGCCTTTAGTAGAATAGGGGATGGGGGATCACAGTCCTAGTAAATTTCTGGTCTCTCACCATTGACTCAGTGCAACTTCAGGCACTTAAGATCTTGGTGCAACAGTGTGTTTATTTACTGTAAGAACACTACTCATCCATGTTACAAGCATGTCTATAATGAAATTTCACAACCTCAGACAAAGGTGCAACTAAACAAGAAAACTAACTCAATGCTTGAGAACATTGCTAGTGCTAGATGAACAAAAGTAACATTTTAAGCTTATATACTGATAGGGTTCAGCCAGTAACTGTGCCAAGTCCCTCTGTATTACCCTTCAAATGAGTCAATCCCATTCTGGTTATACCACCTTTGACTGGAGCATACAGCTTTTTGTGCTCATGAAGCTCTTGGCTGCTCTGCTGAGATTACAAATAGGTGATTCTCCCTGTGCTTTATCTTACACAGAAAGCAGAAGCTGACATAGTTAAGCAAGGCAAAAGGAATGAAATATAGTCCAAGAAATGTGCTGTAACTGTTTATTCTTCTGAGAGTTTATAGTGCTCAGGAAAGATATGGTGCCTAATCCTGCCTTACTGAAGTCAAAGAGAGCTTTCCTATTGACCTCCTTGAGCAAGATCAAGTGGGCATCCATGGATGTACAA
Source organism: Alligator sinensis (assembly GCF_000455745.1). Classification (NCBI taxonomy): domain Eukaryota; kingdom Metazoa; phylum Chordata; order Crocodylia; family Alligatoridae; genus Alligator; species Alligator sinensis. The sequence continues at coordinate 1,225,208 of NW_005842104.1, forward strand.
ATAAACAGCATGATTCTGGTATTCATGGGATTTTAGCCACTTGTTTTCAAGAAGTCCCATTTATTTAAAAATATATATTCACCAAGCAACTATACAAATGCTTCCTGGAGTGGTTAAGAAGGGCAATAAATTAAAAAACACACTAAGCTCTTATAAAGGAAAACAAACAACCCAGAAACAGCCTCAGGATAAACATGAGCCTATCTTTGGTGTCTCCTTTGTCAGACTGACTAACTTCCAGAGATGCCTATTTAAATGGATAAACTACATTTGAAAGGAGAAAAAATAATCAGCCAGAAACGCTAATCTAATGTTAGTTTATCTAAAATTAACTATCACATTTGATTCTAAGAGGCCTTTTGGCTAAATTTGCCATGCTGCTTTTGTTAGCCTGGAGCTCTAGCGTTTCCAAGATGAAACTGATTAGGTTTGACAAACTCTGTTTATATTAAAAACCCAACAGGACATGGGTTTCTTAGATGCAAAATGTACAGTTAAAATTGATTGCCATCCTGCTGTGTCACACATTTCAGGGACATGATTTAAAAGTGCCTATTGTACTCCTACTTGTTCAAACATTTTCCCTGAAAACATTTATTTGCCGAGTTAATTATGAAAAGCTAGTTTACGTGTACAGCAGACCTTACCGCTGGACATATACTTGCTTTAAATTAATGTGAAAGTCAGCAACTGCACCAGGGTGGATAAAAATCAACAACCTTTTTAATTAAAAAAAAAAGGTTTTTTTAAATTTATATAATTTTTTTAATTGAATTGCATTTTTTTTATTTTTTTGTTGTTAAGATGCTTTTAAAAAATAAACCTATATAAAGATGGTTTTAATTTAAGCTAGATTAAAGATCAAAGATATTATGGACTAGGGATTATAACTTCTAACTGTATAATATTTGAGACAATCTATTCATGTAACCTTTTTAGAAAAGTTTTACAAAGAGGTCACAACAGACCATGGACTATGTTAGGAGCCCAATTTATGGAGTTCCCACAGGCTACTCTATAGATTAGTAAAGATTAAAGAAAAATACTCTACCCATTGGGACTCAGTGCTCAGTCTAGAAGATCCCATTAAGCATCTCTGTGATGCTTAGTTTCATTTCTCAAACTGTGGATTTGTGGATCCAGAGAGAACATCCTTGTTAACAGCAGTATATGGAAGTGAGAGATAACACCTGATTATTTACTCATCAGCCCTACTGTCTCTCTGCAAGTTTGTGTATACAGAGTCAAGCCCTTACCTCTCTCTAAAAGTGCAAAGTCTGAAGAAGTGAAATGAACAGAGGATTGTTGGGGGTGGAGCAGATCTGGGCAAGGAGGAGGAGTCTAGAGATAAATGCAAGGAGGGAGGGGCAGAGAAACAAAAGAGAAACATTTTGAGCAGAAGTCTTGAGGGATAAGTTTCTGAGTATAGCCTCTCCATTGATTTGAGATCTAGTGAGGGAATGGTATAGTAGAAGGGAAAACCTATCATAACAGCAGGCTTGCCACGCTGTAAATGAGAGAAGAAATAAAAAAATGAGAAAAAATTCCGAAGCCAAGAAAGCCCCAAGCTGATAACATATGGCTGCAGTGCTTATTTCATGTCCTCCTAATACAGCATGGCAAAAATATCCCCCAAATACCTATGATTAAGCTAGTGAATTGGAAATGCATCTATCTCTGAGATGTGTATAATATTTATTAAGGTTATATCAAACAACAAGAATGCACTTTTTGCAGAAAACAATGATTAAATCAAGGCTTCCTGACCAGTGATTTAATCGTGATTTAAACCATGATTTAAATCAATTTGATTTAACTCAAACCCATCCTGAATTGTGCTGATGCACTGTTAAATCTGCACAGCTAATCATAAGTCAGGTAACGTAGATGGAGAGCGTTCAACATCACTGCTAAGTTGAGTTGCTTTGCGCAACTCGTGCTTTGGCATATATGTTTCTTTGTTAATCACAGTTTATGGTATTAATTTATATATCTACTACAAAAATAGGAACACAAAATAGAATAAATATAGACCAAAATAAGGTTCCTTTTTGGACATGAAATTGTACTTTTCCTGTCTTATTTAACTGCAGCCTACTAGCCAGACTCTGTGCTTGTATCATATGTGTGGGTGAGAGGGAGAAAAGGGTCTTTACACTTCTTATTCAAAAGGTAGAAATAATGGGAAACCTTTTGTTAGGGGAACACAATGACTTTTCAAGGCTAAAGCTGCTTTCATGCCTGCCTACCTGCAAGGCAATGGTAAGCCATTGATAAGCCATGGTGCATATGTTGCTCCCTGAAAAGGAGATGGTTACCCACAATTTCAACTAGAGCACAATCTAGCTGTTAAAACTGAACTGACCAGCTGCTTTGCAACAACAAAGAGTTTATAACTCTCTAGGAGTGCTGCTAACTTTTTGCACTTTGAGAGATTTTACCCAACAGTTTAAAATAAATACATTCATCATGAGCCAAGGCCAAGCATGGGAAAATTTCAGGCCCCAAAAGTAAGCTCAGAATTTACACAAACTGTATGCATGAGAACTGGCTATTTGTATTACAAAGTGTCACAATGAGAATATACTCAGCACAACCAGTGCCTGCTATGGTATCAAACACTGATACAGATTCGCTATACTAATTTTATTCCTATTGGGAGGATCTGAGAAGAAAGTGCGACTAGCTGTAGTCACTGTTCAAGATGTAGGTATTAACTTAATAAGTTCTTTTATCAGAGAGATGAACCGACAGAGGGGCCTTCCTTGCAATGTTTAGTGTATTAATTAATATATTAATAATTTAGTACTTTTAACTAAGGATTTAAGAAAGACGATTGTTACATACAAAGAAAAAGAAGTTACTGAGAGTCTACAGCCTGGTAATACAGCCTTTCTTCATTACAATAATAAAATGCACCATTTTCCTGCTTTTAGTGTCTCATTTGACATTTTTAACTCTTCATATTGATTGTTGACTTATTAAAAATAGCAGCACTAATGTATGTAACACCTTTTTTAAAAATACCTTGTGCTAATACAATAGCAGGATTTTTTAATTTATCCATTACATTTTTAATTCTTCCTCCCAGGGAAATTGATGCATGTTAAACACATGCTATATTGTGCCTGGCACTTTTAGCAAGTGGATAAAAACAAGTCTCTGACTAACAAGCAATACCTTGACGGGACTCAGAAAAAGTCTTTAGGTCCGCATAGATGCATCTGTTTATAGTATTACAGCCCAAGGCATAACCAGGCATCCTGGTTTTCTCTGTTTAAAAATCATAAATTCTCTGATTAAAAAAAATAAATCACAATTTCTCGGTTTAAAAAAACCTCCAAATTCACATATTTTCCACACGTAAAATCATACAGCACTATATACAGTAACAGCTGCGCTATCCAGCATCTTACAAGCCGGCATGCTCTACTAATTGGCATGCCAGCTTCTAAGATAAAGTGAAACTGGAAATGCCCACCGCGGCACTTCTGGTTTCTCTGAGCCCTTGCAGCTGGGGGCAAAGCAGCCTGTGCTGCCGAGCCCCCACAGCCTGGGGGCATAACAGGCTGCACGGGGCCTGCCTCCCGGTCCCGCGGGACCCACAGGGCCCATGGGACAGGCGGCGATGTGGTGGGAGGGATGGCAATGCCGCAGGAGAGGCAGAGGGACGCCCCAGACGTGGTGGGAGAAGCAGCGGCCAGAACCGCTCAATTAACTGGCGTATTTTGTTATCCGTCATCTCCCATTCCTGGGGGATGCCGGGTAACAGAGCTTTCACTGTGTGTGTGTGTGTGTGTGTATATATATATATATATAGGTATCAGTAGAACACAATCTTTTATTGATATATTTACTATTTTAAAGCAATTTGCAAGCCTATCAGTGCGTCAATGATTATTCTAATATTATAAAAGTCTAAGTATGTCTGTCTGTCATGCTTTATTGTGCTCCGATTGGCTGATAGGAGCTGGCGGTGGTGGGGACACAGGGGAGGCAAGGCCAGCAGCGCTAGCCACTGGAGCTGGCCTCAGCCCCGCCCCCCCCATACTCCTTGCAGGTGATGGTGGGGGCGGCGCGTGGGAGGAGTGGGGTCCAGAAGCCGCAGGGAGGAGTGAGGCCACTGGCTCTGGCCTTGGCTCCCCCCTCCCCCCTTCTGTCATCACTGCTTGCAGGGCCAAGGCGGTGGCAGTTGGGGGAGATGCGGATCCAACACGGGTTGGGGGAATAGCAGGCGTGCCACGGTGGTGGTGTTGGGGGAGGGGAGGAGTAGGCTCAGGCCCAATGTAGGGGGTAGTAGGACCAAGCCTGAGCGGGGGGAGAAGCCGGTCCACGCGGCAGTGGGGGGGAGCAGCAGGCCCGGCCTGACACGGCAGTGGCTGGGGGAGGGGAGGAGCGAGCCCCCGCTCCCCCTCAGGCCCGGGCCCACTCCTCCCCCCATCCCAGGTTGACCTGGGCCTGCTGCTCCCCCCGCTGTAGCAGGCCATCTTCTCTCCACCCTCGGGTCCAGGCCCTCCTCGCATCAGGCCCAGGCCCACTCCTCCCCTCCCCCTGCGGCAGGGGAGGGAGGGCTGCAGGCCTGAACCCCAAGCAGCAGGAGGTAAAGGGGGAGCAGGCCCAGATGGGGGGGGGCACACTTCCTCCCAGTCATTTCTGAAGGGCAATTGGCTAGTAATAGAATAAATTCCAAATACCTTTAAATGTTGGCATTTGACTTCGGGGTTTTTATCATGGGAAATCAGAGCTTACCTTTCCTTCTTCGTTCACCAGGACACAGGTCCAACTGTGGCTGTCCCCCCTCCGCTTCCCCACTACCACGTGGCCTGTGCCCCCTCCCCCCTGCCGAAAGTGTGGCCTGTGCCCCTCCTCACCCACAGACTTACCTGGAGGGAACTCTTTACCACTGCCTGGCTGCTGCATGCATGTGCATGCACACATGCATATGGCACCTCCTGTCTGATCACTCCCCGCAGCCTGGAATGGTACCAACCTGCAAGGGGAAACCCACTGTTTCCAACTTTTTTCTCCTTTAAAAGAGAAAATCTGCATTTTTCTCAGTTAAAGGAGAAAATCCATGTTTTTCCACAGCAAACAGAAAACCTGGATCCCTGGTCGTAATAACAGCAACGGGATACAACTTATCAGAGAGAGGAGATAGGAGAAAGGCTTATGAGACAAGTCAGAGTATTGATAGTAATTATCTCACTTTCAGAGGTTTAAATATTGACCCCAGTGGAATTAATTCTGATTTATACCAATGTCACACTAGAAGGTGGTTTCTATATTAAGTGTTCTGTCTTCTGTTTTTATCTGTGAGGTACAAGAAAAGAAAAAGATGGCTCAGGAGTGGAAAGCTATACACCTAGAACATACTGTTTATTCGCATGATGCTGAAAGTTAGCTGAAATACCAAGTTTTTATAGGTATTTTTAGTCTAAAGGTAAGATTTGGACACTGTCCAAAGTATAACTAAAAATGCATTTGGTTTAGAAAATAAATTTAAGTTACAGAAGAAGTTTAGAAAGGAATGTTTCATTTTATAGAAATAAATCAATCTTTTTGCTCCAGTGAATTAGGGGTACAGCCTCCCAGTACTATACTCTGGAGTGGCTACTCAAATTCATGTGGTGAAAACAAAAACAAATGTGGACCTGTTTTCAGAGGTACTTGAGAAATTATTCATAATTGAAACTACTGTCTTCAAGAGCAGTTTTTATTTACAAAATGGCATACTAGAAGAAATTTCCAGCCTGAAATATGGTTGTAAAAATATTATTCTTCAAATAGAAGGAGAGTATTGCCCTAAATCACTATGTATAAAAGAAATGTTACATTGAGGCTAAAGATAGTCCATTTATCAAGCTTCAACAGTATGATATCAATTAAAATCTACTGTTTATATAAACTTTACAGCTACCTGAGAGGTAGACAACATATTTTGCTTTCAAAATGTACTTCTGAATTTGTATTTTATTACCATACATGCATATTTCAGATCTCACAGGCTAGTGTTAGAAAGGTTAGAAATCCAGTAACATATTTGCAGAACATATAAAGTGTTAACCATAGTGGTTACTATGCTTGAAAAATGGCAAAAATAAACTTTTATTGAATATAAGCATCCTGAACATAACATTTCAGGCAAAAGGCTGCACATTCTTACATAGTTTATATCTGAAGACCAAGTATAGAAGTCCCATTATTTACTTCATCCAGAACAGGATTTGCTCATTAAGTACTGAAGGGTTGATTCCTCACTGTTATTCTATTTTTATGCTGGTGCTATGACTGAAATTAATGGAATTACATCAGTGGAAAATTGGTGCAACAGAGTGAGAAATCAGACTGCATGCTTTATTAAGCTGTATTTTTGACAAAACAGAGAGTAACAAACAGTAGGTGTGCTTAATACAGCTGGTTAGCACTTCTGATGAAACCTTTAAAGGTCTGAGTCAATAATTTTAATAGGATTTCAGTGTAGATAATACAGCTCAGTCTAAGTTAATAATATTTGTATTTGCTGACACTGTAATTCTGTACAAAAATCAAGGGGAAAACGTAACCAAGTTATTTCATTTTTAGGAAACAGCACACTTGCATAGCCATACATTTTCAGACACTGCATCACTTGCTAAAAATCTGAAAGCAAAACACATGTGGAGCCCCATGTACATTTGGATATGGTACAAATGTTTGGCATACCACACTAACCTAAACGGATTAAGTCTAATACTATATTCATCCAGGTCTATCTTAAACCAGGTTCTGCCATTTTTAAACTGGTCTGTGTGCTGAACTTCTGTTCTGTTGCAGGTTTAGACTGATGTCTGATCATGTATACTGGTTTATATATAATGTAACCTAGCCTTGAAGTTCAAGGGGGCAGGCAAAGCACACAAAGCAGTGAAGTATCAGCCTGCTTCTGATAAAGAATGGCTTCATGCAGTGAAGAGTACTGAAAAGTAGAGTTTTCCTACTGTGAGGAATTTGCAGAATCTGCAAGATCCTACAGAGATCAAGGATATTTGCATTACATTTCATTGGCTCCCGTAGGTTTAAAAAGAGAGATTCTAGTTTTTTTCTCTCCAAGGTGTCAATATTTAAAAAGGATGAAAAATGATAGAATCAAATAGTGACATGGCTCACGTGGCATCAGTACAGAGTGAAAACTTCTTGCTCTGAATTCTAGTGCTGAGCATGTTGGTTTGATGCTGTTTCCACTACCTCTAAGCAGTTTACTATTAGGTTTTGTAAGGCTCAAAATGTTATGTGAAAGTAATAGCATTGCAATACTAAGCAGGAGAATTTTAACACTTGGTGCTCCAGAATGTAACATATGCTTCAGAGTAGCAAATGCTTTGATTTTGCCATCTGATTCACTCAGCAGTAGCCCTTTACCTGTAAAGACTCTCACTCCTTAGACTTCAGGAAGGCCTTCGATACGGTATCCCACCCCATACTGGTGAACAAGTTAAGAGGCTGTGACTTGAATGACTACACAGTCCGGTGGGTGGTGAATTGGCTAGAGGGTTGCACCCAGAGAGTCGTGGTGGATGGGTCGGTTTCGACCTGGAAGGGTGTGGGCAGTGGGGTCCCGCAGGGCTCAGTCCTTGGACCGATACTCTTTAATGTCTCCATCAGCGACTTGGACGAGGGGGTGAAACGTACTCTGTCCAAGTTTGTGGATGACAAAAAGCTATGGGGAGAAGTGGACACGCCGGAGGGCAGGGAACAGCTGCAAGCAGACCTGGACAGGTTGGCAAGTGGGCAGAAAACAACAGAATGCAATTCAACAAGGAGAAATGCAAAGTGCTGCACCTAGGGAGGAAAAATGTCCAGCACACCTACTGCCTAGGAAATGACCTGCTGGGTGGCACAGAAGTGGAAAGGGATCTTGAAGTCCTAGTGGACTCCAAGATGAACATGAGTCGGCAGTGTGACGAAGCCATCAGAAAAGCCAATGGCACTTTATCATGCATCAGCAGATGCATGATGAATAGATCCAAAGAGGTGATACTTCCCCTCTATCGGGCACTGGTCAGACCGCAGTTGGAGTACTGCATGCAATTCTGGGCACCGCACTTCAAGAGGGATGAGGATAACCTGGAGAGGGTCCAGAGAAGGGCCACTCGTATGGTTAAGGGCTTGCAGACCAAGCCCTAAGAGGAGAGACTAGAGAACCTTTACCTTTTCCACCTCCGCAAGAGAAGGTTGAGAGGCGACCTTGTGGCTTCCTATAAGTTCATCACGGGGGCACAGAAGGGAATTGGTGAGGTTTTATTCACCAAGGCACCCCTGGGGGTTACAAGAAATAATGGCCA
>NW_005842104.1:1233560-1235793 GCF_000455745.1 Alligator sinensis
TATGCAGGGGGTCGGACTCGATGATCTATTGAGGTCCCTTCCGACCCTAACATCTATGAATCTATGAATGCAGTACCCATAGTGAGCGCATAATTAACAGTCACAGCAGTACTGGGTCATATCCTCTATCTTAGTGGTGACCCACCTACAGCCTGAGGGTCAAATGATTAGATCTGGCCTGTGGCATCAGTAGCAAGCAATTTGGCCTTGTACCTCCCTTTCTCTGCCCTACACCATGCCACTGATCCTCTCACATCCCTTCCTCTCCCCTCCCCTACAGAAGATACTGCTTACTCTCTCCCTTTTTCTCTCCTCCCTTCCCCTATGCTGTGGTGGTGTGTACTAGAGGTAAACTCTCTTTTCTCCCTCCCATCCTCTCTGCCTTCCCTCCCCTCCCTCTGACACTGGCAGACACCTCTTCCCGCCCTACTGAAGAGGAGCAGGGCCTTGTGGTGCAGTTAGGTCACAAACACCTGGCCTCCTACACTAAAAGGTTACGCTCCACTGATCTATCTTAATAACTACAAAGCTCATCTTTCCTTTTCTGAGCAGCAAGGACTTTTCAGATTGGTGCAGATACCCTTTAGTCTGTCATGGTCATGCATGTTCAATTCTGCTTATTGTGTTCCTGCAAATTATTACAAATATTGTATCTACATTCCAGGATATTAACTAGAATGCTACTTTTCTGTAGGTTACGGATACAATCCAGTTGCAAAATGGGCTTCCATTTTGCCAGTCCCAGAAGCACGACCGTTCAAATAGGTAACATATTAGCATGCTTTCAACATGCCTGGTGCAGCCAGTTCAATGTCCCAATGTGCATGCATAAGAAGAAACCGCACATGGGCGAATCCAACATGTGTGTGCATCACAGCTGGAAGTGGTAAGTGTCTGGCCTCTTGTATGAACATTTGGGTCGGTTTCTGCTGTTGAAAACATCAAGAGAAACATCAAAGGCAGCTAGTACATGGCAAAGTCTAGATTACCTGGATATTCCTTCTGTCTTCAATACATTGTCCCCTTTTCTCCTCAGTAGTTTTTCATGTAAGTGAAAATAAGGGTGAGGAGGAAAGAAAACTAGAATGCAGACAGTTTTTACTAATATTGTTTCTTTCCACTATGTGTTGGCAGACAAGCCTGCTTCTCTCAAATCCCACAGACTGATAAGAAAAGCTAATTTCACCAATGTATTCTCTGAAAGATAGAGTCCCACTGGGAATACTATATGAAAACATTTGGCAAATAAATCTACTGTTTGGCAGATGTTCAAAATTATACTTGAAGAAGTTTGGATCACGTCTCCCTGCAAAACAATATTTTTGCAGGAAAAAGCAAAAAATTTACTTATTTTTAGCTTAATTCATTTTCCCCCCAAAAACTAGAACTATTTTTAAACACCATGTAATATAAGCATACGGCAACTATAGATTAAAATAAAATAGGTTTAAAAAACACCTTTTTTCTGTACTAAAGATAAGAGCATCAGTATGACACCAATTGTAAGATTTTTATTTAAAGTATATACACATACAGTATATCAACACACACTACAAGTTAAAGTCACTTTCATCATAATACCATTTGGTTTGCTCAAAACTACTTCCCAAATTTGCTTTCTAAATTTTATTTCTCTAGTAGCCAATTGTCTGTCAAGAATGATGGGGGAGCGGGCAGGGACAGAGCCTGCCCCCACCCCCTGTCTGGGCCCACTCCCCCTTCCCTCCTGCTACTTGGGGTCTGGGCCCACTCCCCACTGCAGCAGTGGGGTGAAGGGAGGAGTGGGCCCGGGCCTGGGCCCGATGCAGGGGAGGACTGGGGCTGAGGCTGGGGAGAAGCCAGGCTGCTACGGTGGGAGTGACTGTTCAGAACCTTCATCAGCGACTTGAATGAGGGAGTAAAAAGCATCCTATTCAAATCTGCCGATGACACTAAGATGTGGGGGATGTGGGCACGCTAGAAAGGAGGAATAGGCTGCAACTGGACCTAGACAGGTTACAGGGGTGGGCAGATGAGAACAGGATGGGTTTCAACACTGACAAGTGCAAGGTGCTGCACCTGGGGAGGAAGAACCAGCAACATACCTACAGGCTGGGGAACTCCCTTCTTGTCAGTGCAGAGCCAGAAAAGGATCTCGGAATCATTACTGATGCCAAAATGAACATGGGCCGACAGTGTGGGGACGCAGTCAGGAAGGCCAACCACACCTTGTCATGCATCCACAGATGCATCT
>NW_005842104.1:1235929-1236518 GCF_000455745.1 Alligator sinensis
GGCCTGTTACAAACTAGTCAGAGGGGACCAGCAGGCACTGGGGGAGTCCCTGTTCCCCCGAACACTACCAGGAGTGATTAGAAATAACGGTCACAAGCTGGCAGAGGGTAGATTCAGACTAGATATCAGGAGGCACTACTTCACAGTTAGGGCAGCTAGGATCTGGAACTAACTTCCAAGAGAAGTGGTGCTGGCTCCTACCCTGGGGGTCTTTAAGAGGAGGCTAGATGAACACCTTGCTGGGGTTGTTTTACCTCAGTGCTCTTTCCTGCCACGTCAGGGAGTCGGGCTTGATGATCTTTCAAGGTCCCTTCTGACCCTACGAACTGTGAAACTATGAAACTATGAGGGCAAGAGGGAGTAGTGGGCCCAGGCCGACCCAGCAGCAGCAGGGGGATGGGAGAAGCAGGCTTGGGGCCAACATAGGAGAGTGGGGGTGAGGGAGGAGTGAGCCCAGGCCCAGCAGGAGGAGGAGGCTTGCTCCTCCCTTCCCCCTGCAGCTGACATGTTGGGTTGGACCAGCCCGGGCCTGCTGTCCCCTCCCCTCCCACTGTGGGCTGCCTTCCACTCCCTCCCCCTGCTTGGGCCC
>NW_005842104.1:1236528-1256703 GCF_000455745.1 Alligator sinensis
CCAGGCCCACTCCTCCTATGGCCCCACCAGCACTGCTGATACCACGGTGTGCCCGCTCCTCCCCCCCCACACTGCGTTGGGCCTGCTTGGAGAGAGGAGGAGTGGACTTGGGGCCAAAGCAGGCTCAGGGGTTGGGAGAGGAATGGGCCCGAGCCCAAGAGGGGGAGGCGGCCTGCTCCTTCCCTTTCCCAGCTATTGCTGCAGCTGTGTCAGGGCCAGGACCACCCCCCCAGCATGGCGGGACAGCTGTTTCTGCCCCCCGCTGTGGTGGGCCAGCTTTCTCCCCACTAAGGCCCACTCCCCCCACCTGCGTTGGGCCTGGGCCCACTTCCTCCCCCCCGCATTACCTGCAGGGCAGCGAGGCCAGCCCTACTGGCCTTGCCCCCCTTCAGTCTGGCCTGTTGCTACCGCCACCTCCTGGGAGCAGGGCTCCTTGTCCTGTGTTCCCACCATCATGGCAGCAGGTTGCCTTCTGTCAGAATGCTTCTTCGTGCTCTGATTGGCTGTTTGTCAGCTAATCAGAGCATGAATAAACCATTATGGACAGACAGACAGACATAGGCTTTTATAATATTAGAACATTTTCTTGTTTGGTTTCAGCATCAAAGCATTATTCCATAAAATTAAAACAAAAATTGCTTTCCCTATCCATGAATTACTTGAACAGAGTTTGTATACATATCAGAAAAAGATTAACTCAATGAATTTGCAAATTTAGGCCTTGATCTTGCAAAGAGTGATTTACTTGTTAACTCTAGGCATGTGACTGGTACTACTAACCTCACTGGGACTATTTCCAGTTAAGTTCAGAGTTCCTTTCCTAGCTTGGTAGTGTAGGCTACTGAGGTTAAGAGAAAAGTTTTTGTAGCCAACAGCAAGGAAATGGTGAGTATGGCATTGCACCTGCCCGACTTTGGCTTCCCAGCCCGAAGGACCAGGTACCCATTTATAGCTGGATAGACTGGGAGTAGCATTTGGTGAGGGATCCAGAACAAGGCTCAACTCACTTCTGGTTTTGTAGCAAGATGCTTGAACACTCTTCAACTACACTTCAGTGCTGTAAAGCTTCGAATCAGAGCCTTCAAAATGCAAAAACATAATTCAACAAATAAGATTCTTGTTACAATTCTATCCTACCCACAAGAAAAAAGGAAAAGACAGACAAAGAGCTTTATGTGAGACTATCCTGACCTAACTGTATCCATAGTAAACCAGATAAAGTGAAACAAATCACACTGAGAGAGGTTTTGCCACAAATGCTACCATACTTTAAAAACTGACGAGATTTTTCTCCAGAGCTGAATTGCATTTACACTTTCAATAGGATGGCAGATCAAGCCACTTAAATATTTAAAAGTTTCTGCTTCCCCAGAAATGATTGAGAGTAAGATTCAAATGAGCAAATCCCTCTCCCTTCTACCAAAGCTTTCAAGGGTACCTTTCCTTCTGCTCATATCCTGACCAAAACTAGAACATGGCTCTAAGTAACATGGCAGATGTGAGAGAATGCAGAGGAAGATGAAGTCACAGAGGGTTAGGAGGAAGGTATGGAATGTATTTAATTTGGATTCTTAACTGATAAATCAACCTGAAATAAACTACATACAGAGGTGGATCCAGGATTTCCCAAAAGGGGGTGCAGAGGCAGCAACCCCCACTGCAGGGGTAGCTGCACCCCCTTGCTCCCAGCCTCCTCTACCTCACCAGTGTGGGCAGCCCACACTGTGGGAGTGTCTGGGGAATTGTTAAAGTTTTAAAGCAGGTAAAATACCCTCTCCCTTCTTCTTCCTGCTCAAGGTGGCTCCCTCTCCTCCTCTTTCTTTCCTTCCTCCCACCCACTTCCCTGTGTGCCCCTGCTGCATTCCCATGTTTGGGAGGTGGGGAGTTCTAGAGCCAGCCAGGCTGAGCTGGGGCTAGGCTCAGCTGGGGAGAGAACAGTGGCAACAGAATGACTTGAGAGTTTCCTCCACCCTGTACAGTCACATTGTGGGGAAGGGGAGCCCCCGTCTATCCCTGCTAATATTGTCCCCATCCCCAGCTGAGCTGAGGTCCTGGGCAACAGGCAGGAATGGCTCTGGTCCTTCTCCACCCACTCAACAGTGGGGAAAGGCAGGTGGAAGAGGGGGAGGAGGGACAAAGATAGGGGTAGAGGCAGGGAAGGGTTATTTCTCTGAGCAGAAAGGGTAAGGAAGGGAGACCCCGGAGACTCCCATGGGGCAGTCCAATCGAAAAGTGTGTGCGCGTGGGGGGGGCAGCTTTGCATCCGGAAGTCACTTTCTGGATGCACTGCTATCCATATATGTAGTTAATGTTTGTGCCCTAACCTCACTATTCTCACACAGTCTTTCCTCTGTATGACAACAATAGGGGTCGTTCTTTTTTTGGGTATCTTCCCCCTCCTCCACATTACCATTTTCCATCTTTTGTATATAGCATTTCACCTAACCACATCCTCTCAACTCGCACCACTTGACACACACTGAGTAGTTCTATTGATTTCTAGTAGTTCTGATTTCAAGAGGGCAGCTTGAGTAAAGTGCTACTGAACATATGTGGCAAAAAGGAAGTGGTCACAGAGGAAAGCATAAAATGTGAGTGCTACAAGAGTTATTGATTCAAAGGAAAAAGCTAGGGAATAAGATATACATACTGGCATTTAAGGCATATGGCACTTAAACCCCTCACTACCTTGGTTCTTTAAAAGCAGCTTTTAAACAGAGGTGCTGTACTGGCTAATGAAATGGTATAACTGAAGTAAAACGACCTTATAATCTACATGGTTAAATGTTACATATAAATCAAGATACTAACTAAGGAAGCAATGGTTGCAGAAAAGAATGATATTAATAATTACGTTAGGGTTTTAATTATCCTAGATTTTTCATTTCAGTTGTTGTTTTGGGATGACTCATGACATTTTTAATGAGACAGAATATTTTGCTGCAGGCTCCAAGAATGACATTTGTTTTTAGGGCTCGGAGGCAGGGGGAAATGCTTCTACTGGCCTTTCAGAGTAAATGATAAATCCAGTGCTGTCAACAGATTTGCTATACCTGGCAAAGCAGAGATGAATAATAGTTTGATAAAGAAAAAGGTTTCTAATTCCAGTAATAACAAAATCAGTGGGCTTGTTGAAAGGAAAAGCCTGGCAAATGTGAAGGGTTATGCAGATGTTCCCAAAAGACACTCTCCCCAAATAATTGTATTAGTCCATCATAAAGTAATATTATATTTAGAAGAGTAATTCCTAGCTTGATCATCACAAAAATATGCATAAGCTATTCCTTCTGTTCTATAGAAAACAAGCTCTAATTATTTAAGCCAAAGCAGAATACATTCTTCCTTCCGCCTTTAATTTTAACTGAATGCCATTAAGACGCCCAACAGTAACTCAATGTGTTCCAAACTTGAATATTTTTAAGCATCATTTGAGTTTTAAAGGCTACACTAAGTGATGGGAACATAGTCGTCTTGGGAATCTACAAATAACTTAAAAAAAAAAAACCCTCATAAATCTGGCTTTCATACTTCAGTTTTCAACAGCTTCATGAAATATGTCAAAGCTTGAACACAGTTTGTTCTTTTTTCTTCAAATTTCTTCAGATTGATTCTTCTCTTTTTTTTGTTGATACACTTCACTGAGACAAACAGAAAGGGCATCGGTTTTCTTTAAAAATATAGGCACCAGCAAATTACATAGAGGATAATCTAGCCTGGTTCTTTTCCGTTACATTAATGGAGATTATGATGTACCCATTTAAATAGAGCAGTGTAAAAGATCCCACCATTATCAATATATGTCTTTATTTAGATTGGAAAAAACACTTCCATTAAGGACCTGGCATGCTATTATATCATGATACATCATCTTTTAATGAAACAACACTACTTGGTACCAATACCTATAATCTGTAATGCAAGGATCAGAGTTCCCATTATATTTAAACTGAAAATCATTGTTGTGCACCAGTTTCACTTGCCCCAAAAATCAGTGCACTCAGTGGCTGACAAAGGACACACAGGGCACATCTACATGTGCTTTTTTAAGGTGCATTAAGGGTGCGAGTTTACATGTGCCCACCCTTAATGTGCCTTAAAAATGGCAATTTTAGGCTATCTGTGCCTAAATTTGATACCTGCAAAAACAGGTAAATGTGAATAGCTAAAGCGCTTTAACGCAGGTGTAGATGCGCTAAGGTGCATTAATGCTGTGTATGTCAACTGACTTGGGACTAGTCCCAGGTTGGTTCACACAATGCATTAATGTGCCTTAGTGTGTGCACGTGTAAATGTGTACCTAGATCACCTTAATGCGCATTAGGCAAATGTACATTAAATTAAGGTGTGTGTAAAAACATGTGTAGATGTGCCCACAGTCTTCAAAGTAAAAATAGATGGCTTTAAATACATTTAAAGGCAAAAGGCATTTAAAGACACTTTAAAGACAAATAGTAAAAAAATGGTTTTAAAGACTTTTTTGATAGTGTGTTTTTAGGCGATGTTAGTTGATCTTTCGATCAACTAACATCGCCTAAAAACACATTAAAAATGTCTTTAAAGCCATGCCTAAATTAACATTGCATAATTGCTTAAGTATATTAGTTAACATCACTGAACTGGGTCTAATTGCTGAAGACTGTATCCAAATTGCAAAAATATAACACATAGGAGATATAGGACAGTTATTTACCTTCTCAGAGATCCTGATTATTATTTTATTTTTGGTCTATAATTGCCATGATTAATACTTCATGGCATCAAGGTTTACTTGTGGGTTTATGCCATCCCTCCTGCTGGGTCCACTTTAAATTATTGCTACTACTTAAGGGAGAGAAATCCCATAAGACATGTGAGAAGCAAGAGCAAGAGGTGCTTAAAGTAATTCAGCCCTGCGCTCAAGTTAGCAGCAGACTGATGTGTCAGGCACATGCTGGGCAGAGTAAAATATTGTTCTTTGAAAGAAAATATTTAATGGTATGATTTTTACTGGACACGTTTTTAAATGTCAATCATTTCAAGAAAGGAGAGAGGCCCTGTGGTAGTTCTTCCTCAACAGGCATTTAAAAAGGAGCATCCACTGAAACCTTTTTTACATGAAGACTATCCACATACTACTATTGCAAGAGCACAGGATTCATTTATTACTATTGTAAAAGCATAATTATTCACAATCTAATATATCAAAAGTAAATGGAACATTACAGAAAAAATCATTTGGGGGCTGTTTGTGCATTTGGCAGCATTTTATAAGGGTATTTCATAAAGTAAAGCCCATTATGAAAACAGAAAAAAACTGATTCTAAGGCTGCAAAAGGAAGAAAGGTCTGGTACTTGAAACTACATTTCATTCATTTTTTGAACTGAAGGGATTTCAAGTTGATGCCTTAGAGCAGAGAGGGCAACAAACTAGATCCACAACCTCCTCTCCTCCTCTCTCCCCCACTCCTGCTCCGCAAGTACCATTCCATCATTTTCCCCCTGACTGATCTGCTGCTCTGCTTTCTGTTCCTCACCCTATCTGCCACTGTACTGCCTGTCCCCTCCCTGATTGGCACTTGTGTTACACACCAAGGTTGCCCATGGCACTGGTGGCACTCATGCCACAGGTTGGCCACTTTCCTTATAGAACCCTGAAGCAAAGCTGGAGAATTGTGCTCTTCTCACTTCAGGTGCTTATAACCTCATCAGATACTGACAGGATAAAAAAAAAAAATTCAAAATCCTGTCCTGGCAGGTATTGTGAATAAAAGGAAGAAATGCAGTTTATGCATGATATACTTCAAAAAAGAAAAAGAATAAGAAATCTTGCAACTGATCTGGGAGTTCATATGCATGTTGGGTATTTATAAAGGAGTATTTTCATTCACATTTGAAAATAGTAGCAGCACAGTATTTTCCAGTACTTCCAATAATATATTTTCCTACTTAATACGATTTTCCACAATTTTTAAGAAGAAAACAAAAGGAATCTCATGATGGCCATGTCCCCATGTTCACAGAATCTGCAGGTTAAATGAAACAGTGGCTTATAGAATGGATATTTCTGAACCCTCAATAAATAAAACAAACCCTCAATAATGATTCTACATTAAATGATACATAATGATTTCTACATTAAAAAATGTAGAAAGGTGGACCAAGGTTTTTTTCTTCTTAAGGATTATGCTGAACTATGAGATAAGGAGTACTTAATCTAACTGGAACAGAGCTAAACTTAAGCACTCAAGTGGGAGCTAAAGTATTTTCTATAGGTTGTCTGAAGCCTAAAAGTGGAGATTAAAGACTGCCAAGGTATCTAGCAAATACTGTATATAAATAATGAGCAGCTGGGTATCCAGTTCAGGAGATGAGTAATAAAGGTGGCAACAAATTTATATTACAGAAATGGAATAAGGCTTTCAGAAAACCTATCAGAACTCTTTTCTGGCCAGTGGGCCGGGTCACAGAGGAAAAAAATGTTCAATATTACACAAATCAATTTCTTAAGAATAATAGAAATATTGGGTTGAAAAGGAGCTGAAGGGGATTCTAGTCTAGCTCTTGGCAATGATACAGGATTTGCTTGTTCTAAACCAGCTAAATGCCTATCAGCCTTTTCTTGAAAACCTCCAATGAAGGAGATTCCACAAATTCCCCAAGCAGCTTGTTCCAGTGTCCTACTTTTCTTAGAGCTAGGAAGGTTGTCGTGAAATTTGATCTAAATCTGCTTTGCCGCAGTTTAAGACCATTGCCTCTTGTCCAGCTCTCTGTGGCAAGACAGAACAAATTCCCCCCTTCCTTCTTTATGGCAGTCTTTCAAATATTTGAAAACTGCTATCATGTCCTCCTCTATTTTGCCAGACTAAACATGCCTCGTTCTTTCAACTTTTCTTTATACAACTTATTTTCAGCCCTGTTAGCACTTTGTTGCTTGCCTCTCCAGTTCCTCTGTATAAGGTGCCCAAAACTGAACAAAGTATGCCATGTGAGAATTAACCAACACCAATCAGTACTGTAATTAAGGATGGATGAGTGGTGCATCAGCATCAGGCACCAACTTAGGAAGCACACTAGAATGGCTCCCACCCCCACAGAGAATGTGCCCCAGCAGCAAAAGCAGCCCCATGGCTTGCTCTGGCAACAGCAGCCAGGTGGGGATGGAAACCGAAAACTGTGCTGTTGTAAGAGCAACAGCTGGAACAGGCAGACTACAGTGCAGCAACAGCTGCTGCTGGGGACTGTTTTGGAATCCTTGGTAAAACTCCTGAATGCACCCCCCTCAGACCACCCACCCCTTTGGTGCTTAGCAGCACCCACCATCTCCACTCTGCCATCAGGTTTCCCCAGGGTGCAACAAGTACAGTACCAGCACACCCCCCTCACGATGCTTCTATAAGCACTACCCAAAACTGTACTTTCCTTGTGACAGTATGACTGCTGGCTTATGTTGAATTTGTGATTGAACATAATCCTCAGCTCCTTCTCAGCACCACTACTGCTTAGCCAGTTACATATGCTTTCTCTCCTCTGTATGCAGCACGTGGCATTGTCTCTTTTGAATTTCATTTTGTTTTATTATAGCCCAGTTCTCTAATTTGTCAAAGCATCTTAGATTTTTAATCCTATCCTCCAAAGTGCTTGCAACCTCTCTCAGTTTTGGGCCATCTGCATGCTCTTCATTTCTGCATCCAGGTCATTAGTAGAATGTGAAACAGCACTGGACCTAGAAAAACCTGTGGGAAAGCACTGGACTTGTAGGGCCCCACTTGAAATCTCCTGCTATTGACATCAATCTATTCATAGTTTTATTTTGTTTGCAGTTATCCAACAAATTATGTATTCACCCATTACAATCCAGTTTCATATCAATAGAGAACAGAGGACAACCGGACTGTCCTCTACGATGGTCACCCTATTGAGAGGAGACATGATAAATGGTGCAGAGGAAGTAAATACAGATTTATAATTTACTCTCTCAAACTAGGGGACATAAAATAGAATTATTAGATAGGTTTAAAATTAGCAATTAAAATAAAGAAAAGGAATGTCTTTTTCATACAGTGTACCACCTGATGTTGTGAGGGCTGGTAGCATAACCCAGTTCAGAAGGAGACTGGAGACATCCTTGGAGGAAAGGTCCATCAGGGAGTACTGAATAAGATAAATAGGGACGCAGCCTCTGCGTCAGAACATCTAAACCTCTGAATGCTGGAAGCTGCAATGGCAGGAGTCCATGAAGTGGAAAATTCTGGGTATACCTTAATCACCTCTCCCTCAACATCCATTTCTGTTACTGTGCGAGGCAGGTTGTACTTGTGCAGAGGGCAGTGGGCCTAAGCAGGGTACTGGGCTTCATGGACCTATGGTCTGACCTAGTAATGGGCATTTCTGGTCTTAATTTTGGTTCCTATCAGATTCATGATGGCTGCTGCTGTTCATCCCTCTTGGCCTCCAGGTATTTAAAAACTGACTGCTTTATAATTGCTCTAGTAACTCTCCAGGTATGGAAATCTGGCATGACCAGCTCATAATTCCCACCCCCCTTTTTCAGCTAGTTCCTTCAGCAGTCTGGCATGACTTCTGTCAGGCAGTGCTGACTAAATTTCATTCAGATTAATAAAATATTGTCTGATGACAATATGTATATCCCCCCATTCTCTGCAGCTTGTTGCCTTTCTGCAGTTTCATTTGGTTTGTGAAGACTGAAATGAAGCAGCCACTGAGGCTGCAAGCAAGGGTGCAGGCTCCCCTGCAGCAGCAGTCACTGTAACCGCAGCCCCTGCTGTAAACTCTAGGACACATTTCTGCCTGTATGTCTCCCTCAATTTTCAGTCACCTAAAAAGGTTCCTTATACAGCCACATTAATCTCTTGCAGTTTAAAAAAAATCTTTCCTGTGTTGTAATCACTCTCCAGTAACATGCCCTTTAAGAACAGACTGTCCTTATGGATTCTTTCCTTTTAATTTTTTTTTTTTTTTTTTTTAAACACTTGTCTATCCATGGCAGCCCAACTACTAGTTCTGGATTGTAATATGTCTTCTTGAGGTCCAAGGTTCTTGTTTTGCATAAACCTTTCATTATTACAAGACAGGCAAGATTCTTTGGTAGATGTGATATCTTTTATTAAACCAACTAAACAATTGGAAAATAGTTCTCTGCAAGCTCTTGGGCATAAACAGTGACACCCTTTGTCAGGCCATTATTACTAGATCACACATTTTAGATATTCTTGTTACCAATTTGAAGACACTTCCTGTGAAGACTCCATGTATTTATTTAAAATCTAGGGCTCCCTTTTTTGTTCTTCTCATTAAAAATCAGTGGGAATTTGGTAGGCATGATAGGAATGGAGGACTGGTCCTATACAGATTAAGACGAAACAAAATGTAGATTGGAATAGTGATTCACTTACCTAGAAAGAGAGTCAGAACTATTAGTGTGCAGCCTAAGCCTGAAACTATTTTGAGATGGTGGCAAGTCTTGTTTATATAGGAAGATGACATCATAAAAAGACTTAGCTCAGAGGAACTGCACTCAAATATCTGGGCTGCTTATCAGACTGAAAGGACAAACTGCATTTTATAACTAGATAGATACACAGATAAAAACTTGATAGATAAAACTAGATAGATAGATAGATAATTGAAGGATTTCCTCTGCTCATACTTGCTTATGTGTCATCTTGTATTTGTTTGAGGTCACTTTCTCTTTAAAACACAGATTGACATGAAAAACAGTAAGCTGTAGAAGTTCTTCTGAAAATGCCAATAATGACTATAGTCACTGCTTTAGAAGCCTTTTGGTCACTGCTATGCATTGTTCAGTCTCCAGTTTGCCTTTGTGGATTAACTGAGTATGAAGCTGCTACAAGGGCAGAGGAAAGGGGAGATCATCACTATTATTCTGCAGATACTCCTGGGACTAAGCAAAGGAACACTACTGATGGGAGGATGTGCAGTAAAGTCTTTATTACTCAAGCAGGCAAGTGTAGAACAGAACTTGAAGAGAAGAGAAGAAGCTTCCAAGTTTGCCGTGGAGGATGCACAAAAAGTTCCCGAGAGCCTTTTAAAAAAATTTACAGTTCTGTGAATTGAACAAAAATACACAGCATCTCTGTACTCATCACTGCTGAAGGCCTGTTGTTAAATAAACAATTCACAACTAAATAAATAATCCCCAAATTAAACTCAAGTGGCTACTTTATCAATTACCAGTAGACAGCAGCTGAAACTTATGCCAGCTAGTTATATAAATTAGGACCAGCTGTCTATTTGAGTTCAGGTAAGGGGGTGAATAAAGCCAGAATATTTTAAGCATTTCTGCATTAACATTGTTTGAAAAAATGTAATGCAACAGATTTTTATACCCATCAAAGTTGATTATGTTCATTAACACTGCCTTAGAGCCAACATGAAATATATGCATGAATATGTATATCAGGATGACAGAATGACACCTGTTTTGTTGTATTATTTAATCAGTATTGCTAGCAACATGGAGTTTTACGCATAATCTAAAACTGAATTTGTATGTAATTTCCTTCCCCTTTTTAATTGAAGATTAAAAGCAAATCAAGGGGAAACCTACTATGAGACTACTTCCAACAACAGATGACTCAACTAGCACCTGAGAATTTGTTGTACTTGTGTGTTCTAAGGTTCTGAACTTCCCGTTTCAATAAAATACCAAACAAGTTGTGTTTCCTTTACAAATAAGCTATTACATCAAGCCCGGTTCCTATAATTTCAGTTTTTGTCTGCATTCCAACATTTTCTTTGGCAAATGTAGAAACATTCTAATTAAAGAGCAGAGAAAAACAAGCATCATTCATCACAGTAAGAGCAAATGCTCAGTAGAACTTCTTTATTAGTTAATTTCTTTCATTCAGTTTAATTGTGTTAAAGCATGATTTGATTCAACCTAAGTTTCTCTCTGATGAAATACACGTTATAGCTTTCAGTGGGACACTAGTAGTAAGAACAAAATTAAAACTGATTTCTCGTTGTTTTCAATACATTCAAAATAGGAAAAAAAAAAACAGTTGTGTGACATGAATTAACAGGTATTTCTAGGGTAATGGGACTGTATTAAAAAACAGCAGATTATTCTGTACAGTAAATCTTGTCTATTATCACACCCAATTAAACCATTTAATACAAGTCTTTTTGAAAATAATTCCCTTCCACTTGGAAGCGATCCCTTGTTCGTCTCCACACATTCTACCTAGTTGATCAAAGTAATAAGGATCTTTTTAATGTTCTTATCCTTCTGTTCACAATGATGTGGTAAAGAGCAGGACATGGTTTCTGCATTATTTTTGTTCCTTCATTTTATTGGTATTACTTAGTTATGACAAGCAAAGGACTACATTATTTGTCTGAACAATGTCTTTGTGTTCATTCCCAGAATCAATACACCACTCGGGAGGTGATAAACATTTTCTCAGCTAGCATCTGTTTAGAAGAAACCCAAAAACAAAGCTGAGAAAAAGGAGTGCAAACACACTTAACTTGGTATCTACCCAACTGACTGGAAAGGTGTTCACTATCCCATGCTGTTCCTTATCAGGTTAAAAAAAAAACAACTCAGGTAACAAATTACAACAGAAACCAGAAATAATCATCAGAGGCATGCTATTTGTATAAGTTCTACTGTGTTAAAACTGTTTGTCTGCAACAGAAGGAACACCACTTCTACTTTGCTGACTCTTTCAAGACAATTTGTCAGTCAAGAGGAGTTAGAATCACTGACCGCTTTGTTTGAATTTTGTTCAGTTCCTTAGCCACAGATACTAGGTACTGTATGTCTGCCATAACCTGGGATAAAGATCTCTGTCATTATTGACTGGTGAAAGGTAACACACAATGTCGAGCATGTTTGAGCAGTAGCCAACACCGCCTTTCTTGGAGAGAGAGTGTACAAGGCACCCTGAAGCATGTGACAGTCTGGTGAGTCCTTAAGAATCTCAGACTTAACATAAACAATTTCACCAACTTTTGCCCAGTCTCTGTTAAAAAGGTGATGATAAACTGAGCCAAGCATCTTGACCCAAATAACGGCACCTTCAGTAGCATAGAAATATCCTCCTCCAAACTAAGGCACTGATTTAAGCTGATCAAACCAGAACCATCTCTGGATTACTAGCACCACTTGTGTGTTTTCAGAGATTTCCTGTCAAAATGCTAGCTTCCCCAGGATAATCTGCATAAAAACATTCAAAAGCATCCCGGCACAAAGAAGTTTTGCTGCAGACACTTACAACAACATCACATTTACTGTTTACCAATCATGGGCTGATTAATGATGAAAATTCAGGAGAAGAGAATGGCAAGCAAAACAAACAAAAACTGAGTTATTTTCATTTTTTCTCATGGTTATCTAGAACTCAACTTTAAAAGCCAAGTAGATTCCAAAACACAATTTTGCTTTTCTCTGACCAAACAGGACTTTACTGTATACTGTCGCCCTTGGAAAAAAATATCTAGATGATTAGCCACTTCCAACAAATAGAAGTTTTAATTGTACCTATGTGTCCGAGTGTAAATTGTATTCTACACTTGATTCTATGCTCAATTCCTGAAAACCTGGTTACAGTTAAAAAGTGGGTTAGTTCACCTTCACCACTTTTCATGACTCAGTCTTAATGAAAAGATACAGGCACATTACAAAACAAATGTCTTAATGGTTTTCCATGGACTCAAATAGGGTGGAAAAGGATTGTTATACCCTCCCTTTTCAGTTTCAGTGACTCAATAAATGGCAATACAACATGAAAAGAGTGTTAGTCTTTCAGACAGGAAGGTGCCGCGGTGTTAGAAAAAGATGTTTGCCTTCACTAAATTGCAAGCTGTTTGGGTCAGAGATTGTCTTTTGTTCTGTATTTTATAGCATACAACACAATGAGATCTTAGTCCTTGGCACTAGAATAATATAAACAATAAACAACAACAAGAAGTGCATGTAATGACAAGCAAAATGGAACCCTATCTTTGACTGCGGCTCCTGGAAGGGTTTCCAATATTCAAATTAAATAATAACATTGTTTTAAAAATTATTAATTTGGATGGTCTGCTTAATAGTTCTGATAAATAACTTCACCATAGAGAACATAAATCATTGAAACAAAAGGCATGACAACTGAACATGTTCTTGTCTTTGGAAAAGCCTTCAACAGAATTTCATTATCACATCATAAATCATAATGAATTAAGAACAAGAATAGAAACTACCATTATGAATGTATGTACATATATATACACACACACGATAAATCAAATACAATGCAAAACAAATCAATTCACTCTGCAGTTCTGTTTTGCCACTATCTTATGAAAACAATTTACAACAAAAGAGGACGTATATTCAAGTGACTGGAATAGGGTCGGGGACTCAGGAATTAAAGAAAAAGCTTTTGCTTTCACATGAGAACAGATTTTCTCAGAGCAAGTTTTGCATTAAAGTGCTTATATTTTAATTTTAAACAAACAAATCAACAAACAACAACAACAAAAACAGGTCCTGATCATACGCCAGGATGCAGTAACATGGATACCTGCAGAGCTCCCCTAGTTTCAGTGAAACATGCCCTAGGCACAGGTATCCAAGCAAATGGACCCCAAACTGGACTCTAAATTATTCTAAGTCTATATTGGTAGAACAGAATTGGGGCAGAGCAGTCATAGTCTTGAGGCAGCCCAAAAGGAGGCGCTATACTGTTCTGTTAGTGAGTACCCTGAAGTTAAGTGAACTTTTGCATAGCTGTAATTGAGAACAGCGTTTGGGCAAAAAAACTCTTATGTTTGCTGTAAAAATATAAAGCCAGATACTGCATTGGGTGCCCCTGCATGGATGTGTGCAGTCTACATTGCACGGGCTGGCAAGAATGTAGCTAAAGATAAGAGCTGCCATACTGTGGCAGACCAATGGTCCATCTAGCCCACTATCCTTTCTCCGACAGGGTCTGGCCCTGGGGCAGTGGATCACAGCTCTCCCTCAGCTCAGGCCTGCGCTGTCACTGGAGTCTGCTGCAGGCCTGATCCATCCTGCAAGCCAGATTTGCCTGCTCCTGCTTTAGAGGGAAAGCATATGAACAGGGTATTATGTTGAGTAATCTATCTACTGTGACACCCTCCATAGAATAATCGAAGGCTGGAATGTAGCTATAGGATTTTATTTAAAAAATAATGAATTAAAGGAATGGGGGAATCATATAAAGGTGCATTTTAATTAAAAGTATTAGGATTCA
The DNA here is from genome assembly GCF_000455745.1 of Alligator sinensis. Taxonomy (NCBI): domain Eukaryota; kingdom Metazoa; phylum Chordata; order Crocodylia; family Alligatoridae; genus Alligator; species Alligator sinensis. Next base: position 1,250,754 of record NW_005842104.1, read on the forward strand.
CTTTCTCTGGAACCATTATGTTTTAGTGTTATAAGTGAAATAGATTTATAACTAATTTTATAGCCTGGATATAGTGTACTACATTTATGATAAACAAAAGCCAACAAGGACTTCTCAACAGCTGTCTTCACTAAAACTGTGGAACTAGGATTTTTCCCTTCTGAGATTTAAGATAGCTAAAAATAGTCCCCCACAAAGCTCCATCAGATTGTAGCTTCTCCAGCTGTTCCATCTAAAGCTACTGTTAAATGTATGTAACCTAGCATGTTAAAGGAACTTTGAAGTCTGCCTTTGACGTGATAACGATAAGGCCACATATTCCACACATTTTTCTCTTTCATAACAAAGTTGCTTGATAAAACCAACTTTACTGCTGTAGGTAAAGTGTTCCTGCTGCATTTCTGTAATTCATGTAGAACATACATTTTTGAGCAGCTAATATTTTAATGAAGAGAGATAAATGTTGCATACAAGCCAAATTTCCTATTATACAATAAAATCTACATAAACAATGTCCTTCTACAATAACAAATGAAGGGATCAAGTGAGACAAAGTAGGATTTCTGTGGTTTTAGCTGTACAGCCCCTCTGGGGCTCCAGTGGTTTAACTGCCACAAAGTCAGTCATATGCAGGAGCTAAGAGGTTTTCCAGCATACATTACTTTCATGAAAAACTTAGCCTTCTGCAAATATCCTCAGGCATGTACAGCCATTACATTTAGATCGACCTAACCCAGATTAGGTCAGTCTAAATGCCCATCTCTTTAGAGGGTTTCAGAAGGGTTAAATCAGACACAGAAATGGCATGCCTGATCTAAGTTAGTTCACCTGAGGAGCTGCACTATCTTAGAGTGAGACTGGATTCAGTTAACCCAGCCTAGGAAAAGGTTAATGTGATCTAGTGAATACCTGCACACATTCATAGCACAGCACAGCTGGGAAAGCCCAGCTGCTTCCCACAACCCTGGGCTAATTCAACTCTCCAAACCCTAAATGGGCTATTTTTAGTGCCCCCCTCCCTGCGCAGACCCCTAAGATCTCCTCCCCCCACAGATCCACCTGTCCCTCCCTCCACCCTGAGTTACTTACTCTAGTTTCCATATGCAGCTCCCACAAGTAGTGATACATGCCCATGCCGCTACCGGGAGCAGCAACTCCTGCACATGTCCGCTCCCAGTCTAAGGGTAGGCAGCTTAAAGTAAGCTACCTACACCTAAATCAGGCACATCATTTGCTTGTTCATACCACTTGTGAGCGAGATAGAACAAAGTTTCATTCCTTACTGCCATCCATACATGGGGACAACTTCCACTGATACAATTACATCGCATGCTTTGAGAGAAAACAGCCCTTGCACTATAAAGACTACAACAGTACTTATGAGTAATCTGATATACAGTTTTTGCTATTAATTAGCTGTGAAGAGAAGGTCTACTTCTTCTGCCTATATAGTACTAACTGACTCATGATAGTCTCTTAGGTTGCTTTTAGACATGGAAAAAAGAAAATGGTGCTTTCTTTTCAGCTCAGTGAGCCCCCACACCAAGTGCAGTACATTCCCAAAAGATGCATCGCGTTAGCTGGATACAGCTTGCCCAACATCTGTATAGACTGGACACCCCCTGGGGCTTTTTTGGCACTCCTATCTAATAGCTGATTGAATCAGCTGTAGATAAATGTGCCAAAAAGCCATGCTGAAGTGGCCTATGTATATAGATGCTACAGAGTTAGTCCAACTAATGTGCTGCCTCTTCCGGTAACGTGTGTCGTCCCCCCCACCAGCGTCTATCAGTACCCTCAGGTCATCCCTCCAGTTTAAGAACTAGTGAGGGTTTAAACCTGAGGTTTCCCGCCTGTCCTTCTAACAGATACTACATAAAGGCAGTATAATTTTCTATTAAAAACACAAAATAGCTATAACAAACAAATTCTCAACAGTTTTCACCAGATGAAAGGTTTCTATAAAGCTACAAGGTACTTAGAATTGTTACTGTGAGTTATCACAGATACTGTGTCGGCAGGTATCATGGGACCACAACCATCTAGCAAAGCAAAGCACCAGAACTAGTTTCAAACAGGAGGGAAAGTGAAATAGTACAGCAGAACCAGAATACCGGCAACAGCCCAAGGCACAATTTCTATTAGCCTCTTCAAGAGGGTGGAAAAATGAACCTATGTCTGTACATTTTTATATAATCTCAATGGTCTCAAACCCCAAATAATATAGTGGGATTATAAAGTTGCAGGTCAGACAACAAATACAAGTGCAAAATGCATTATCACTATAGAGGGCCAAATTTGTAGAAAACCTGTGACTGACAAAATAATGTAAAACTTGACATTTTCTCTCGCAAGAAAAACTGGCAGCAACAATATTGGGTCCCATAACTTGCACATTTAAAGTAACGCCAATAACTTTGGATTAGTCCAGATTTCTAGCGGTATAACTGACGGCAAGATTTGCACCTCTGATTTTGACTCTTAGCAAGCTCTTTCTGTGTGATCATCATGAAGTACTGTCAGATAACATTAAGCTAAGTTCAGTGTGCATCAGCTCTAGTGATCCTTTCATCTAAGACCATTTATTGTTAAGCAAACTGGTAAGAAAAAAAAAAATCAACTTTGGAAAGAGAAATTTACTAATTATTCACAAGAAAAGAAAATATTGGGGTAGTGTTGAAAATGCTGACATGAGCCAGTTTGCGTCTTTAGAAAAAGGTTCATGTCCTTTATTGGCTCCTCTCTCTCGCACATTAGCTCAATTCAAAGTCACTTACAGGGAAGACACAAATTGGTGGTATCTGTTAATGCTTCAGATGAGGAGAAAGAGACAGTTCATGTAAATAGTGCTAGAAACACCCAAATAAATGAAAGGTACTTTTCTCCCTCTCTCCCAAGAGCATATTCCAAAAGAACTAGACTGGTGGGAACTTTTCTACTCTCCTTCAACAATCCCCGGTCCAGGTGTTGAGACCTATCAACCATTCACATCAAACACCTACATGCTTTTTTCTCCCAGACCATATTCCTTACAGAAAAGAAGATGGAGGGAGTTCTCATCTCGTAGAAGTGTTCCTAACAAAATACGAAAGCTGGACCTCCAGAAATGTAGTATATTATTAAGGTAGGGAAAACCTTGTAATGAATTTTATGAGAGAAAGAAAAGACCCCAGTATGATAGGACATGAGTCCATTAGGGAAACAGCAGAGAATAGTAGAAACGTAATAAATGCATGTACAGCAAAAAATATTAATTATACAAAATATAGAAAATGTAATGAAAACCTTGAACATTCATTACTGAAAAATACTTCCTTTAGCAAGCTGAAATAGAGTTGTCTGTAGCAACTAGTAGTGGTAGATCCTGTACATTCTTTTTCCTCTCATACACACAAATGCAGTACATCAGAGACAGAAACCACACAGGAACTTGGGCAGCCTGACCAAAGCAGCTTTCTGAGCAGTAACACAAAGCATACATACAGTTTGACAGGTTTCAGGGATTGTTATTTGTCTGGTTGTTTTATTGCCTGGATAAACTACATTCATCTTAAGCAGATTTAAAAGCATCTGTATGGTAAAAATGTCCCTTCAACTCAAGGTATCTTTGCAAATATTTAAAGGATACACTCCATAAAAACTATGTCTCTTCCTTCATCAACCCTGAGCCAACATTCTTGGCATGGAAGCAGGATGTAGTGTTTTTATTGGCTTCAAGTTCTCACGTCTTAATGGGTAATAAAGGATAAAGTTAATGCCAGTTTCAACCATTTGTCTTTATTTAAAAAAATAGTAGTAATTAGCTTTCACATTCCTCACTGTGGCTACTTGAATGATTTTTTTTTGTGCCTGTGGTAATGAAATAAATGAACGTAAGGAACATTCCACATGTCATCAACATAAGACAGAGCAAAGCAAAAACATCACAGATCTGGAAAGGCAAAATGTGCCTTGTAGGATTTTGAGACAATTATCAGTCAGCCCATGCCTACTGTTCCAATATAAAAAATAAGATACACTTTGCCTTTGCCACCTAGTCACTGTACTTAATGATAGCTTAACATCCATTAAGTGAAGAAGAGCAGTGACTTTTCTGGATTTCTACTGCATGGGCAAATGTGAGCTGAAAAGCTCAGAAACAGCTGCATTCACATTGGGTCATATGCCATGACATTTCTTGCTGTGGCAACTATAGTAAATTTTAGCTATCCTGTGGTGTTCACCCAAACTATCTCATAAAACAGGAAACCAACAGGACAGTTGCAGTACATGTAACTCTGGGATCACATTGCACCCCTGCTAGCAAGACACTAGATCTATCTGAAGATTTTGATGGTACTGACCTTCATAGCACGTAAACACTTGGATGCAGCTTTTATTGAGAGGCACTGGTTTCTCATCAGCAACAGTAAATACATTAGCCTAGGGAAAGTGTTACCATATTTCCAATTTCAAAAAAGAGGACACCTATGGGGGGGAAGAGGTATATGATTGCGGGGGGCAGTGATATGCCCCCTGTTCCCCCAGCCCTGCCAGTGCCCCTCACTCCTGACCCACAGCCCCTTTACCACCCCCCAGCCCTGCTGGCTGGTGCTCCTCACTCTGGACCCATGGCTCCCTGTTCCCCCCAGTGTCCCTCACTCCCGACCTGCAGCCTCCTGGCCCCCCAGCCCTGCCGGTGCCTCTCACTTCTAACCCACAGCCCCTTCCCCACCCCCCAACCCTGCTGGTGCACCTCAGTCCCGACCCGCAGGTCCCTACTTCCCTCTGGTGTGTCTCACTCCTGACTCACAGCCCCTGCCCCACCCCCGCCAGTGCTCTGCACTCCTCATCTGCAAGCCTCCTGCTTCCTGCCAGCCCTGCTGGTACCCCTCACTCCTGTCCCATAGCCCCTGTCCCCCCCAGTCCTGCCAGTGCCCCTCACTCCTGACCTGCAGCGCCCTGCCTCCCACTGCTGCTAGTGCTCCACACTTCTGACCCACAGACCCTGCCTCCACAGCCCTGCTGCCCAAGCAGCTTGCTCGCGCACGCACACACGTACACAGCAGGTGCTGGGACCCACGCGGAGAGCATGTGATCTCCCAACAGACAATCAGCTTCCCCACTGCCCCTAGCAAAAGCAGAGGCAAAGCAAAAACCCAGACATTTGCTTGCATTTTAAGAAGCCTGCCCAGACAGGACAAGGGGTCAAAAAAGAGGACATGTCCAGGAAAACCTGGGTGTATGGTAACCCTACCTAGGAAAAATAGTTTGAAAAAGGCAAGATGTATACTTAATACCTAAAGAAAACAAATATCTCTTCGGAAAAATATTTTAGCCAATATGTTCAAGAATTAAATGTTATGAAAACACTACCCACTATAATATTAAGTACACAGAAGACTTAGACTATATCTGAAAATGAATTTAAAGCAGACTAACAACTGCTTTAACTTGGGTTTTAAGCATAATAGGAAATATTCCAGAGTTTATGTTCATGACATTAGGATGTTACACTTGCTTATTTCAGTTCTCTTAATCTCAAGGATCCACAGTGCAACAGGAAATTTATGGTGCTGAATGCTTTTGCTTGTAACGTGATCAGTGTAGACATCAAAGGATCACTGATGGGTGGTAGTTTATCAGGTGGTTTGCAACAAAGCCACAGAAATTTATTAGATTTTTTTAGGGGTGCACTGATAAAGATTTTTTGGGCTGATACCAAAGGCCAATTATTAATGAGCCATATTGGCTGCTACCTATCTGACTGCCAATATTCAGCCCTGCAGCTTGGAGAGCAGCGTCTGGCTGGTAAGCTTGTTGAGGGCAGGGGGTTGGGGGAGGGAAGGGACATGGGAGGGGGGCAGATTGAGGCTCCTGCAGTGAGGTGGGGAGCGGGGCTGAGGCTGAGGCAGGAGCAGGTGCTGCCCAGCTGAGGCGGGGTGCAGGACGGAGCCGTGAGCAGCTTGTC
>NW_005842104.1:1256758-1261544 GCF_000455745.1 Alligator sinensis
AGCTGAGGGGAACTATGGGGAAGACATGGCGAATTCTTTGGTGGCTGTAGCACACCCTGTAGCACCCCCTCCCAGCGCTGCTGCTGCCTGCCCCAAGTGCAGCCCTGACCCAGTTTCCTCTCCTCCCTCCCCCCCTGCTGGGAAGAGTCTGGTGCTGCCCCTGGCCACAGCCTGCAGCAGCAGCCAGCCCTCAGCCCATGCACAGATCCAGGAGGTATGTGACCCTCCATGCCTCCCCCACGGGTGCGCAGTGGCATGAGCTGCCCCCACAACATGAGCCACTTGCAGCTCTGTCGTGTGCCCTGTCCTGCCTGGGCAGCGCCTGCCCCAGCCCCACTCCCTCCGTCACCATCAGAGCCTTGATCTGCCCTCTCTCCCCCATACCTCTTCCCTCCAACAGATTTACCAGCTAGATGCTGCTCTCCAAGCTGCTGGACTGGTCTCATGCATGCTGCGGCTGCACGCATGCGTGTGGCATTTATGTCACATTATTGGCCACATCAGCCAAAAAAGGATGATTGCTGATAATGTAAATTTTCCTTTTATCAGTGCTGATACGATATGGACCAATGCATCAGTGTACCTCTACATTTTACATCAGGTAATCTAAAATTCTAACAAAAGCATTGCTTTGCATATTGGGTTGATGGCAGGGTGGATTAAAAAAAATCAACAATTAAAAAAAACCCCAGATTTTTTTATTTAAATCATATTTTTTTTTATTTAATTGTATTTTTGATGGTTTTTGTTAAAATGTTTATTTTCAAAAAATAAAGATATTTTCAATTTAAGATAAATTAAAGCTCAAAGATATCATCATGTATTATAACTTCTAATTATATGCTATTTGAGACAATATATTCATGTAACCCTTTTAAAAGTTTTATAAGTAGCTCATAACAGGTCATGGACTATATTAGGAGCCCAATCTTATGGAGTTCCCAGAGACTCCTCCATAGATTAGTAAAAATTAAAGAAAACCACTCTATCCAATGGGACTCAGTGCTCATTCTAGATGATCCCATTAAGCATCTCTGTGATGCTTAGTTTCATTTCTCAGACTGTGGATTTGTGTCTCCAGAGATCATAGGCAGGCAAGGTTCTTTGGGTAGATGTGATATCTTTTATTAGACCAACTAAATAGTTGGAAAAATTGTTCTTTGCAAGCTTTTGGGCACAAATGCCTTTGGGCACAGGGAGAGTTTGTTGTCTCCAGAGATAGCATCCTTGTTAACAGTAGTATACCCACCCAACAGCCCTATTGTCTTTCTGCAAGTTTGTGTACACAAAATTCAGCCCTTAACTTTCTCTAAAAAGTGTAAAGTTTCAAGAAGTTAAATGAATCAAAGATATCAAACAACAGGAATGAACTTTTTGTAGAAAAAAAAAAAAAAAAAGATTAAATTGAGGCTTCCTGACCAGTGATTTAAATAATGATTTAAATTGATTTGATTTAAATCAAACCCACCCTGGTTTATTGAGGGAGCTACAAATCAGTAGTGCTAACCACATACATTAAAATTATGATTCAGCCCTCAATAAATTGTGAGATGTTACAGTGATTTCTGGGTTTTTTATTTGTATTGGAAACTCTCAGAGTCCCATTTTCATGCTTTTAATTGCAACTAAGACGACGACAAACTCTTTAAAGTGAAAGCTGAGATTCTCTAATCTCGAGAGTCCAAAATCTGAAATTAAAAAAATATACCATCATAAGATTTGGTAACAGTAGTATATTTCACGTGATTGTAAAGCTTTGTCTTTTTGCCATAAAAGAATAATGATTTTGTTACGGTTGTAGCTAACATTTTTCATAGTGATCTTCACTGAACGGACCTCAGGAGATCATCTAGTCCAAACCCCTGCTCAAAGCAGGACCATCCCCAACTATCTCATCCTAGCCAAGGCTTTGTCTACTTGGGTCTTAAAAACCTCTGAGGATGGAGATTCCACAAGCTCTCTGGGTACTCTGTACCAGTGCTTTACTATCCTCCTAGTGAGAAAGTTTTCCCTAATGTCTAACCTAAATCTCCCTTCCTGCAAATTGAGAGTATAGCTCCTTGTTCTGTCATCACCCGCTACCGACAACAGTCTAGCTCAGGGGTAGATAAAATACAGCCCGTGGCGCTCTGCATGGAGCTGAGCCCTGTCCGGGGCAGCCCATGCCACACTTGCACTCACACCCACCAGCCCCAGCCAATGCACACAACTTCCTGATGGGGCTTCTTCCAGTGTGGCTGCAGCTACCCAACTGTTGCTTGGCTCCCTCTGCCTCCAATACCTCCTCCTCCTGGTCCTGCTCCACCACTCCAGGTGGAAGGGGGGTGGGTGGGAAAAGCTGTAGGCAAGCAGCTCCTGCTGTAGTGCATCGGGCTCCAGCTCTGGCTCCAGCTCCCAGCTGTCTTCCATCCATTCCATCCGCCCTTTCCATCTGGGCAGGAGTTGCCTGGCTGAAGCTTCCCCTCCACCCAGAGCAGTGCAGCAGGGACAGGAGGAGGAGGAGCCACTGGAGGTGCGGGGAGCCAAGCAGCACCTGGGAGACTGTAGCTGCACTGGGAGTAGCCCTGGTGGGAAGCTATGTACACTGGCCATGGATGGGCCCAGGGCCAGTGCTGGCTGCCCTGGGTAAGCGGGTGGGGTTCACCCCTATGTGGAGTGATGTGGGGGCAGATGTGGACCACACCTGCACCACACTGCCCAGGAGAGCTGTGTTGCACCCCCCCCCACCCCTTTTCTTTCCCCTACCCCTGGCAGGCTCCTGGGACCTAGATCCCAGGCAGTTCCCCCTTCCCTCCCCGACACATACACGCAAGCTTCCCCACACACCCAATATATAAAAGAATAAGACTTTATTTTGAGCTATTATGCAATCGCCTCTGAATGTGTTACTCAAAAAACAATTCAGGACAAAAAAATATTTTTTCAAATAAAATTACAATATGTTATAGTAGATGTTTGATTTTTAGTATATGATTTGTTTTTCATCTATAATTTGCTAAAATGACATCTTCTAAAAGATTTTGTGTGTGTGTGTGTGTGTGTGTGTGTGTGTGTGTGTGAGAGAGAGACCCTCAATAGCTCACCAAAACTCATTAAGTACACTCCTGGTATAGCTCCATCTTCCTTGTAACCACTATTCAGGTAGTTGAAGGCTGCTATTAAATCCCCTCTCAGTTCTCTTCTCCAGACTAAATAAGCCCAGTTCCCTCAGTCTAAGTCATGTTCCCCAGGCCTAACTATTTTCATAGCCCTCTGCTGGACTCTCTCCAATTTGTCTACCTCTAATGGCATTTTTAGAAGTTCCTAAGCCTCTATAGATATCTAAGCAGTATTTGCACCTCTGAAGAGCCCAGTAGCTGCCGAAATACCTTTGAAAAATTGGTACTTATTTGCTTTTGAAAATGGGAATAAAGCACTTCCAAATTTTACCTATCATTAATTTACTGGTAAACCCAAGTGTACTAGGTATGCATGCATATATCTTTATATATGCACTCCTACGAAAGGACTAGAGTAGGTAAAAGTAGAATCATGAAACAAATACTAGAGAATTGTCATTTGTATTTTCTTGTCTTGTATCTTTAATTGAATAACTACATAAATCCTCTCTCATCTTCTTTTTTATCAAGTCTCCCCCCATCATCCATTTCCCTCTCTCTCCTTCTCTCTTCTCAGTTCCCCTTTGCTTAATTTTCCTCTAGTTTGGTATTCAGTCGCTGCTTTCCCCCTCCTTCAACCTGAATGAACCAAGCACTCTGTTACTTTCTAGAAATGGACAGTTTATGCCGGTGAGTACAAACTGATACTGATATGGCATTTTTCTCTGCTGAGGGAGCTTTTTGTGACAGTCTTGCAAAATCATCTGGGACAGAGCCATCAAACTTTGTCTGTGGTCTGGGCCACATTTGAATGACTGGCAGGCAGGAAAGCCAGTGTAGTAGTCATTAATAACATAGTTTTCAGAGCAGCTTGTTATTTTAAAAATGTATTTTAGTTTTTTTAATTAGTCTAGTTCATATCTGGCAATGTTTTAGCCGTTTACATAACTTCATCTGTTATAACTTCATTTGCCACCACATTTGCATAATGTGGTAGAAAATGACAAATGCAGCTCATGGATTTTTTTGTTTTGCCTTTTTTCTTTTATATATGTATCTATAGATATAGCTATATCTATATGTGAGAGAGAGAGAGATTGTTAACAATATACAGGATCCTGAGCTGTTGTTAAGCAGTTGAGGGAGGGCATATGGAAATTACTGTAATGAAGAATAATAATGCATGTATTAACAAACTATCTATTCTGAGACTCTTATGGCCATTACTGAATACCTCAAAAAGCAGCTCCAGCTATTACAAGAAAACCCCTCTAATACAAAGCTCCAATGCTGTGTAGCAATATATGTATTCTATCTATATTTTAAGTAATAGTTTCATGATAAGCATAAAAGTTAGAACTATTTTTGTTCACCATTTTGATGTCCTGGCATCAAACCAACAGTTTGCTACAACATAAACCAGGGCAAAATTTTCCCCATAGTTTGAGGTGGAATGACTAATGAAACACATAAGATATAAGACTTCAGCTTTGTGAAAAATACATGTTTTCAAATAATGAATTTAAATACTCTGTCACTCTATGACTGACTTAAATATAGAGGGCAGTCTGGGTGACAGTGACCATGAAACGATCATATTCACTGGCCATTTCAAGGCAGGCAAATCAGGTAGCAGGGTAGAAGTTTTGGACTTCAAAATGAAAACTTCAACAAGCTCAGGTCTCTAG
>NW_005842104.1:1261554-1271703 GCF_000455745.1 Alligator sinensis
CCAGGGACTGAAGGTGAAAGGTGTGCATGAAGAGTGATTGTTCCTTAAGGACACAATCCTTGAAGCAGAAAGCCCATTCCCATGTGAAGAAAAGGTAGCAAAGGGGTGGGAAACCCTTTTGGCTAAACAGGGAAATCACAGCCCTCTTAAGAAAGAAAAAAAGAGGCTTATGAACAATGGGAGTTCAAGGCAGGCCCCAAGGACTATATAACTATACAACAACAGCTCGCACTTGTAGGGAACAGATTAGAAAGACTAAAGCAGTGATTGAACTTAAATTAGCAACGGGAATCAAGGACAACAAGAAGTCCTTCTTTACGTATGCAGGGAACAAGAGGAAAACAAATGGTAGTGTGGGGCTATTGCTCAGCAACTCATGATAGCTGGTTACCAGCACTCAGGAGAAAACTGAACTCCTGAATGACTACTTTGCCTTGATATTTCACTGGGACAAGGGGAAAATCATGCCGGGTAGGGTGCAGAATGAGCAGGGTAGGAATGACTGCCTTCCTACTACTGCTGTAGAACTGGTGTGTGATCAATGAAAAAAAAGTTAGGCATACTTAAGTCAGCAGGACTGGATGAACCTCAAACAACCCCCTACACACCTATAGGCTTGGTGGTGCCAAATTGACCAACACCATGAATGAAAGGGACCTGGGGGTAATAATAGACCACACTATGAATATGAGCTAGCAATGTGATGCTTTAGCCAGTCGGGCAAAAAATACTCTGGCATGCATCAATTGATGCATCTTCAGCAAAACCAAGGAAGTGATTCTTCTGCTTTACTCAGAATTGGTGAGGCTGCAGCTGGAGTACTGTGTCAATTCTGGGCACTGCACTTCAACAAGGATGTGGAAAAGCTTGAGAAAGTCCAGAGAAGAGCCACCCATATGATCAAAGACTTGCAAAGCAAGCCATACGAGGAAAGGCTGAGGGACTTGGACCTCTTCAGCCTAAAAAAAGAGGCGGCTGAGAGGGGACTTGGTAGCAGCTTATCGCTACATTAGGGGAGTACATCAAATGCTCAGTGAACAGCTGTTCACCAGAGCACTCTTGGGGAAAACCAGGAGTAGTGGCCACAAACTCCTGGAAGATCATTTCAGAATCAACATTACGAAAAACTTCACAGTCAGGGTGTCCAGACTATGGAATAAGCTCTCTGGAAATCTTCAAGAGGAGAATGGATAGTCACCTTGCTGGGGTCACCTGACCCCAGTTTCTTTCCTGCCTGGTGCAGGGGGCTGGACTTGATGATCTTCTGAGGTCCGTTCCAGCCTTACAATCTATGAATCTAGTTGAAAATAAACAAATAGTAGAAATTAAGTGTGTATAAAAGAAAGTTCCCTGCCTATTTTGTTTAAAGTATCATTGTGAAGGGTTTTTATGTTCATGTTGCTTCTTGTTGGGTACATGGTCTACATGAATTAATAATGTCGACATGCCTAAATAAGAATATTTTTATATTTTAAGACAAAAACAAGCAACTGAAGAGTTGATGTATTAATTTTACCCTACTGTCCTAGATAACAAAATTGATATTATAGTTTTTAGAATATTGCTGAACATATAATACCTATAGCATTTCCCAATCATTCCATTATTAGAATGAAATTCAGTGTTGATAGTGTTTCATGTTCCCAGACTAATGAAACACCACTTTGAAGGTCCCATGGAGAGGAAGATTTCACAGCTATGGGAGGCTATTACACATGGGAAGCTACTTCAGTGTAACATACCTTGATTCTAGGAAATATTATTTCTCGATACATGGTATGAAATGAAGAAAATTAAAATTTGGGTCATGATTCCTAACTAGTTCCCTTTGTTCAACTCTAGAATGCAGGTCTGTGCCTCTAATGGCAGGTCTATGTCACTTCTGCAATACTCTTGAGAGTGCCACCAAGAAGCATTCCTCATCACCCACTTGCTTCTTTTCCACATATCCCAAACCTGAAAATGAGTGAAGTCACAGTGAGGGTGCCCTACTATTACTCTCACACAGACTGGAGAAGGATATCAAGACTGTTGGGGAAAATGCCCTCAGGGAAACCTCACACTACATTTTCAGGTAGTGATGCCAAAAAGAAAAGGAGCGGGTAGATGCAGCATGTGTCTTAATGCCAATTTCAGGAGTGTAATGGAGTAGTGGGGATGTGTGCTAGGAGGTACAAGTGGAAGGAAGTTGAGTAGCCAAGGAGGCTTCAAGTCTGGGCACTGAAAAGATCCCAGCATAACTTAGGCATCCCTGGAGCCTATTTAAATGACTGCAGCCTCCCCAGGCTGCCTGGTAAATTGCATCACTTATACAACTTCATCATCATTATTTGATGTAGCCTCAATCTTGCCTGTCCTGCCTTGCACTGAATACTGCTGACTTACAGTGGGGGTCCTTGGTTGGTCTTCTCAGCTTGGGACATAAGTTACACATAAACTGGCTTAAGTGATCAGAAACTGGTTTAAACCTGTAACAGAACAGAAGTTCAGTGCACATAAACCACTTTCAAAATGGTTTAAGATAAACCTGGCTGGATGCAGTATCAGGCTTAACTCATTTAGGTAAAACAGGTTTATGGAACTTCCATCCCAGCTCCCTCCTGGTCCAAGTTAACTCACAGTCCCCCAGCATCCCAGAATGCTTTGCAGCCCTGGGCTATGCTGCCTGCTTCAGTGGAGCAGGGACTGCCTTGCCCCTCTGCTCCTTAGCCTGCTTCCTGCCTGTGTCCATCAGCCCATAGGAACAGGAGGCAGGGGAACAGACCCCCAGTCCACCCTCACCAGGCCTTCTGCCTTGGGAGCTTTCCCCCCGCCCCAGCCCAGGGTCCCCCAGCCCAAGGCAGCCTCAGGGAGCTGGGAGGAATTCTTTCCCTCCCAAATGCTCAGCCTCTGTAAGTCTCAAGCACCTTCAGGCAGTACAGAAAAATTCTCCTGCTTCTCCACACCCAGTTTTGCCTTAGCTGCTGTGAGTGTTCATTCAGCAGCCAGCAGCAATTGGTGACCACCTGCAGACATCGCCGATGGTGTCGGTAGTGAGGGGTGGCGAGTGGCAACTGCCTGCAGGTACTTCTCTCAGGGGATGCACTGCCAATCACAGGGGGTCCATGTGCACCCCCTATGTGTCGCCAATGCACTGGGATATCCCTGAGACTTGCAGCACCTAGGCAAGGGGTTGAGGAGGGGAAGAATTCCCTTCAGCTCCCTGGGGCTGCCTCGGGCTGGAGGACCCTGGGTTGGGGTGGAGGCTTCCCAGTGCCACCATGCTGGGCTGCATGGGCAGGCACCCAGGCTAGAGAACTGCTTCTTCCTCCCTCCTGAGGCAGCTGCTGAAGCAATCAGCAGCTGAGAAGAGGGATTGGGTTGGGGGGAATTCCCCATAGCTCTCCAGGGCTGCCTGGGCTGGGGAAAAACTTCCTGAGGGGGAGGCTCCCCCAACACCAGACCCTGGACAGGGGTCTCCTTACCCCCTGTTGGGGGGATAGCAGGGACTTGGGGACACTTGGCTGTGCTAGCAGGCTACAGGCTGGGAGATGTGCTATAGCATCCCCTGCCTACCGGCCTGGGTCAGTGCAGGCCTTCCCCCACCTTTCCCAATTGAGAACTAAATGTCAGTACAGTTGATTATCAGTTCAACCTATCCAGCTTAGAGGAAGCTGCTTAGATTGAATTGATTCAGCCTCAGGCTTTCTGACTGTCTGTACTTAGTCCTCTAGTGAAGGGCCAGAAACCACCTGGAGTCTCATAAGCCTGTTGGTACACTACTGTCTGTAGCCAACAGCACACAAAGCAGTGAGTTGATCTTGTCACTTTAATTACCTTTGGCTCCCCAAACTCAGAACTTGGCCAGGTTAAATAGGAACAGCTCCTGACAGAAATGCAGAGCAAGGTTCAAACACCTGCCTTGAGATCTACAGCGATATACTTTGATCCACATAACCGCTCTCCATGTATAGAACAACCATATTATTTTCTCAGTGATCCAACCTTGAATTTATCACTTTGTGAACACAAAAATCCATTTTCCTGTCTAGACTGAATACCATAACAGACTCACCCCCCATCTTCTAGGGTAGAAAACAGTAATGTATCAAAACAGCCTAATAAAAACAATTAAGGCAAACAAAATTACATTGAAGGTAAATCTATTTTCATGCAGTTTGGCTGGTCTAAGACCTAATGGACAAAGTACTAGCATTTTTCTAAAGCTTTCAGGTTTTTTTGAGGTGGACAAGTTTCTCAGGAGGCTGCTTCAGAAGACTTTCCTAGATGCCATTTCATCTTCTCAAGGATTTAAGATTAAAATGAGTAACTTTTCAATTTTATCAGATGATCTTTGAATAAAAAAAAAATAAGATATTTAATCAGGGGATTTGGAAAGAAGGGCATAAATTCATACACTAGTATCAGATGATCATCAAATTGAAATTAGTTCTACAATTACTAAAGTTAAGGAACAGTGTCAGTCATTAGCCCTTAAAGTCAACTTCCTACCAGATCTGATTAATATAGTGACTAATGATAATGTATTACTTAATTTTAAAGGTGAATCCTTGGAGAGTAACCTTAAAGAGGAATTTGAGTGTTCCCTGATTACATGATTTAACTCGGGGAACTGACTCCAAATCATGTGAGAATATATAATTACAAGAGTTTTCATAATCAAGTTCAGATTGATTGGAAGTTAAGATTGATTCAGTTGATAGCATTTCTCTTTCCTATACTAGTATGAATTTAACTTTGGCTGGGACAAGGCTGGGTGTAGGTCCATCTCCTGGTAAGAAGAGTACCAGCAGTGATCCTCTTGTTTCCATTTCATAAAGACTGTTAAGATACAAGTGTTTTAAAGTCTTAGATATTATTTTTGTCTAATATAGCTATGCTGGCCCACTTGTTCCATGCTATTTTTAAAAAAAGCATACCTTACTGAAATAGTTATTACTTCATTTTGTGATTAACTATTCTTTGGATTTCTCCCATCCAGCCAGCATCATTACTGACTAGACGTGAGGCTGTTCAGATCTGAGATCTGAATGGATTTCAGAACAAAGTGAGTCTAGCTGTCATGGGAATATAATCTGCAGATTAACTGTGCTAAAAAGTATTTCTTTTAATTGATTTAAATGCACTCTATTTTATCATCGTCAAGCACCTTCTTGTATTACAGGTCCAGAGAATGCTAATAGTGACATCTGTTTGCCCTGGTAAGCACACATCAAAAGATTCCTGAGGTGTACATTGTCTCTCCTCTATCCTTTTCAGTTACTCCCACCATTTATTTATTTCAGTCCTTAACACAGTGGGAGAATGTTTACAGAAGAGCTTAAGACAAATACTAAAAGAAATCATGTTTCTCTCTAACTTGTTAGTATTAGAAGTTAAATTCTAACATGCTCACCTTAAAAACTACCTTTTAGATTGAACACATTTTTACCTTTTCTTGTTTGTAAACCAAATAAGAATGATAAGAGTAATCGTTAGCTGCTGATATACACAGGGCATTATGCAAAATTTCAGGTACTATTTTAACATGAGTCACCTGGCCATGCTTGTTCATTCAGAGAAAGACAAAGAATCATTTTTCTTGAAGGCGAGACTAGTCTACTGCAGCTCTAGTTGCTGCAAATATATTCAAATACACCTCAACAAGTGTGAATACATTAAACCATCTCTCTACAAATATTCCAGCTGCACTCTCCAAAGAAAGGTTAAACACATGTGCTGTACTTTTTTCTTGAGGGAAACAGATGTCAGGAACTAGGTACCTTACTGTTGCCATAAATGACCTCTCTCTGAAACCTTTGTTTATTCCACACAATTTCTCACTTCCTTTCCATTCTCTCTTTGACATTAGTTTTTCTTTGAGTTCTGAATCTTAAGTTGCAATAACATGTTCTTGGTAAGTATAGCATGTTGCCATTAATAATAAAGTATGCCATTACTGGAAGGCAGAATCTTCCACTAACATATGAACAGCTGCTTAGCAGAGGAGGAGCTAAATTAGAAGGGATTTGGAATGCTGGATTACTGTCAAGTGCTTACAACATTTTAACAATACAGGCAAATGCTTACATTTTAAAAATACATTGCTTTGAACAACTTACAAAACGTACATTGTGTTTTACATTTGAATAACAATTTCCCGAATTTCAGATAGTCACTGGACTGCTTCCTAATGTTTTTTTTTTTTTTTTTTAAATTATAACAAAAATAAAGTCAAATCTCACAGGAAGTTTTCAGTTTAAACCTAACAAGATATAGAATAATGGCATGAAATTTCTATCAGAAACGATTCAGTTTTCAGCTAGATCACATAAACATAGTGCAAGTGAATAGAGAAAAGGAACATTTATTTCTATAGTTTTTCAAAAGAATCCAATTTATGATCATAAATATCCAAGTACTAGTCAATAATGTTAATTTTTTAAGCAAAACATTTAAAGGATGTTATTAGAACATCTTTTATCCATTAGAAGCCTGATACCAAGGCCCCTGGCATACATTTATTTAAGGCTGCCATAGGATCTGATTCCTGACTGCAAAACCATGCCCTTACCACTAGAAGGGAAGCCTGGGATTATGAGGCATAGAGAAATAAGAAGAGAAGGACAGTTAGATTAAGTTTTGAAAGTAGTTGAAAGCCAGATGCCTGCAGGTCTGGCCCTGGGAATGACAATCAGCTGATTGCTGGCTTGGATCCAGAGATTGCACTGGGGTCTCAAACTGGCCCTGGTGCAGTCTCTGGGCTGAAGCTTCCACACATTCAATTTAAGGCACCATAAAAATGTTCTATGTGTTTGTCATTATATAGGAAGTGTCTACACGTGCAATTAGTCATGATTAAATATTTCTGAGCATTAGCTTAATGTACAGTAATTGATTTTTGGCAGGTGTCTACATGTGCAGGAAACTAGCACTAAAAGTTAATGCCATGTCCCCCTGTGGCCACTGGACGAAGCTCCAGCCTCCGGACCCAGCTGCCAGCACTTGGCAGCCACCTTTAAAACACAGTCCCGCTCTGTGCAGTCTGGGCATCCTGTTAAAAGAAGCAGCGTGGCATGGGCCCAGGCAGCATGCGCCGCTCTGCTCCTGCCCCAGCTGCACTTCTCAGCCATGGCTGCCCCAGCCTCTGGCCCTGGCACCCAGGAACAGGGTCCCCTGATCCTCCTGGCTGCCTCATAGATGTTAGGGTCGGAAGGGACCTCAATAGATCATCGAGTCCGACCCCCCGCACAGGCAGGAAAGAGGGCTGGGCTTAGATGACCCTAGCTAGATGCCCATCTAACCTCCTCCTGAAGACCCCCAGGGTAGGGGAGAGCACCACCTCCCTTGGGAGCCCATTCCAGACTTTGGCCACTCGAACTGTGAAGAAGTTCTTCCTAATGTCCAATCTAAATCTGCTCTCTGCTAGCTTATGGCCATTATTTCTTGTAACTCCCAGAACACACACATGGTTGAAAGAAAAAGCCTTATTCCCCTCACAATGCCCACCCCTCCCTTCCCCTTCTCCCCTCAACACAGAACCCCTTGTCCCCTCTACAATAAACACAGCCCCTCCATCATCCTCCCCACCCTCCTACAATAAAAAAAAGTATGCTTCCAAATATGCAAACTATATACAAGATTCTCAGTCTTTTATTGACCCACAGTGGGGGGGGCTGTGGGATGGACCAGCACCCCAGCTTTGGGCCATCCCCCCTGTGGGTCCAGGGGCTGCGGTGACTGCAGCAGGCTTATCCCCAGGCAATGGCAGCTGGTGCTGCTCCAGGGTGGGTGGCTCCTCTTCTGGCTGCCCAAGGGCAGCACCAGTGTCCCCCTGCGGTGTTGTACCTAGCATCTCTGGGTCCTTGGGTGCATGCAGCAGGGCTGGGCCCTGCAAGGTAGCAGGGGATCCCAGGCAGGGGCCAGCTGCTGGGAGGCCTGTAGGGCTGGGAATGGGGCCCAAGTAGTGCGGGGCATGGATGCAACCTCCAGGCCCAGGACAGTGTCCAGGACCCAATGCTCAGTGTCCACTGCCCCACACTTAATGGCAATCTGCTAATGCAGAAGCTGCAGGAGCTCCCACTTCAGGGTCAGAAGCTCAGGCAACCTCCTCCGGCTGCAACTCCTACCCCTCGGCCAGTTCCACCAGCCACTGGAGCAGGTGGGTCTGATTGTGTGCCCACTGCTGGCATAGCCAGCACATGTGGTGGGCTCCAGCACTGGGTGGAGGCAACCTAGAGCCCACATCCTTGCTGGGGCCAGTGGGCTCTTCCCCACATCCACATGTTGGTCTCGCAGAGCCAAGAAACAGAAGACTTTTGTGAGAGTTTCCAATATTTCAAAGATAAGATGCTCTGTACCAGGGGCTATGTGTTGCCCAGCCTCAGATCAGGAGTTGGACATGCACAGGTGCCCAAAAACCATGCTAAGTCAGGCCAGGCAGACCCAGGCCCAGGCAGCTGCTGGCCGAGGCCCCCATCCCTGCATGCTCCCCTGGGGCCAGTGGGCTGGTGGGTGCTGAATGAAGGCAGCCTGCCTCCCCGTCCCATCTCCAGGGTGGTACAGGTTAGACTCCTGGCAGCACCTGCAGCCATGCCTCTAGACCCTGTTGCCCCCCCCACCCGTAGGCCAAGCATTCCACTGCTCTGTCGCCCAGTCCATTGCGCCTGGGCTTGGGGTAAATGGGGCTCCTAGACAACCGGGGCTCATGGTTGGCTGTACCCCCACCTCCCTGCTGGGGGCCACTCTATGGAGGTGTCCCAGGGTTCTGCCTCCCCAAGCTGTGCCCCTGCTTTGTGTGTCTTAGGCAGTGCATGATGACCTGTTTGCATGGGTCGATGGGTACCCAAGCCACTATGCCCTGCTGCTGATGATCCTCCTGGTGCCCTGGGCACACCTGCACTCCTGGTTCAGGTCCCTGAGCTACAATGGTGCAGGGGCAAACCCAACTTGCCCTGTAACCTCTGCTGCCACCTAGAGGGCTACCTTTGGCAACACTACACATCTCTGCCCCCTGCTGCTGAGGAGGACATTGCCACTAACACTGATATCTTTCTTGGGGTGTAAAAGGCCCATGCGAACCCAGCTGCATGGGCGTGGGCTACTCAAAGTTTGGCAATGTGTTCTGCCTCTCTGTATGATGTGTTGGGGGGTGGGGGTGGGAGAATGGACCTGGGGCCAGGGGAGTGCAGGCGAGCCAGGTGGGGAGGTGGGGCTGGGAGGACCCTGCCCCCAGTGCAGAACTTACCATGTGGCCGGGGCTGGTAGCTCAGTGCAGGCCTCCCATAAACGATGGCAAACGGCTGTGCCCAGTACCCTCAGCCTGTGGTAAGCGGCAGGCTGGTGGCTGGCCAGGGTCCCACCCCCAGAAGGAGCTGGCAGTGCTGGTGACATGGTTGGCTGGTCCTCAGTGGTGGGGTCTGGGGCTGTAGAGCTCTTGAGGCAGCTGCTGGTCTGGGCTCCCTGAGCTGCCAGTGGATGCAGCAGTCAGGAAGGTGGATGAGGCAGGGCCCTGGGGTACACTGCAGAGGCAGCCTGAACACTGGAGGTATTAGGGCAGGTCAGGGGCTTGGGCTGGGCAGGGAGTGCAGCAGGTTGGAGCCCTTTATAACACTCACCTGTGGCCAAGCAACAGCTCTGGCTAGGGGACAGGACTGGCACAGACTGTCTGTGCCCTGTTCAGGGGGATTACGCAGGGCCTGTAGTGTTCCTGTGCAGATGACAGGTTCTCTCAAGCTACCTCTGCAGTGTACCCCAGGGCACAAAATGGCTGCTGGCTTTTATAGCCCACAGCTAGCAGCTCCCAGAAAGGCAACCCAGCCCCAAAGCAGGAGAAGCTCCCAGCCAGGAGCCCTGGGACTGGCCTCAGGCCAGCCCCCTAGTGTCATGGCAGACCCGGCACTAAACGCGACACTAACACATGTATTAATATGCAGTAACTAATCACAAGTACAATTAGCATAGTTTATAGATGCAGACACAAGCTCATACTGCGCAGGGAACTAGGCTAAGGCATATTAAGGCACCTTGTGTAGATGCATCCATGGTGTCTCAACTGGTTGTAAACATTGCACCCTTATCATTTATGCCACAATTAGCACATTAATTGCAGCATAAAAGTAGTGTGTGTGTGTGTGTGTGTGTGTGTGTGTGTGTGTGTGTGGGGGGGGG
>NW_005842104.1:1271713-1272898 GCF_000455745.1 Alligator sinensis
CCTAACTATTTCAGGAAACTTGGAATTGCTGTTAAATGCATGATTATCTGTAGGAGTTCTACACTCCATTTTGCCAGAATAAGATACATACAAAACATAGCAATCCTTATTGTCAAAGGTATTCAGCTGTTCAAATAAGATCCAAATCAGGGGACTCTTTTCAGATATATGACTCAAAGACTCTGTGTTTTGTGAGCATCTCAATTTTCTTTTGACACACTATTTTAAAAATTGGGTAGGGGGAGCAGAAAAGTAGAAGCTCCAATGCATATAAAGGTTTCCCTTGCTTTATGCTTTGGATGCATTCCTGGAAAACGGTACATAACTCGAATTTATAGTTTCATAGTTGGTAGGGTCGGAAGGGACCTGAGCAGATCATCAAGTCTGACCCCCTGCTATGGCAGAAAAAAGTACTGGGGTCAAATGACCCCAGCAAGGTGTTAGTCTAACCTCCTCTTAAAGACCCCCAGGGTAGGAGCGAGCACCACTTTGCTTGGAAATTGGTTCCAGATCCTAGCCGCCCTGACTGTGAAGTAGCGCCTCCTGATGTCTAGTCTGAATTTACCTTCTGCCAGCTTGTGACCGTTATTTCTAGTCACTCCTGGTAGTGCTCGGGGGAACAGGGACTCCCCCAGTGCCTGCTGGTCCCCTCTGACTGGTTTGTAACAGGCCACTAGATCTCCCCTCAGCCTTCTCTTGTGGAGGCTGAACAGGTTAAGGTCCCTCAGCCTCTCCTTGTAGGGCCTGCCCTGCTGCCCTCTGATCATGCAGGTGGCCCTCCTCTGAACCCTCTCAATGCTGTCCACATCCCTCCTGAACTGCGGTGCCCAGAACTGGACGCAGTACTCCAACTGCGGCCTGACCAATGCCGCATAGAGGGGGAGGATCACCTCCTTGGACCTGCCTGAGATGCATCTGTGGATGCATGACAAGGTGTGGTTGGTCTTCCTGACTATGTCCCCACACTGTCGGCCCACATTCATTTTGGCATCAATAATGATTCCAAGATCCTTTTCTGGCTCTGGACTGACGAGAAGGGAGTTCTCCAGCCTGTAGGTATGCTGCTGGTTCTTCCTCCCCAGGTGCAGCACCTTGCACTTGTCAGTGTTGAAACCCATCCTGTTCTCATCTGCCCATCCCTGTAACCTGTCTAGGTCCAATTGCAGCCTATTCCTCCCTTCTAGC
>NW_005842104.1:1273184-1291628 GCF_000455745.1 Alligator sinensis
TCAAAAAGCTTACCCAGGATCAAGGTAAGACTAACTGGCCTATAGCTTCCTGGGTCCTCCTTCCTCCCTTTTTTGAAAATGGGAACCATATTGGCCCTTTTCCAGTCCTCTGGCACCACACCAGAGCACCACGAGTGTTTGTAAAGCCATGCCAGGGGTCTCACAATGACCTCTGCTAAGTCCCTCAGCATTCTGGGGTGGAGGTCGTCAGGACCAGCTGATTTAAATTTGTCCAGTCCCTCCAGAAGTTCCCTGACTAGGTCCTGACTGACCCTAGACCTGGGTGCGCCTCCCCCAGGGCCTGAGGGGGTCCTGGCAGATGGGCTGATCTGGTCCCTGCTCAGGAAAATGGAGGCAAAGAAATCGTTAAATAGGTTAGCCTTGTCGTCTGGTGCGACAACCAGATTTCCTAGCGTGTCTTGCAGAGGCCCCACGTTACCTGGTATCTTCTTTTGCATAAAGGGAACCCAATTTATAATGTAAAAAATAGGGATACATTCCAAGACCTTAACTGTACTGACCCCCAGACCCATTTCTATTACTTTTACAAGCCAATTTTGGAACTCACCAGCAGCAGACAGTACACACAAGCACAGGGTACTATCATAATGGGGATGACAACTACAGAAACATGTTGCAGACAACGAGCGAGGTACACAGATCCACACAGGAGACTATATTTTGGTGCATGTCACTCTCACAATGCACTGCACAAAGCAGCTGAGTGAGGGCTTCCACCACACTAATCGCATAGAGTGAATTTACCTTGCATATATTAAATTTTTGGTATAAAAAGGGTCATTGCGTAAGAACGAATTTGCACATACAGATCCCAGATATACAGGTTTCCCTTGCTGTATGTTTTTTATTATTATTGCCTGACTTGTGACCTAACAAGTTCAATTAGAATTAACATAAATACTCCTTATGTGTTTTAAGAAGGTATTAACAACAAATTAAGCACATTTTAGATAGAAAAAAAGAAGGGGCAGTTTCCTAGTCAATGTACTGAAACTTAAGACAAGCAGAAATTAAGAATAGGAAAAAGTGGGAGTAAATTAACAGAATGGCCAAAGTTACTTATTACTTGCTGGTAATAAGGTTAAGTCACACTTAAGTATACTGACTAGTTAGTAGCTAATAAGATTCCAGTAGTTGTCATAATTGGGACATAAGAGGGAATCTAAACACCAAACAGATAGTCATAACAGATGTTTAAATAAATTCATAAAGGGTGTGAACAAGTGTTCATCACACCCAGTCTACATGTAGGAGGCTTACACTAAGACGGTCTACAAGGGGGTTTGATAGGTGGTAGGTCCATGGTAGGGAGAGAAGTGGAGGGGGTTGCTCAGTCAGGGAGCATATTGGGGAGCCAAAAATAGCTTAGTCAGGTTTAGGGGAAGGCAGGGGTGAGGAATAGCACAGCCCCAGGACTGGGGTGAGCAGCTGGGCTTTTCCAACTCTTGGGTTGGACTGTGAGGTGTGCAGCAGTTGTGAAGATCTGGTTAACTCTTTCTTGGATCAGGTTAATGCAATCTCGATCTAAGTTAGTGCACATACTTGGGTGCACCATTTTGGGGGTAATTTAAGCCCACTGCACACCTGTACAATTAAGCTTTTAGATCGACCTAACCCTGATTAGGTCCATCTAAATGTAACGCCTGTACATACTCAAAGGGAGCAGCATGGATGAAGCCAAAAAAACCAAACCTTTCTGAGAAGCTACCAATGGACAAATAAAGCTCACATCACTGGAGGAACAGAAGGAGTGAGCTGGGAGGAAAAGGACACTAAAATGAGGTACAGAGAAATAAGCAGAGGAGAGCAGTTATGTAAAGTTTTGAAAGTAGTTTAATATTTACTGTTAGGACAAGAAGCTTGGACTTGAACTGATGGAAGCAGAGGTTGTTTGAAGCTGACAATCAGCTTCATAAGCAACCAGGCTGATTTAAGTTGCTGCATTTTGCATAGCACTAGGGGGGGCTGAAATGATGTGGTTATAGTGCTGAAGGAGGTCAATGATAACAGTCTGCATAAGGGTGTTAAGAACAGGACATAACAGAAGTCAGAGGAGAAAGATAAAGTAATAGGATTTGGAGACAGGAGAGGAAGAAGTCAGAAATAACCCCCAGGATACAACTGGAAGTGAACTGGACAGTGTCAACTGTGGTAGAGAATAGAGGACTGGGAAAGGGTTTAGCAAGAAAAATACATAGGTCAGTTTGGCCGTAGTAAGTTTCAACTTATGGTGAGACATCCAGACAGGCAGGCTGAAATAGAGGCTGGATATTCAAGCAAATAGATGTGTCATCTCACAAGAAAGAGTTGATACTATAAATGTGGAAAAAAAAGAGCACGCCTTCCTGTAAAAGGAAAACCAACAAAAAAAAAGATGCTAAAGAAATAAAAAAAAAAGATGAGAGAACCAGGAGCAGATGTGTTCTGGAAGTTGAGGGTAAATAAGATGTCAAAAATAAAGTTATGCAGGGCATAGGTAGGGCATCCAAAATGTTGATCAGACAACCCTTAGTTTTTTTTACCCATAACCCTTAAAAAGAGGTTACTAGTAAGGTGGGTAAGAGGAGGTACAAGAGAATAAAAAGACGACAAAATAAAGGGGATGTAGGAAAGGCAAGGGATGTAAATAGTACATTAAAAAGCTTAAAAATAAAGGAAAAGAGAGGCAGATACAGGTTAAAGGACCTCTTCTTTGTGGCGTAGCCTATCTGTACATAGAGAAGAAATAACCAGATAGTAAGAAGTCAAGGTTGTTGTGGAAAATTAGATGTATAAAAGGAATAAGGTAAGATAGAGAGATTAAGAAATAGAAAAATCAATATTATGTACAAAAATGAAAACAGAGAGGACATTAGTGGGGAAAGGAAGGAGATCATTCAGATCTGTAATAAAAATCAGTTAAGGTCTTGCACAGATAAAAAGGAGAAGGTAAAAAGTAAATTAATTCCAGTAACTGAGAACATGCAAGTCAGGGAGATTAGGCCAGAAGAAAAAGATTTCTTATTTGTAATTGATTGTTTGCATTAATTAAATCCCTAGGGTTAGGGATTGGAAAAACATACATTTCCAAATTACTTCCCACAGCGAGGGTATTTAAAGGAAGTATTTCTTGTCACAAAAAGGCACATAAAAAGGCAGCTTGCAACACACCTATTTTAAGAATGTCATTAGTTTACATAATGAGTTTAATACAATTCATAATAACTGATGTAGATATAGATCTTACATGGATAAAGTCAGATACTAAAATGATGGGCATGACAATAAACTAGATAAATGGATACAAAGTTATTACACAGAAAAGATGGGAAAGCTGGCTTTGCTTCAGCTACAGGTCATCAGGGAAATATACTAATTCATTTCAGCTCATTATAAAAAAAGCATTCCTTACTCTTGTAGGGAGAAATGAGACCACAGAGTAGATGGCATGTTTTTAGTGGACTGTTTTTCAGTCCATTAGATTTAAAAATCCTGGTCATTGTTTTTACTACTGAAATTTCATAAATCTTGTCCTTGTTGGCATTTTGTTCCTGAGAATCATTCCAAAAGAAAATATTTTGGAGTCAGCACATGGAATTATTATCAACTAGCAATTTAAAAGGACCCAGGAATCCAAAGGTGAGGTCTTAATAAAAGAGTGACAAAATGTCTGGCATTTAAATATCAGTTATATGTAGAAGGGTTTATGATTTAAAAGCTTATTACAAGATTTTAGATATTTTATTCTCATCTAACACTTGATCTTGAAGTTTAGTGTTCTCATATAACGGCAATTTTTAAGAAGTGTTTAAAACAGTATCATAAAGAAGTTTGGTTCTTAGTTTGCGTCATATTTGGTTTCACTGCAAAACCCTAAAAAAACCCCCTTTAAAATGAGAATCAGCTTATCTAGAAAACAAGCAGCTAATATAAATATGTGAAAAAAAATCTGCAGACTTAAGACAATCAACATTTTCTAACATTGCTTACAAACTTTTACTCTTGCATCAAAAATTTCACAGAAATGCCTCTGTATTTGCCTGTCAAACAGAAGCTGTGCAGCTGTAAGTAAAATGATAACTGGAAAGATAGGGTGAGTGGTATCCAGGCATCTCTCTCTTAAAGCAACTTATTCATATATGGCATGAAATAAAAACAGGGTTGGTTAAGTAAGGGAAATTACTCTCTCTCAGGAAAGGAAATTGCCTGAAGCACATCTGGCAATAAGCTTTAAAAGCTTAGTTTTGACAAAATATACATTTCAACCACTTTGTAAGGTGAATTCCATAGAATGAATGTCTTTTTTTTTTTTTTTTTTTAAAGGAAAGATTTAATTTGTACTTTAAATATACTGGGCTAGTATTTGCTATTTTATGTCAAACTCTATATATGTAACAAAAAAAGCAATCAGGAATTCACAGACTAAACTTCACTATTGCAGTTTGGAGAATATACTGCACCATATACTATCTTAAATAGACCCCTTCATCTACAAAGCACCTAAGAAAACCAAAAATGAAAAATACAAACAAAAGTATCCAGAGGAAACAACTGATCTGAAACATTTTTACTGAAATTTGTACTGGACTGTACAAAACCCCATGCCAAGTCATTCAAATTTTTCCTATTTTTAACATGTCTGACAATCTAACAAAGAGATGCTCCCTTGCACTGTTGACAAGAGGTCAATGTCATTCAGTAGTTATGGAGTAAGTCCTGCCCTCCAAAAAGGATGCCAGACTTATCTAACGCCTCAGAGGTTCAGTAAGAAGGCAGTACTCCAACCTCCTTTGAGCTTTTGAGGACAAAAATGTATTTAAACTTTCATTACTTTTCACACTAGCTTTCTAAATTCAGATTCTTCCCGCTTTCATCCTCTTTGAACTCTGGCTCCTATGGTTCCCCTGAGGCACAGCAGACCACTTCCTCCTCTACAGCTGGGAAAGCAAGTCCCAAAGGGATGACAAGAGCAAAAAGTATAAACAACATACAAAAAGATGCGCCAAATGCAGCACCAACTTCCAAAGTAGGGTTAAAGGGATGTTGTAATTATTTTGCTGGCAAGGAGAATGTTTTTTGAATACTTTATTTTGGCTTTGTATGTGGGGGGAAAGATCCCTACAATGGAACAGAGATTATGTCTGCCTGATCCAGATGGTGATATAGCAAAGGCCTTGCTGGTTTGGTTAAAAGGGACATTCGAGTCATTACTACTGCAAACAGCACAGATGAAAAAAAGCCATCCTTCTTTGAGTGGGACCACTGGAGTGTTTCTCTAAAGAGAACGTTATGCCCTACAGTGTATGCAGCAACAGATTTCAGAAGGGGCCACTGTTTCCAACAGATACCAGACAGCACTCCTGGGCAAGATCTCTGTTTTCTTACCCCCTCTCCCAAAGCTCCTGCATCCACTATAGCAAATGGACACATGTTAATGCTATACTGAATAGAAATGCTATCCTGGTTGATCCTTGCAGTACTCAAGACAACCAGATTTCTCTCCTGGTAGAGGATCAAGATGTACCAAGTATCATTAAATCCAATCTTGCTCCTGGCCCCTCTACCCTCTGAAGGACTCTCAAGTTCACACACCCGCAGTTCCTGATGAAAAAGAATCAGGTTCAACCCTTAAAAGACATGGCTCCAGCCCCTCTCATCTCTGCAAAAAATCAGCAAAACTGAAATGCAAAGATGATATCAGGGATGAAGTCAGCATTGGCACATAACAATGTAACTAAACTTAGTGCTTACAGGTGACAAGGGTTTTGTTTGGCAAAAATCTTAAAAATCCTCTCAGAAAAGTGTAAACCTTTGCCCATCTCCTTGTCTGACAACTTCTCAGGGCCCCTCTCTTGAGATAATGGCTCTCACAATAAACAGCTCTCCCAATTACAATAAAAGCCCTTAAGAGGTCACACTTTTCACTTACATCTTTCATTTCAATGCCTAACTAAAGAGAGAAAATAAGTTGCATAAAAAAAAAATCTAAGAAAGGAAGATAATCTTTCCTCTTTATTCTTGATAAATACATTTCGTGTGTCAGAGCAAAATCAGAAGAACTTAATGAAAAAGTTTTCCTCCCCAGTATTTTCAAACTAAGATCCTACATTGTTTTGGATATACTGCTAGAGGAAAATGAAAAAGGCAGAGCCAGGCTATGAATGTGTAAGTACTTCCTTTAAAGATGAAAGGTGAAATATTTATTCAGATTATTTCATCTTTAATCCAAACTATTTACAATGAGTGGAAATGTCCTAATATATCTAAATTTGTCTAGTTAGAAACCTAGGATATCTATAGAACCTAAAACACTAAATCTGATCACATAGACTCACTGAAGGGTACCACAATAAACTTTTCTCTAGAAAAGGAGACTATATAGATAGAAGGAAGTCTACTTTTTAATCTGTTGGTTACTTTGAAAGGACAAGCCAAACTTCAGAGAAATTTAGAGGTTTTTCAAAAAGGCCTCAGGGTATCTGTTAAATTTACTTGCTTTGTTAGGGCAAAAGCAAGCTGGACAGATACACAGATAAAAAGCAGACTCTCTCTCTGCCAAAAAGAAATGTACTAGTACTAGACTGATTTTACAAAAAATATCCTTGACCATGTCCTTAGTTTTAGATATCTCTATATCCTCTTATTCAAAAAATGATCAATAGTAGATGAACCCTCCCCAGAAATAAGTGTGATATATTTGGTTTACATGCCTTGGAACCGACAGAAGTCAAGCATGTTTTGCCTCTATCAGAGTTTTCTAGATTACAGCTCTGGAGACTCTTATCTTAAAGGAAATCCTAAAAGTATGGAATACACTAAAATATTCTGACCATTTAGAGAACCTTGTAGGGGTTCCAATTCCCCTCTCTGATTTTGACAGCCTCGTTATACAATAAGTATATGTAGAAAGTAGAATAGTATGAAATCGCTTAGAAAAAAATTGCGTAGGGAAGTCCATAGGGTATACACTGAAGTGTTGCTATGGATAAGAGAGAGATTTTGGTTTCCAGTTCATGTTAATGTAGCACCTTTTATAATAGAGATATTTTCTTAAATTTAAGTATAATATACATTTCTCTAAATAGGGAAGTCCAGCCATCATGTCCAGATTCAGGGAAGCACTGGGTAATTTTGCCTCACAAATCACTTTCCCAGCATGATGGTTTCCAGAAAACATTTTCTACAATTGAGAGGTCATTTTTTCCAAGATTTCAGTGAAATCAAACTCTTTCCCAGGCTCTTTTAGCTGGTTAGCGATCTCATGGTTTTGGAGGATAACTGATCACTGCATTGTACAGGAGGCTCCCTCTCCTTTCTGTGTGCTGCATTGTACGATTACGATACTTGCTTCAGGAGCTTTTAACCCTATTTTTGACAGGTGTGTGTCAAATATTGTACCTGGGCACAATATTAGTTTAATACGATTGCATAATAAAGAAAATCCAATGCTCCCATGCTGCATACCAGGGAATTGTTCTTGCCACTGAAAAGTTATTCCTCCTTTTTCAGTCTGCCTGATTTCTGATTTTATTAAAAAAAATTAAAAAAAGATTAACTTTTTATATAAAAGGACTACTATTTAGCATTGCCATTCATTTATTAAAAAGTTTATGAAATCAAAACACATTCAGTTCCAGGGTACAGTGGGGCATATAAGAGCATAGCATGTTGAATGGGGAGTTTAGCACTTAAAAAGAGGCATTATTTCTTTCTGAAACAGCAAGCTGAAACCTGCCTCTGTCTGATTAGAAAAGCGCCTTCCTCTTTATTTATATGAAGTATTAAACATAAACCAAGCTGTGCTGATCTGAGAGTTATTTCAAAAGAATTTTTCTTCAAGAGGAACAAACAAAGGAACTTTCGTAACTTTAAAAAAAAAAAAAAAAAAAAAAAATCACCTCTACAAATAATTTACAAGCTCACTCTGGAAACATAGTTGGAGGCTATCGGAACTGATTTCTCTGTCTAGGAAATTCTTAATTAGAGCTGTGCTTAAGAAATTCACAGGGGTCCTCTAATTGATCGATTTTTTCCAGAGGTTTTATGTAGCAGACTATACAGTATCTAGCAGAACGTTCTGACTTTCCTGCTGCTTTGCAAATGACACCCCCCACAGGAAGATAACGGATAAGCCAGGAGGGAGGAGCAGTCAAGCTACACATGTCTGGGTACTCTTATCAACTTATCATATAAGGAAAGGAAAGTGATTGATTCAGATACTGTAAAAAAGGCTAAGAGACAAGCAGAAGAAAAACTAAAGCTTGTTTTTGAAACTAACACATCTAGCAGTTGAGACGGGACTGCTTTGCCTGCTCGCATCTGACAGATTACGGAACGACTGGAGAGAAGACGGCACTTTTCAAGTTTGCAACTAGGATACTGAAAACTCAGCCCTCTCTCAAACTACTTTGCACATGACAACAGAGCACTGAATTTTAGGGCAGGTTAACTCTATAACCTGAGCTTTTGTTAAACATATTGAAATATTTTAGATTTACTGGGTTACCATAGGAATTAAAATGCGGCTGGTTGTTTACTGTATTTTGAGCTGCAATCTTTTCTTAGCTTCAGGGTATACTTCCTTTCGTAAAAGCACGGAGACTGTAGGCAAAAAGCAGTATCAAGTTCAGCATGGGTCATGCAGTTATACTTTTCTTTTGCCCGAGACGGACAACTGCCGCTCATCTTCTAGCTCCTATGTGTCGAATGCAGTACAGAGGGATGCGCCACTAGACTATGACGACTCAGTACAAAGACTGCAACTACTTGAAAACATCATGGAAAACAACACTCAGTGGCTAATGAAGGTAGGACTATGTAATTCCTATTTTAAAGATGTGTGTGTATATTATATGTATATCATTATACATTTATACTGCCTCTTCTTTTTCTGCTCTAGTAGTTTGTAAATTCACAAAACTGACAACAAGTAATGCATGGTGTAGACAACATTTCTGAATGAAGCTGTTCAGCCAAAAGTTAACTTTGAAATCAGGCAGAAATGTTAGTTTAGTAAGAGAAATATAGTTACATTGTTCTGAAAAAAACCCTACATGTATGCTGCTCAGCTTGTTTCAACACTCAGTTTTAATTAAAATAATTATTAGCGCGCGCGCACACACACACACACACACACACACACACACACACACAGGCTTGCTGGCATATTTGACAACTCATAAGCAAAAACAGAAACAGGAAAAACTTGATCAGCTACTTATTTACAAATAACTGACAGCAGCTAGCTTATCTCTATTTAAAAACTGTATAATGTTAGCTTACTTGGGCACATGTTGTGCAAACACTGAACAGAGATTTACATGTGAACCATGATTAGGAAGACTTTTGTGAAACAGTATGTTCAGGATCTGACTTGTGAAATTAACTTAGTGAAATGACAGAATTTCAAGAATCTCTACTAACGGAAGTTGTTTGCATCCTTTAACATTTCCACTCAAGTATAGTTAACAAAGAGCTGTTTTGGGGGGGTGGTGGTGGGGGAGGGATCGGGAAACTTTTTGTTGCAGCTACCACAAGGCATCTTTCTTCCCTCGCAATAGCTTCAATGCAATCTCTGAGCTAAAACAGCATAGATATATCCTAAAAATGGCAACACTGATTCATTCCTACATGAAGAGTGGGAAAGCAATTTAATACGACACTAATAAAATACTTATTTTTCTGTACAAATGAGTTACCTTTTTACAGAAATACTAATATTAATAGAAGGAAGCATAGCTTAATTGCACAGTCTAGCTCAAATCCAACATCTCACGCACAATGATACTTACATTCTTAGGAACAAGTACTCTGATGATTGAACTCAGCAACTGACATAATAATCATAATGTAATGATGCACATAGTATTCCTTGTGCTGCAATGACACTATAAAAATCATTCTGAATTCTAAAGGAAGGTAACTCAACTTTCTTAACATAAGTTGCTTTCTTTACTCTTATATTTAAAAGTCATAATGAATCATCAGCGTGAAATAACATTCTTTCATTCAGATTCACTTTATCTGAGTATACAGTGACAGTACACAGTCTGAGTATACATCCTGTGCATCTAGGTGTACACACACACACACACACACACACACACAGTTCTCCTGTAAAATCAGCTAGTGTAATTGAATGCGTAAAATATAACAGTCACATTCCTGGGCACAAGACAATGTATAATTACATATTTGAAAGGTAGCCTTAGATCTTAATCCCTAAATTCGCACTTTAGTGCTTCAAATGCACTGCCCTATCCATATTTAGGTGCTAAATAATGAGGGTTTTTTTAGGATGCTTATTTGTAGGCACCTGAATTTTCAGATTTGGCTTGAATATTTGCATATTTTTTGGCTTGAAAGTTCACCCCTCTTTTGTTTTAGCTTCATGTTTATTAGGGAAAACATTTTTTCTGCAAGCATATTTA
The DNA here is from genome assembly GCF_000455745.1 of Alligator sinensis. Taxonomy (NCBI): domain Eukaryota; kingdom Metazoa; phylum Chordata; order Crocodylia; family Alligatoridae; genus Alligator; species Alligator sinensis. Next base: position 1,283,615 of record NW_005842104.1, read on the forward strand.
CATCCCTAGCTATTATCTAAGCCATGCTTACCATTGGAACATTAAGATCAACACTAACAATGTGCAAAGTAAGATGAAAAATATGGAAAGTAAAACAGCCTAATCAACACAGCTGGTAAGCCATTTCCTAAAATAAACAGCAAATGTACAAAGAATTCTGTGCTAAATGCCAGTTACTATACTGTGTTTGCTTACTTAGGTGACACTAGGTAAACCAAAACCTGTAAGCAAATTCTACCATCCTTAGTCAAACTGTCAGTCACTGAGAACAGGATAAGCGAATTAACACATTCATCAAGAATTCAAAAGACAGATTTTTCTTATGAGACAAATATGATGTATTTATTGGTGCCAGTTGTGCAAATATTTCCATATTTCCAAACGCCTGTTTTAGAATGGCCTGCTTCTTTCTACATTTACCAGTGAACCATCCGGAAAAAATGTCTGTTTACCTTTCATTGCTTTAACACCTGTTCTTTATCCTATCGACTGTATCTACAAAGAACACCTTAGAAAGTCAGCTTATGTTGAGATTTACTTTGCTAGTGACAACTGATCTGCTAAGTGGATGCAAAAAGCAAACAGTAATCCTGAAAATTGTTACCAAGCTTAATGCTTGTTTTTTTCCTTCATTTTATCACTCTCAAATTTTCACATTCAGAGTTCAATAAAGATATATATTATTGGGTGTAAAATCAGCCCAAGTTAGACAAAATAAAGCTTCAATGCTCAACTAGTTAGAACTAACATTGAACATTTAAATGTACTTTCATTTAAAAAAAAAGTGACAAAATTTGTTTTCAGAAAACTTATTTCTTCAGGAAATCCCAGCAAACAGGCAGCACCTGTCTGTTCTGAAGCAAGGGTAACAAGATCTAAAATAATTTCACAAGCTTTTTATGTAAATTAATGTCATAAACTGAGTTCCAAGTGTATGTACTGCACGTCCCAAAACATTTCACATTTCCCCCCTTTAATCCATCAACCAAAGGAAATGTGTTTCTGAATGAACACTGGGCTGTATGAATGGAAAAGCCTGGGAAAGGTACACTGTCTCTAGTTAATAGATACAAACACAATGGTAAGAAAATTAGTTACGTAGGATCAGATTCTCTTCTGATCTTTACTTGGTTTATAGTTGCCACAAATTAATATGCTGCCTGTTACTTTCCATGGCACAACCTCTTTGCTTAGAACTGTAGTGTTAATTCACAGTACTATTATAAACACAGCTCTTTTAAGTGTCCATTTAAAGTGATCATTTAATTAGGAAATTGTGAACAAGAATTTAGCTGCCATACCAGATTAAATCACTCTTCCACCTACTCCAGCGAAGAGAAAATAAATGATGCTACAGTGAAGGCAAAAAAAAAGTCAAGAAACACCTAAATTAAATGGTGTAGCACTGTATTTGAAGGTAATTTCTCTTTTTTCCACCCCAGAGACCAGTTTACACACTGTAAAATTGGATTTATTTACCTTAATTTTATGAAAGGGAGAAAGAAAAAAAACCCCTGTGGGCATTTAGATTTTAAACTAATTAAGGGCAGAGGAAGACAGAAAGGAAACAGCTGAGAAACCCTGCAAAAGTTGCTTGCAAGCTACTACTACTTTGGATTTTGTTAAGGGAAATGAGCTTGCAAATGTTGTTACACAATCCCGTATTCTTAAAGTCAATGAATACATGAAGTTTTGTTTAAGTTAATGGTAGGTATGTTTCTTTGAATCATGGGAGTTTCATATATACCAGGTTGAGAAAAAGACACTAAAATACTTGTATATTTTCTTTAATTCATTGCTTTGTAACTTGCTACCATAACACAGGAGATCCTTCCATCCAGAGGGATATATAAGAAATTTGCTGCGTCTTCCTAGCCTATGCTATTAGAAGCGGTTTGTGACAATATGTTATTTAACTGTAGTACATCACAGGTAGATAATTTATTTTGTATAGTTTGTCTCCTGAACAAAATGGAATCCTAGGAAGCAGGCTGGGCCTGAAGAGTTCAGTTCAAGATCAACAGAAGAACTAAGTTCAGCCAATACTGAACCTAAGGTGGGTAATTATTGGGTGCTGATGTACTAGAAGAAGTGCAGCCCTTTGGGACAATATTAAACAATGGTTCCTTGTCTTCTCTGTAAGTAAAAACCCTTTGGCTCTGTGTAATTCCTAATTACTTCAATTAGCCAATGTTTCTTCTCTGAGCAAAACAAGTTCTTGGGTTTTGGCTATATAAGAACAAGTACATAACACTTGCATATTTTCGTACACCATTTCTGTAATACTAGCATCTACGATATTATGAAATAGTTTACACTACCTTGAATATGAACACCTTCAATATTTCCAAGTCTAACCAAGCTTTGTGTAATAATACATAGGGACAAATATAGTTGACCGTTTGGTATTTTGCAGTATTCAAGTGATGATGCTGACTCTTGAATCTAAGAAGCACATTCTTTGCTTAAGTAATGCATCTGTTTTCACTTATATATTAAAAGTTCTCATTCCATATATCAGTTACATATTCATAAAACAAAAGAGAACTGGCAGGACACAAAAAGAAAATACCTTTTATATATTGAGACAACAGTGCATGTTAGAGTATAAATTTTCCAATATAAAATTATCTAACTATGCAATTAATTAATATAAGTCAGGTAGATGCATCTCAGTGAAATGCTTTAAAACTATATTCCCCCACATGCTCAGAGATCATATTGTGAAGGCTGATACCATTACCAGTCATCCTACAACTGCAAACTTCTTGTTTTTAAGGTGAAACAAATATGACACCATATGACATAATGAACCCAGCCACATCAGGAGCAGACATTTTCTTGTGCTGATTTATAAGAAAAAAAAAAAAAAAAAAATGATCTTGAGAATTTACTATCTGCAAGTGTAAAAGGCAACGTCTGTAGTGGTAAAGAGGCCCTTGCTTTACATAACTGCCTCAAGCATTCAAAACATAGACTTTTACTTGCCTACTCAAACTGTGTCTTGACTTATATATATGGCTGGTCAAAGCAACAATGGGAAGCCATTTCCCATTTGTGACTGACATTTTCACCTCTAAACTGTCTTGCTTTCTTTAGGTGTGCATCTAACAGGTGACTGAAAATGACTGATGGACAATTTCCAAGATTAATGTCTCATTAAAATAAATTCCTGCTTATGTACCCACTTCATACACTTCCACCATAAACTTCTCCTTAAGCCAAATAGCATAACCTTCATAAACAGAGCTTTAATCTTTATTTTCTGAAGAGGTGCAGTTACTTTCAACACTGTGTCCTTCCTGGACATTAACTTGCCACGTATGCTGCTCTGACACGTATTTTATTATTATGCAGGGTGAAGTGAAGTTGTCCCCAACTAACAAGCAATGAGGAAATAAGTTGCATGCAAGAACCTTCAAGTGTTGCTTGCAGTCAGAGAAAATTAAAAAAAACCAACACACAAGGTTGACAGGGAAAGCAGAACATAATGTCACCCCAGAATGTTATTCGGTCAATACTGCTGTCCCTGGATTGGAGAATGTGGGGGACAACTGCATTAGCACTTCCTTGTACGTTATCAAGAACGATAATCAGTATTATTTGTGTGATTATTATTCTCTGTCAACTTCCACCCCAACTACAGACACATGCTGTGTGTCATAAAGCAGAAAAGAGGGTACATGCATAACTCCAAAATTTAAAGATTAATAATTTCAATGGCTGTACATATGCATATATGGTATTAATATATTATTTGGTATTATGGTATTTGGGTTTTTAAAAAGTTCACTGCATTTTTCCTTATTTGATTCATAACCACTTCATACAGTAAATCAAGACTGCTCAGCGCAGAGAGCAGAATACATGCATTATACATGACAAGTTTTAGCATACTTTATATACAAGAACCTTGTGCTTTTTGGGGTTTATATAGCTTTAGCTGAAAGCCAGCATGGGATGTGAATGAAATGATTCTTTCTGCATCATCACAGTGTCAGTACTCAAGTTGCCGAAGAAAACATGTGATATGCCATTATAAAACTGGATGAACAGAGGCTGCTAATAAACGATTTGGAAGACAGTCTCAGACTATGGATTAGTTGCTTAAAGGTCTGCAACAGAAGGGAAAACCTTAACCTCTATGAAAGGAGTGATTAGACGCACCACAGTGCACTATTAATTGTTTCAAACAACCTGAATCAGCACCCCTTCAAGTCTATGCTGACTGGAAGAAAACATGCAGGGGGAAAGGAATTTGAACTTGAGGTGCAAATTTGTCAGCACTGCTGATGAAATTACTGTAGTTAGCATTGCTATTTAAACTTTTTATAGCAGGCAACTTCAGCAGTACAATTCCTAAACCATAGGGTTGAGTGGGTGGCAAAAGATAGGCAAAGGAGGGACTCAGTTACAAACAGGAAATTAACCTGACATGTAGTTACACTGAGCTTTTTGCAGTCATTCAGATTGGCCAGGTTCAAGAATTGGGTTGGAATCCCAGCCCCCTTATGGACAGTAATTAGTTACACTTCAGACAAAGAAAGCTTCTCAGTCTCAAGACCATCATCAATCTACCTTGTAAAAAGCTATGGACGGTCAGGGTGCACATGCTGTTTGGGAAAGCTGCAGATTTTAGGCTGCAATAGATAGATAGGAGGAGACAGAGAATAGAGTGTTATCAGATGCCTGTGAGACCTGGCAATGCAAATGCATTAGCAAAATCCAGTAATTCTAGCAATCTAATAACAGATATACAATTGATTAGTAAATTGCTTTTCAGAGCTTGGAGAGTACTGAACTGTATAATAGGGTTCAGAGACACAAACTCAAGAGAGAGTCCTTTACGTATTGTTGCTTTTAAATTCCTGAGCTCTCAAAACAACAAAAAGCTAAAATACAGAAAATTATAAAAAGCAATAATAAAAGAAATGCCAGAGAAAGTAACAGGAAATGTTTCCAAGCAGGTAGTCAGAGGATTTTATTTTTAAAAACTGCAAGTAATCTATCAGTATGGTAATTATGCAGAGTAAAATGGCTTAACCTAGCTGGCCTACCATCCCCCCACAAATACTGTTTGACAATTGAAAAAAAATTACTGATCAGCAGGGATCCTGGGTTTCCCTGATAAAAAAATTAAAAATAAATAAATAAATAAATAAATAAATAATCGCAAATTCTCTCATATAAAATTGCAAATTCTCTGATAAAAACCGCAAAATGCACAATTAAAATGAAAGGCCGCTATATATATATAAAAAATGTTTTATTGCTATATTTACAATTTTAAAACAATTTGGAAGCTTACTAGTGCCTCAATCACTATAGTAAATAAATTCTAAATAACCCGACATCAAATACCAAAATGTATAGGTATCATGGGATATCAAAGCTATCCCTGTCCCTTTAGCTCAACAGAATGCAGGTCCAGGCCTTCCACTCCCAAGCCATAGGCCCCCCGGCCCCGCCAGTGCCCCTAACTCCCCACCCATAGCCCTCCAGGCCCTGCTGGTGCCCCTCACCCCCCACCCCAGCCCTTCTGGAGGGGGCCCCCAGCTGCCAGGGCTACAGGGTCAGGGACCTGGGTCCACAGCCACATGCCCTCTGCAGCAGCGCCAGAGTCCTGGCTGCCACCCACAGAAGGCTCCTGCAGCCTGAGTGGGGAGCCTGGCTCCCCCTCCCCTGTGGGAAGCACAGCTGGAACAGAGCCTGTGGAGGAATACAGGCTGTCTGCAGTAGGCTCAAGCAGGGGAGGCCAGCTCCCTGCTGCTGTGTGCACTCCCAGGAGAATGGTGGAGCACATACCCTACAGAACTGTGCAGGGCAGGGCTGGGTGCAGGCTGCCTGCTGCAGGCTAAGGCTCCCTGCCCTGCTACCCTCCCTGGAGCCTTTGCAACTCAGTGGGTGGGACCTGGTGGGAGCTGGCATGACCCTTCTCCTCAGTGCTGGATTATGACATGCTGAGGTCCTAAACTATGTTCATTTTAAGAGGCCCCATATGATAAAAATAATCTAATGTATGTATATTTTTGCCATATTATAATGAAAATGTCTGTATTTCGAGTCGTTTTCCCATATGTCCTTTATCTACCAACTGATTATTATAAAACTTGATACCGAGTAAATTTTTTCCCCCTTATTTAGAGGCCCCTCATATTGTGAGGCCCTAAGCTGTATCTTAAGTAGCTTACGCCTAAATCTGGCACTGTTTCTCCTTGCCACAGCAACCTTCATGCTGCCCTGGCAACATGCCCCCTATGCACTCAGCAACAGTGGGGAGCAGTGTGGAATTGTGCCCCTTGCCGCTCTGGGGCAGGCAGGTGAGGTGGCATATCACCAGGGCGGCACAGGGCTCACAGCGGCAAGGATATTCCCCACTCAGCCCTGCTCTGCCCTGCCAAACTAGGTCCCGCCTGCTGGGCTGTGGAGAACCTGGGGAGGACAGAAGGGCAGGGAGCCCAAGCTCACAGCAGGCAGCCTGCTCCTGCCTCCCCTGGAGCGCATGCAGCTATGGGAAGCCAACCCTATGCCCCACCCCCCGGATAAGTCACCCATGGCCCCATCCCACTCCCTGCTGGGGCCCTCTGGCCAAGCATTGTGGTCCCAGGCCCCAAGCCCCATACACTGCCAGGCTGGGCAGCAACCCTACCCCAGCCCCAGTCCTGCCCAACTCCCTCCTTCCCTCCCTATGGGGGCCTCAATCCCCACACCCCCTTCCCAGCCAGACTTACTTGCATGAACTGCTCTCCAGGCTGCCTGGCAGCCATGTGCAAGTACATGCACATGATGCCCCCTGCCCTCTTCCCACTCCCAGCCCCTGGCAGGCTGGAGTTCCATCCCGCAGAGAGCTCTTTGCAAAAGAGCAAAATCTCTGTTTCTCTGTGTCACGGCAGGGTCCGTCAGGAGGGCCGTGATCTCCGCGAGGTCCCTCGTTCTGTGTCAAGGCCGGCCCAAGACACCCTCTTATTCTCACCCGCCACGTCTTGCTGGTAAATATAAGGTTGGGAGGCTGCCTATGACTCCCTGGGCACGGCTACTCGGGACCTCTGTCCTCCTGCATGCCTGGACCCCCCTGGGGTCTCCCGGTGTAATGGGTGCTCCCCAGGCACCCTACCCTTGTAGGCTACGCGTGGCTCCTACCAAGCCCTAATACCACGCCCCAAGCCTCGCTGATGTGCTGGACGTTGGTCTGTCACGGTACACACCCATTCTCCCGGGCCTCCTCTCCTGTAAACTAGCCCACTCCGGGCTCTCTCTAATACCCAGCTCCTCACTGGGACTCTCGTCAAGCCCGCTCTGGGCCTTCCCTAAAAGTGTGGTCCCGCTCAGGGACCCTCTAGCGGGTCTCCGGTCCTTCAGGCCAACCGCACGGGTACACTCTCTGATCCAGGCTCGCCGCACTGCTATCCCCTCTCCTCAGGGACAACCGCAGCACCTTGCCTCTGTCTGAGGGGTGTTGCCGCACTAGCCTATGGCCGGGCTCGCTACGCCCGTCTCGGGCTTCCCAATATGGCGCTCCCCCTCTTCGGGGCTCGCCATGCCCACCTTGGGCTTCTCAATAGTCCCCCCCTTTCTCGGGGACTCATTGGGCCCACGCTGGGCTCCTCTAAAGTGTGCTCCCCCTTTCTGGGGCTCGCCACGTCTACGCTAGGGCTTCCTAGCAGTGCCCCCTTCTGGGGCTCGTCATGCCCACACTGGGGCCTCACAAAGTTGCCCCTCTCTGGGGCTGGGGTCTCCGTGCCCCACACACAACCCGGGGTCTATATTCTCCGCCCGCAACCCACTGGTTGCGCTCCACGCCTCAAGCTGCGCCTTTACTGGCACTGCGCCTTCACTGGCACCGGGGTTCCCATACCACTGGGGTTCCCCCTTAAAGTACTGTGCCCTCACTCAGGTGCTGGGGCCCCACCCCTCTGGGGTCCCTATGAGGACACTGCGCCCTCTTGGCACTAGGGCACCCCACACTCTCTGGGGTCCCTATGAGGCCTCCTCCAACCCCTACAGCCTCACCCAA
>NW_005842104.1:1292074-1300964 GCF_000455745.1 Alligator sinensis
CATAGCTCCACAGTACAGGAAAAAAGAATCATGTTTCCTCTTTAAGATTGGATGGCATGCTGCATATGGTGCATTTCAAGTGCCAAATAAAGATGTAGACAACGGATCCAATTCAAAATCCATTTAGAAGTTTGTCCGAGCAGAGAACAGGTTACAGGCTATCTAATAGTGAATGAACTTTTTCTCCCTAATCTTGAAAATGTCTCAAGTATGTTCTAGACTAGTCTGAGAGGTCTAAAGCTACAGGACCTGTGCCTTCACACTGTTTCAAAATTTTATTAACCTTACCTCAAATACTTCCAGACTACTGGGGTCATAAAGACGACGCATCCTCAGTCCTCCTTACCCCAGCAGACAAGTGTGTCCATCCTGCAGTCCCAGCATGCCTGTGGAGGAATTCTATCAAATATGCACCATATACCCACTCTCACTTGCAAGGAACTAGTGCTGAAACATGGCAGTGAAGCTAGTCTGATAATATCTTACTGAACAACAAAGGTTATCTTAACAAAGAATCATAGAAAAGTAGGGCTGGGTGGGACCTCAGGAGGTAATCTAGTCCAGCCCCCTTCTCAAAGCAGGAATATCCCTATTTAAACCATCCCATGCAAGTGTTGGTCTAACCTGTTCCTAAAACCATACCAATAAAATGAAGCTTCCATGATGACCCAGGTAATTAAATGAGCCCAAAGTCAGTGTTTTGAAGTTTTTTTATGTAGTAAAGCAGGATGATTTAACCTTCTTCATTTTCAACTTCTTGAAACCAAATTAGAGGAAACAAATATTTTTAGTACAGGGAAAAAAGTACTAGTACCAAAAAAGCTCCGTAGACATGAATATCCATTGATTTATAAATTCCCTTCCATTTTTTGAGAGATGTTTCAATTAGTTGGAAAAGGAAAAATTGTTTCCATATACATATGTAATTTAATGGATGAAAATATAATGCAACCCAGCTCACTGGAAAGCTATGACCTCACAACTAATTTCTAGAGTTGAATTTATAGTTAAAAATAAAATAAAATAAAATAAGGTGTACCTGTAAAAGTTAGCAGGAATCAACAGTCTGAGAATTTACTGAACCACTGTACTCAGGTTAAAGAACAGGCATATTAATTCCCTGCAGACTTTTTTAAAATGTCACCTGCAGCATTTTTTTAGATCTGCAGCATTTTGTTCACTAAATGACAGTTTTTCCCACTTCATTCTAGTCTGCAAATGCAAAGCATCTTCTTAATGGGCTAATCTGCCAAACAGCCTCTTTTTTATTTAACTACTATAAAGTCTGGCACAACTGGCAGTGTCTGTTCTTGAAGAAGTCAGAACTAGAATGACAAGAATGTTGCAGGTCAAGACTGAGATACATTGGCACAGCTTTACAGGATGTTTTAATGATGTTTTCCTATTATCAGTAAGTAACCTGTGCAATCAATCTCTAGATTTCATACGCAAGAAAACTCACTCCTTTCGTATGCAGTTTTGAAGGGTTAATGAAACCATTCCCTTCCTTGCTACAGCCTGATCCATTTAGAAATGTAAGATAATTAAAATCTTAAAATGTTTCCGCAGGCAGAATATCTCAACCTCTTTGCTACACAAACATCAACCTCCCCTTTCTTGACACAATTTGAACAACTCAATAAAATAAACAAAGAAGATTTTAGCTGAATAGCCTAAGACACTATATCCAGACACAAGATTTTTATAGCCTTAAGAAAGAGATGTCTGAGTTCAATGGAGCTAAGGTCTTTTGCCTGAGGGCTGAATTTGTATCATTGTATCTGTTCGTGCATTTTCATTCCTGTCATCCACCTCCACCCCATTATGCCACCTTCCTTCTGTTATGTGTACATGCTACCCAGCCTTCATCCTGTAATTCTTATAATCAGATATAAATAAATACTTCTAAAATAAGTAAAATAACATCACTATGGCAGAAGACATTAAAGACCAGGCATCTTGCAAAATTACCTAATACATTTTAAATGAAACATTATAAAGTATAAACTTAAAGTTAATACTGAGATGTTAAAAAGACAGATGATCTTCACCAAAATAAACTAATTCACTTAATGTGAAAGCACTTTCTATTGCACATGCAAGGATTCTATTCACAAGACAACAAAAACTGTTATAAAAATCTACTGCTTTTCAAAAGGACAAAGCTTAATGTTGCACTAGTGAAGTGCTTGTTAACAGTTGATAACATATTTCTTCTGTAGCTTTTACAGTTAGTAAACTTTGTTTAGAAACAAGTAAACTAACGATGAGCAATGTAAGTGTTAGTATCAGAACTTCTTTATTTGTCACTAGATTAGCTATTTCTGGAGTTCCAAGCAAGAAAACATACATCAAAGAACCTGTGCTGTTTTACTACGTGTAATACTTGGGAAAATGGTGAGTGGCATTTTTGACATCTTTAGAAGACCTAAATTTAAAAAAAAATCCTCAATCACTTAAAATCAGTTCACAGGTCTCCTTAAATATAGTGCCCCTGCAGGCTCCTGTCATCCTTTTTAAGCTCTGGCTCCATGACATCTATTTCTTTAGTACTGTTCTCTGATTTACCGGGCCTCACCCCTCCGCACCCTCCGAGTCTTACAGGGTCTTCTACAGCTCAGCCCAATCACCTCCTTCTCCACTTTCAGGCTAAGCTCCTTTGTCTTTATCCTTGTTTCTTAAAATCTCTTACCTTCCTGTTCATCCTCTTATTCCTTCCTTCCTTTCCAGGACAGTTTACCTTCAATGCTAATGGCTTGGGCTGAATGTACTCTTCAAGCAACACATTTTTTGGCAATTTGTCTCCCAGCTGAGAAAAGTCTTTTGCCAGAGAACTTGGAGGAGTTTCCCTTGAGGGTGATGGGCTTTATCAATGACTCCCTCAGATGTTAAAAGCACCTCTCATAGGCAGATCAAGACAACTCCTTCTGCTGGCAGTTTCTCCCAACATAATTCTTCAATCAAACTTGTGCTGTGAGCTTCCTTTTCTCTTCTGCCACTGACCACAGTTTCCTTTGCCTTGAAAAGGTTAAATGCAAAACTGGGGAGTCTTCACTCTCTGAAATTTGCCAGATATAATTTTTGCTTCAAAGGAATTGCAGGATGCCTATATATGAGGCCTTCTATTTTCCAAATACTTGTATTTATTAATTAATTGGCAACCTGGGTGTCCTTCATCTATGGAATTCTTTGAAGCTCTATCTTTCAAACCTCTTAGCTATAGTGTTGTGAGAAAAAGAGTTTGAAGAAGTAAAAATACCACTTGGCAAAAATACATTACCTTGCAAAATATTCAGTTTGTGTACTTTGTGAAGGGCTTGTCTTCTGAGGTCCTGCCTTATTAAATATTTTTGGAAGGCCTACCTCATAATGCAATCTGGTCCACTTCATGGTCAAATGTTTTTTCTCCACAAGTATTTTAGCAGCTTCAGCGACGTCATTTTTGACAAGTCCCATTAAACAATATCGAAAGAGGTTGTTAACTCCATTAGCACCAAGGAAAAAAATCCTTATTTGGTTTAACACAAGGCTCTCTAGACCCCCTGTAGAGTACCAATGAAGGAAAGAAACTAGAAATTTTTTTTACGGAACTGAAGAAAAATGTCTGCAACCAATAACTCAAACTTCTTTTTTAGATACTTGATGGGAACATTGCAGTGTGTTCTTAGCAATGAATTTGAAGTCATGAAAAATGAGCATTAGCAACTGACAACATATGCAATTCTTCAAAATCTTAAAACATTAAAAACTGGCTTCTTTTCAACTTAAAAATAAGTGGCTGATGCTCATACAGGAGATTCTTCACAAAGACTATTTCTTTTATGGAATTTCATAAATTAAATTTATTTAGAGGAAGCTTTCCAAAATTGCAGAAATATTCCAAATGTTTCAGTGCTTCAATTTAGGGATCTGATGAGAGAGCGGGCGAGAGAATACTGAAAGATGCTATGAGATCTCAGCTTTGATATCAGAGAAATGCAATTTTATATCTGAAAAGGGAGCCTAATTATGGTCTACAGTTTTCTAAGCAGCTTGATTCTTGAATTCTATTATTCATAGAATCACAGAAAGTTAGGGTTGGAAGGGACCTCAGGAGGTCATCTAGTCCAATTGCCTGCTCAAAACAGGATCACCCCAACTATCTCATCCCAGCCAAGGCTTTGTCTATCCATGTCTTAAAAACCCCTAAGGATGGAGATTCCACCTCTTTCTGTAGCCTGTTCTAGCGTTTTACTGCCCTCCTAGTGAGAAGGTTTTTCCTCATATCTAACCTAAATTTCCCTTGCTGCAACTTGAAACCATTGTTTGTTCTGTTATTTGCCACCGCTAGGAATAGTTTAGCTCTATCCTCTTTCAGGTAGTTGAAGGCTGTTATTAAATTATCTCTTAGTCTTCACTTCTACAGACTAAATAAGACCAGTTCCCTCAGTCTCTCCTCATAAGTCCTGTTCCCCAGCCTTCTGACCATTTTCATTGCTCTCTGCTGGACTCTTTCCAATTTGTCCACATTCTTTCTGCAGTGGGGGGACCCAAAACTGGACACACTGTTTCAGATGTGGCCTCACCAATGCCAGGTACAGGGGAAGAATCACTTACCTTGTTTTGCTGGCAACACTCCTGCTAATGCAGTCCAGTATGCTCTTAGCTTTTTTTGCAACAAAGGCACACTGTTGGCTCATACTCATTTTATTGTCCACTGTAATCCTGTGTCCTTTTCTGCAGAGCTGCTGCTTAGCTAGTTGGTCCATAGGATTTTTTGGTCCTAAGTGCAGAACTTTGAATTTTGCTTATTGAATTGCAGGAGATTTCTTTTGGTTCAATCCTCTAATTTGTCTAAGTCTCTTGGAATCCTAGCCCTACCCTCCAGTGTATCTACTATCCACTCAGCTTGTTGTCATCTGCAAACTTGCTGAGGATACATTCCATCCCATCTTCCAGATTGTTGATGAAGATATTGAACAAAACTGACTCTAGGACAAAGCCCTGGGGCACTCAGTGTGATGCCAGCTGCCAGCTAGACATTAAGCCATTGATTCTAAAACTACATCTTGTCTAGTTTTATTCCATCCATGCAGTTGGTCCAATAAAAGATACCACCCCAAGAACTTTGTGCCTTTCAAAGGATTACTAGGGTAACACGATTTGTTCAGACTTCATTTTTCAGGCAGAAGCTCATCTTTATACCCGTCTAGAAAAGGTCTAGTCCACTGCCTTTACTATCCAAATCATAATACTACTGATAATGCATAGTTTTAGATTTCTTTCCCCAAAACACTGAAAATATAGTTGTCCCAATGAATTTTGGTATAACACAAATACAGAATAGAAATTTAAGTGCTGCTTGGTAAAGTTTCTTATACATACCATGAATGAGGAATCCCAGTTTCAAAGTGTTCTGGGCAAGCCCATTTACTATGCTAACTGAAGACTTTTTATATTTGTTCCAGTGTGTGGCAGGGGAGCCACTGGTTCACTGTCTTCCTGGCTTCAGTGCTACTAAACTTGGGCCAAATGCCATTCATGACTCAGACTTATTTATTTATTCTTTATTTTTAGACTAATGGGAACTTCATGAATTCCTTCCCTCATTTCTAAGAGCAATATCACTTAGCCTTGATCTTGAAAAACAGTGATTCAGTCTTAGATTACTACCTTAATGAATATAATTAACCCTTTCTCACCAGTTCAGGTGATTTTATATTCTTGATGACGTTGGAATAAAATCCCACTTCATGATTTCTTTGTCCACACAGAAAATGACTGAAACCATTAATGTTTTTCACCATGCATACACCTACCACAATGATTATTATGGTTTGGTTGTCATTGTAAACACAATTAAAGAAATCTAAGAGTCCAATTTACAAATATTTTCATTATTAATTTAGTCTAATACACATAGGACTGGTGGCAGATACGCATCTCTCTTGAAAAAAAATAAAACTTTTTTCAGAGTATCTGCCCCCTGCATGCAAGTTTACAGACTCCAAGTTTTGGAATACTGGTTACTCAGTTCTTCAATTTGGCATATTGTTAGTTATGAAATAACTTTCTATACTTACTATTCACACTTATGCTCTTTAGCAATTTTTGCAGTTACCTCTAAATATACAGTAGAACATATTCACATGATGCTGCAAAAGTCAATATTGAGAACTTCTTTATAAAATGTTGTGCTTTCAGATGAGCTATATACTTCTTAAGCTAATCTTTTTTATATTTGTGCAAAAATGTCTGCATAGTTATGTATCTAGTTTCAGGTTAGATTAATGAAAAAAATAATTTAGATTTATTTCCATAAAAGAGAACATCAGGCCTCTTATGAGGGATTTTTTGGGGATAAATTGTCAGTAAATGCAACATTTATGGAATAGTAACAAATACCTAACAGTAGAAAATATGTAACGAGACAGAACAAGTTGGTGAGTTTTGAGTCAGTGTAATAAGTGGAATTCATTGGAAAAAAATCTCCTGCATAAAATCTGTATAAATGTCTTATTTACTGCCTTAAATGTTATCACAACCCTTTACTATTTTATGGCACAATTTTATTTGGAATGTTTTCCAATAAATCCCAGTTCACTTTCAGCTAGTATTCATTGCTGATGTCACTTTCAAGTTCTTGTTTGTTGACCAAAAGGGAGAGAGAGAGAGAGAGAGAGAGAGAGAGAGAGAGAGATGTTTAGTTGGAAGTATGGACCAGCACAGACACAAAGGGCCATGCTTCTCAAACATTCCCATATGCATTCCGAAGAGGATATTTTTTCCCTTGAGAAACAACAGAAGTCAATGGGGACTTCCTGCCTTCCACAGGAAGGGGAACAAACCAATTAAGTGGATCCTGCTTCAGCTCCAGATCATTTCGGGTGCAGACAGAAGTGCAGCTCCCTGTAACTCAGAATGATTTTTGCAAAGTGTTCTGAGTTACAACATTTCCCCAGACCAAACAGAAGTTCACTGCTGGTTCCAGGGGAGAGGGGAAATCTAGCCATGGGGTTGGGAGCCTGCAGCCAGGTTCCCACAGCAAGGGCCAGGGCTCTATACCAGTGCTTGCTGTTTTTAGAATCGGAGAGGGAAAGGGCAATGGAGAGAGCTTATTCTTGATGTTCCCCAGTTGGTGCTGAATGGTGGAGTGGGTGAATTGGAGCCCCCCTCACCTTGATAGGCTCCAATATACCCACCCGACTCTCAGGGGCGGGGGGCCTGAAAACCCCCCAGACTGAACTCCCTCCACTCCCTTTCCCCTCTCCCATTCTGAAAAAAGCTCCACAGAAGTTACAAAAAATGCTACATTTTGAAACATCTTTATCTGAGACCTCATGCAATGAGGGATCTGATTTTCACCCAACTGACCATTTTTGAAGCTGTCTGCAGCTGTGCAGTTGTGTTTGGTCAACACTATAAACTGCTTCCTGTGGCTAGATTGGGCAAAAATTGTCACTTTGGTGTGCACTTATACTTACCATATAGTGTATTTTTTCCTAAAGTTGCAAGATAATACATTCGTACTTTTAGCTTTCAGTTAAGTAAAAAAATTCTATTTGGGTAACAAAAACTCATGTTGAATAGTTTAAATAAAGCAAGAGGAAAAAAACTAGCTACATCCGTGTCACATTAAACTTGTCTTATTAAATCCATCAGGATAAATGTACTATGGAGGTATCTGTGCTCATTTTCAATTTATGTTTTCATTTTAGAAAATACCCAACATTGACAGATCATGAAAATACGAAGGGATAAAGAAAAGTAGATTACTTGCAAAATGCAAGTTTTGATATAGCATCTAACATTTATATTGCAAAAAGTTAGAGTGATGCAGACACACAAATGAGAACACAGTTACACAAGATGTCATCTACCATCAATGAAACACAGCAAAACAGTTTTATCGTTATCAGGATTTTTAGTATAGATTTACTTATAAAAATAAAATTAAGTATTTGATTTAGTTTTAATTAAAACCAGAGGCTTTTAAAACATGCAGAATTGGATGATTTTCCACTGTCATACCTGCATGTTTAAGGGAATACTTCAAAGGCTGTTTTAGGCCCTAGGACAGATTCCACTCCAAGGAACTCAGTCATCCAGAAAACTGAATGGGGCCATATACCTTAAGCCAGGGGTGCCCAACCTTTTTAAATGTGGGGCTGGATCACGAACTTTTTATCACCCAGTGGGCCGGCGAGCCATATTCAAAGACCTCACAGGAAGTGGTATCACATCAGGAAGTGATGTCACGTGATCTTTGACACCAGTGAAGTTGCAGGAAGTGACAATGAAATGGGTCTAACCAGTTCAAAACTCTCCCTCTATAGCATCCACCTCTCCCACTGTTCAGGACAGGATACTGAGCTAGATGGACCATGGGGCTGACCAAGCATGGCACTTTTTATGCTCTTATGTTCAGAAGCTCTTATGTTCTTTGGCTGAGTTTCCAAACCATGGCCGAGATTTGCAAAAAGGAGTAGATAGGCATGTTACAAAGTTGTCATAAAGGATTTGGAGCCCTCTAAATCCCATTCATTTTAATGGAAGTTGGCCTTTTGACTCAGCTTTGAAAATCTCAGCCCAAGCTGCCAACCAAATAAGTCAAAATATAATTTGCATTTCTATTCAGTGAATCTATGTGGGGCTCTCCAAGCATTTTACAAACATGAAATGAACCTCAGGATGAGCCCAGCTGGAGCAGCAGGGGTTCAGATGCACTTGCCCCCTACCTGCACTGGTCAGTCCCGAGCGGCACACGGCTCCGCCGCCACTTCTGCCGGCTGGTGCTGATCCAGGCAGGTCTGTCCCATCTGGAGCAGCACGGAGCTGAAGCTGGCTTCCCACGTGCTACTGGGGATGGGAGGAGCCCAGCCAGGTTAGCACCAGCCAGCAGAAGTGGCGG
>NW_005842104.1:1301562-1306318 GCF_000455745.1 Alligator sinensis
AGAAACCGGCTGGGGGGGCCGCATGTGGGACAAGCCTGCCTTAAGCACACTGGTACTTGAACAGGCAGTTGAGTCCCAGAGAGCAATTGGAAGAGAGCCTCCATCATACTTGTGTAATGTATTATTTATTTGTCTAAAGAGTATGAGGTTGCTTTTTGACTCTCCCTTGTTTTTTTGACAACTGGAGTTAGATAGATGCACTTCTATAGCTATACTATGGTCTTAATCATTTCCTTTCTCTTTTTTCCTTTTGATTTCTGCTGTTTCCCTGTGTTCTGGCTGAGTATCCAATTCCCCAGTTAGCAAAATCATCAGGTAAGACATAAGTGCATAAGATGGATGGGAGGACCAATTTTACCACTTTGGTCCAAAGTGCACAAGGCCCATTATATAAGGGAAGCAAGAACATTAGGTCAAAACTTTTTGACATCTGAATACACTTTAATCTAATAATCTTTTTTATTTTTAAATAGCAGTATAATGGATTAGTAAATGTTGTGCTTTCTGTTGCTAGGAACTTGACCTATATCAACTCTATAATTTTTTAATATCAAAACAAAAATTTAGAGAACTAGAAACCAATTTAGACAATACAGATACAGAGAAAATTATGCAGCCATTCCTTTTAACCATTTGTTCTGAGACTCTCCTAACTACAAAATATAAATGTATTCCAAATTAAATTGCGTATTCCTCCAAATTAGTTTAAACTTTTTTTTGTAAATACATTACTGAATACAATCAAGATCTGGGGACATCTGTAGCTATTATATCTGGAGGTGAGGATTGAAAGGAATTCAGAAAAACATCGAAGATAAAAAAGGGACAATGAATTATGTGAATTGTGTGATGTTTTCTTGTATAATCTCTTACTATACATTGAGTCTTGCCTGTCATATGATGGCAAAAGCAAAATATTTGTAACAGGAAGGTTCCACGCCCCTCTCAAATTCTTTAGTTTCTTCAACTGAAAATATGAAATTTTGTTGTCCCCTACTTTTATTTTAGCTACATTGTGCTAAACCACAAAAAAAGAATATGGAAGACAGGGTATTTAAATAAATGATAGGACAACGATCATTCGACATTTCAGGTTCTTAACCACCAGGAAGTATTGACTTTCTATGGGAACATGTCTTCTCCCATAACTACCTCTAAAAGAAATACAGAATGCTATGTAAGGCTTACACTTGAAAATTTTGCTGGTACAACAGTCTGTTGTAGGATTATGCCTTTTAAATGGCATTTCTGTAACAAGCAACAGCCTAATATACACTGCCAAAAAGTGTGCTTTGATACTATAACCTATTTTATCAATATGAGCTCTACCAGCAAAAACTGGTGTCTATACTAGCTGATTTTGTTAGTAGAGTGACACCAGGTCACCTATTCCAGTAGAGATAGTATAGTCTGTTCTGTCAGATGTATCACTTTGTTGGTAGGTACCTATTCTAACTTCCTTAGAAACTGTATGCTACCTTCAAAAATGTATTTCCGCAATCCACCCTCCAGACGATCCCTTAGTCATAGGACCGGACTCCTTGGGAACATACAACCATTACATTTAGTTTGACCCAACCAGGGTTAGGTTGATCTAAATGCCCAATTGTGCAGGTATCCAGAGGGGTTAAATTGGTTAAAAAACTGGCATACTGATTGAAGTTAGTTCACCTGAGCAGGTGCACTTATCTAGACTGAGATTGGGGTAACCTGATATAGGAAAGGGTTAACTCAATCTTAGGAACACCTGCATGCATTTGCAGTCCAGCCCCAAGGCTGTGCTAATCCTATCCTTCCTTTCTCTGACTTAAGGGGACATAGCTAGGTTAAAAATAAATGTTAAAACAAGATGCTGTTACCCATGTTACAAGTAACAACTCAGATTTATGAAAGCAAGGCGCTTAATTTCTATTTCCTTATTTGTGTGCTTCAGATGCTTCAATTTAGTTTTTCTTTTATGGTTAGCAGTAGCAGCTCATTGTCCAAGTGTACATGCATTTGATCTTTAACAGCCTGGCATATTTTTCCCTCTATTAGCACCTCTTGGACATTCAGATCAAGGTGAAGACAGAACCACAAGAGGACACAGAAAGTAACATTTTACAACCCAACCAGTGCTCAGAAAAAGTAGAGTTCCTAGTTTGATATATATCTTAGCCACTTTAGTGATGGTATTTTTACATGTGCAGGAGACTGGTACACAACTCATGACCTATCAATCCAAATCATTCCACTTATCCAGTTTTGATAGGAGATGAATGGGAAATTAAAAAAAGAAATCCTTAGCAAAGTATGACTCAATTCTCTGAGTCAATACTCTTCCTGTCACCATCCCCTTAAAGCAAGGTGTCCTGTGGGAAAGAATAATAGCACTGACAAAAGGCTTGAGCTCCCTCCTGCCTGGCCCCATTCTCATTGTAGTCTGTGTTCTACTGTGTTCTTTATAGGGACCAGGCATTGCTCATGAACCAACACCAAAACATGCTATGCATTCAGAAACAGTTTTCATCTCTTTGCAAACTGGACAGGCTGTTGCAGGATTTGCCATGCTGATCACCCCTGTAACAAACTATAACAATCATCTGACTCCTTCCTTCCTCCATTTCAGAAACCATCTCAGCATGAGAATGGACTTCCTTGAAAGAGTCTATTTTGGTATGAAAGTTGTGTAAGAGCTTGTGGAGTTATATCCCATAGGTTTTATCCTGGGTTCATATAGTGTGATCCTGAAATCAGCTGTTTCAATCTAGTAAATACAATCCAGATTAGGGCTGCAGGGGGAAATGTATGTCTTGATAGATTTGGGTGATTTCTATGATTTCACTGGCAGTCCCACCAGCCCACACAATTCCCCTCATGGGAAAGGGATGTTAGAGACATATGGTTTGTGGCACTTCTCTCCCATTGCCAGAGGATAGATGTGCCTGTTGGCAGGATGCGGATGAGCCTAGATTGATTTATAGTGACTGTAGGGTCAAAATTATAAATCATTAGTCTGTTGGCAAAAATGTTCTGTATGATGAGAATAAGTTAAATAATACAGATCAGAAAGGTCTTAATTTACATAAGAATTGGCAAGTGAACTCTCTTGTAGATTACAAGAGACTGTCTTGTAGGATGCTCCTAACAGCAGTTAGTTAAAAGTCAAATAAAACATACTATCAATGTTTTTCTTTCACTTGCCAGTCTCAAGCTGGCTTTTTACAAAAAACTTGGCTACAACTGGGAAGTTTTGGCATGTGTTCCAATATGATTGATCTAGCCTGATTCTTTTGGCAAGTGACGCTAAATATTTCTGTCAAATGTTATAATTTAATATGATTTGAAGTAACGAGAGATGACAGCCCATATCTGACATCTAAATAAAGTGCATTATATGTGCCTATAAGAATTTGTCATCATGGACATATTAGAAGTCCGAATTATGATTTGTAAAGTATTTTTGAATTCTTACAGACAGTGTTGGGTCTAACCTCGTTTTATAGGGCTTATTTTTTCTTGCGAATTCACGTACATAGGAATAATAAGTGGACAGGGTGCCCCAGGCTATGGACTTCAGTGCCTTCATTTACAGGCCATCATTAACTAAAGAAATCTCCCAAATTGCCACTTCAAACCCTAATCCATAACTACAAGGAACAGCATCCAAAGCACTGAGGACTCTGTAGGACATGCCACAGATAAAACAGAGTTGATGTATTTATAGGGGGCAGTAGAAGGTGTATGTACAGTAGAGACAGAGAGAAAAGATTTCAATTAGCAATAACCATGCCTCAGATTGACCTCACTGACTACCATACTGCCACTGCACAAAGCTACTAATACTATCTCTAATATCGCAAAGCATTGGAAGGATCCCATTTAGAAAACTGAGTGCTGTTCTTGCCACCTGTATTAACAAATAATGAACTTAAACTGGAAAGAGTTGAAAGAAGGGTCATTAATATGCTTAAGGAAATGGAGACCTTTTCTTATGAAAGAAGGATATGGAATTTGGCTTTCTTGTTTAGCAAAACTGAGACTGTGACCAGGTACAGACATCACTCTTTTACCAGTGGAAGTGACTGGAAACCAATCTATACCTGTAACAGAACAGAAGTTCAGCACACAGACTGGTTTAAAAATGGCAGAATCTGGTCAAAGATTTGTTCCCTCCACCAAAGGGTGTGTGTGTGTTCTGTTCACTACTGATCTAAAATACACCACTTACAGGAATCCATGTAAATTAGATAGATTCCACCTCAGACCACATCCTCTCAAGCTAGGTAGAGACATTCAAAAAGCCTATCTTTATAAGTATATTCATGAGGTGAGTATTAGAGATGGAGAA
The DNA here is from genome assembly GCF_000455745.1 of Alligator sinensis. Classification (NCBI taxonomy): domain Eukaryota; kingdom Metazoa; phylum Chordata; order Crocodylia; family Alligatoridae; genus Alligator; species Alligator sinensis. Next base: position 1,305,893 of record NW_005842104.1, read on the forward strand.
CAGATTTTTAGGCTGAAATACAAAACCAGCTTAAGATCATGCTGTTACAAACTGCATAGATATATTCAGAATAGAGAGGTGGTTAGCTATGGTAGTCTGAAGCCAGGTAGAAGGCAGGGCACTTTAACACAGCTACATCCTGGTTTAAAGTTGGAGTGGGTTTGCTATACTTGGATTTTTCTCAGCTTGTTTACACACAACAATTCAAAAGCAACAGCTGCTGCTGTTCTGAAAGGTGTCTAAGTATATGTGTAACCAAAGAGACTAAGTGGTGCAATTAGGCATTTTATAGGCAACAACCTACTTCATTGGACATTAGCCTGCAAATTGGAAATTGTAAGATGATTTCTGTCAGAACAGTAAAGTTTTGGAATGGTCTTCCAAGTAAAGCAGTGGGGAAAAGAACCTGAATCTCTTAGTTTAGGG
>NW_005842104.1:1306343-1309496 GCF_000455745.1 Alligator sinensis
AGGGAAAGAAGTTGTACAGAAACCTATATAAGTGATCAAAAACTGGTTTAATTCTGTAACAGAACAGAAGTTCAGTGCACACAGACCCTATGGCCAAACCCGTTTTAAGATAAACCTGGATGGATGCGGCATCAGACTTAATTGATTTAAGTTAAAACTGTCTACTGAACTTCTGTCCTAGATCCCCTCCCAGCTCAAATCCCTCTCAGCCCCCCATATCCCAGGATGCTTTGCACCACTACGCCACCTCCCTCAAAGGGTGGCCTGCTGGAATATGGCTCACACTCCGTTGCTCCAGACCAGCACCTCACTGGCCCCACCTCTGAGCTGTCACAGACCTGAGACACCAAAACCTCTGCTTCTGCTCCCCAGTTTGTGTCCTGCCTGCACCTGTTAGCTCTGCAGGGAATTGAGGGGGAGGCAGGAGAACAGAATTCCCCAATCCTGGCCGATGAGGCCTAGTCTGTCCTGCCATGGGGAGCTGAGGGGAACCCTCAGAACCCCCTCCTACTCCACTGCTACCACAGATGGGAGGAGGGGAACATTCCTCTGGATCAGATGCCTGCCTACGCAGCAAGGCATGGGGGCACTGGGGAAGCCCTGTGCTTCAGGGGACTTGACCCAGGCCAGGCAGGGGCTGCCCTGCCCTAGGAAAGCCCCATACTGGGGAATGCCCCCCTCCTACTTCCCCTCCCCCTCCCCCGCTGCTGGGGCAGGTGGCAGGGCAGAAGCATTCTCCCGGGCTAGGTGCCTACCTGCACAGCTGGGCATGAGGGTATGGTTGGACTCCCATGCCTTTGGGGGCTTCCCATAATCTAGACTGGGGTCCCCCAGCCAGGGCCTGCTCTGCCCCAAGAGAAACCCCATGTCACGGGGAAGACCCCCTTGCCTGAATGGGGGCGTAGAGGGGAGGGAGAAGCTCAGCTCAGCTACTGCTTTAGGAGGGAGGGGAGGAGGATTCTCTAATGCCGATTCCACATCCATGCAGCCAGGGATGGAGAAACAGGGGGTTTCCTAGCCCGGGGCTTCCCTGCCCCAAGGGGAATCCCTCTCCATCCCCTTCCCCTTTCCCTGCCTCTGGCACCTGCGGCAACAGAGAAGCCAAGCTGCAAGCCATGCTGCTCCCCAAGTCAAGGCAGCCCCAGGCTGGGGGACTCTAGGCCGGGCCAGAGGAAATCCTCTGTAATGCTCGCCATGTCCCCATTCCTGGCTGTGTGGGTGTGGGATTGGCCCAGGGGAATTCCCTCTTCCTCTTTTCTGTGGCAGTGGCTGAGATGAGCAGCCATAGCTGTACAGGGGAGAGGGGATGTGGGGCTCCCTGTGGCAGGGTAGCCCTGGGCTGAGGAACCCTGGGCTGGAGGAAACCCCCTGAGGTATGGGTCTCCCCACCCCATGGGCAGAGGCCTGACTTGGGGGCTGGCACTGGGATGGCAGCTCCTTCCCTCCCTCCCTGGAGGGGATCAGTAGGGAATCAGTAGGGGATTGGAGGCATGTGCTGGGCAGTCAATCAGTGATGTACCCTGCTTGGCTATTTTGGGCTCTGCAATGGCTGGCATATAGGCTGCTCAAGTGCTATCTGCCTTCTGGCCTGGGCCAGTGCAGGCCTCCACCTGCCTTTCTCAGGTAAAATTTAAACATGAGTTCAGTTCATTATTGGTTCAAGCTACGCAGCTTAAAGAAACCTGGAAAGATTGGACCAATTTTGCTTCAGACTTTTTGACAGTCTGTACTTAGCCCCAAAGACTGAACTGGATGAGTTTATGGAAGAGACTATATGATAGGGCTCACCAATTAATGTCTGTCATGTAGCTTTGTATGAATCCAGTAAAGCCGTGGCACTCAACCAATAGCCTATAGACTGGATCCAGCCTGCAGCAAGGGTGGGGGGTATCAGCAGCAAGCAGCTTGTTCTAGCATATCCCCTTCCTCACCATGCGCTGTGCCACTGACCCCCTACACTGCCTAGAGGTAAACTCTCCTTCTCCTCTCCCTCTGACACTGGCAGCCCCTCTCTCCCCCACTGGAGGGGAGTGGTGGCCCATGGTATGGCCAGGTCACAAGCATGCAGCTTGCCTCTCTAGAAAGTTGAGTTCCACTGCAGTAAAGCAAAGTAGCCACAAACTCAGCTTAACCAGCCAGCATGCTCTGGCAGCTTCATGTTGCTCCAGAGTACAATAAAGCAGCCAGAGTACATCAGTAAATCTGGCTATAAATGTTATAAAAAAGTTTGTGTGTTTATACTTTATATCTTCAAATCATTAGATATATCATGTGATTACATGCTCAGAATTTTTGCTGAATACTTTAAATTAAAAAAGGCCAAAAAGATAGCAGTGAAGTATGTAAAAAATGGAGTTGAGAGAACATCTCAGGAATTTAGGGTAACACAGAGAGGGATGTTAATTATATGCAAAATCAAGCATTATACAGTCAGAATTCCAGATTCTTACACTTCAAAGAAATGAAAGCATGTTAAGATATGAAAATGTGCACATTGGTCATGCAAACAAATACATCTGTACTGCTGAATCTGCACCAGGAACAGCAAAGTGCCTTAAATCATAAACACTGAGTTAGCATAGTTTCACAACAGGATTGAGTTACACTTGTTGGGGTGCATTTACGTATTTTAACTGTTTTGCATGTCTAGTCTAGCTGTTGCTCATTTCACTATGCTTATAAACTTTGGTTTGGGGGATAGCGACAATGGATAAAAATTTTTAAAGTGCTTATGTACTTTAGTAGTTGCTCTGGAGTGTTGTAGTCATGATAGTTCAGGAAATGTCCAAGAGTCAAGGAGCTTTTGTGATATCTTTTATTGGGGCAACTGTATAGTTGGGAGAGCTGCTGGATAAGCTTCTGGGTATCAAGTCCCTTCCTCAGGCTCCAATTAAGATACCATAAAAAAATCTTGCCTTTGTGTAATTTATGAAACTTAGTCCTAATTTCAGGAGTGATTTATGGCTCATCCTCATGGCTGGCAGACTGGCACCGAGGCACAAACACTGAAACACTGGTGTTTAATATCCATTCCACAATTATTTTAATTCCTTGTTTGACCTCTTAATTGCTTGAAAGGTATTTTTTGTATTTATACAAGGAACAAAAAGGTTCTAGTCTATCTGTTTTTTACCTTCTATTTACTTTTAAACA
>NW_005842104.1:1309589-1326578 GCF_000455745.1 Alligator sinensis
CGCTCTTTTTCTTTGTTTCTTAAAATCATCACCATCTTTTCTACCTCTCTTCATGCAAAAAAAAAATGTCTCTGAGCAGTCTAATAGTTTGCCTATGAACTTCCTGTATTTCTGCAATGTCCTTTTTGAATTGAGGAGGCCTGTACTACACACACCATTGATCTATACACAGAATCATTGTAAAAGGCTTTGCAATATGCATTACCTCCTTCCTAATGTATTCTAAGTATCTTTGTTTTTCTTTTCAAACACAGATGCATACTGAGCAGAGGTCTTTGCTTTAGGTCTATAAGGCCCAGGTCCTATATCCAGATTGATAAATTTATTTAAAATCCAACAAGTGGTTCATGCACAAAAATTATGTCTACATTTTTGTTTTTAAATAACATTAATTGTGCTAGTCTCCAGTCCTCTAGAGCAGTGGCTATTTTTAATTAGACGTTGCTGGTTTTGTTAGCAGTGCATCTACTTCAAATTAGATGCTCAGGTGCTGACTTACTGCTTGTTAAAACTGTAACATTCAATATCTCAAGTTAATTGCTAGAGAAATTTCAGGCAAACATCTTATTCTCAATACAAAAGAGGAACATGACATCAAGTAATCGACACTTTCACATTTCTGAGAGAGAGTGATATAGTTGATCAAAATCAATCCTTCTCCGCTAGAAAAGTTTTTGAAAACTAAGAACAGATAGAAGCAATAAACTCAGAGAAGCAGCTACACCAAAAACACCAAAAGCTTGATCCTGTAGAATGAAGTGTGATCTTAATTGTGCAAAGGGACATATAAAAAGTAAAGTACTTTGTCTTTACCATGCTTTGTAAACATTAGTGCCTAAATCCTTATAACTCACCCATACAATAAATACATCTATCTATGTAGCAGGTACAGAGTCTGAGGATAAAAACCTATATTGAAACCATTAGATCGGGGTGTCAAACTCACCCCTGACTTGCCCCAACCCCTGGGCCAGATCTGGACCATAATGCTCCTTGCAGGCCAGATCTAGACTGTGGGGCTCCTTGTGGGGGGAATCCAGATTGCAGGGCTTCTCACAATTCTTCTCAAAGGTCAAATCTGAACAAATAGTGGCAGGAGACATGGGGGTTAATACAGCTATTGCTCACCCCCTCCTACCCAATGGAGTAACCAACGTACATGTTACTCCATGTCCCTGACTTAGGTGGCAGACCTGCCCTTGCTTGTCTCACATCGTAATCCCTCGTCCCACTATGACCTGTGGGCCAGATGACACAGGTCCATGGACAGGATCCAGACTGTCTGACACCCCTACATTACATACCAGTGATGGGCTGAAGTCTCTGCTTCAGTGCAATGTAGTGCATCAAGCTACAAGAAAATTCTGGAATTTAGTAATAAAAAAGCTATGTTGCAATTTTGACCACTCTGGTGAAAAACTGTTGGCTTGAACCAAATGATAAAAAAACACTTCTGGAGTTTATTTAAAAATGTGTTTGTGTATGTACACTGTTCTTAATTCAGACTATCATTTCATTTGGCACTCTTTGAAAGCAATTTCTTTGTGAGGCACGAAAAAAAAACGTGTTGCTCACTGGGGCGGTATTTCGGGTGGAAATATCTATGCCAATAGAAATGGTAACGTGGTAGTTTTGCCAATGAGAAGACAGATCTCTGTTGATGACTAGTGTAACAGTGAATTAAAACATAAGACTTTTTTCTTATTTCCCTGAAGCTGAGTAGCAACCTGCCCAGCTTTTAGATAGTTAAAACAATTAAGTGAGGTACACATATTTCATTTTAGATAACTTTTCATACCAGAGACACATCAACCTGTTTCCTCATTTCCTGTCTTGTGATTATGGTCTGCTGTTTTGCATTTTAAGTAGCTTACTTCTAATTATTTTGTCAGTACTTAGTAATTATTAGCCATTATCCTGTTTGTAAATATGCATCAAGTTATAGCATGTTTCTTCTGAATCCTAGATGATTCCAAAGCTATTGTAACATGAAGTCTTACCTTGAAAAAGCTCCCAAACGTAGTATCTGCAAGGTATCTACTTGTATTACTATTCTACGACAGAGACCAGGTTGGATTCTCACTTTGAAAAAGCAGCATTAGACTAATTTATTCTGCAGCCCTCCTTGTGTTAGAGATTCACTGTTCATTAGTTTGTAGGTACATGATCAATAAGGTCAGTTTCACAAAAGGTAAAAAAATTACCTAAGGGTAACTGGAGTTTTCTGAATGTACTGCTTTTACAGATTGAGGCCTCATCCCTGCTCTAGCCACATATATTTCCAGTCTCTCTGTTTCAGACTAAAGAGGGTACTTCTCCTTAGAAAAGCCAGTGTGGATTGTGAGATCTGTTGTTTTTAACAAATTTTAGGTTAGGAAACTCTGACCTAGACCTAATCACAAAAGGTTTACTGGTTTACTATTCAATGCTGCTTTTTGCTGATGCAGTTTATTCTGGTTCCTCAGGTTAGGAACAGACATTAAACATAAACCGGTTTAAGTGATCAGAAACTTGTTTAAACCTGTAACAGAACAGATGTTCAGTGCAATTAAACCAGTTCAAAAATGGCTGAAACGGTTTGAGATAAACCTGGTTGAATGCAGTATCAGACTTAACTGATTTGGCTCAAACCTGTTTATGCAATGTCCATCCCAGACCTCAGAGAAATGTTATACCAACAAGTGCCCATTGCTGTTGATATAACTAACATGTTAGGTCTTCTGCTACAGAATAATATCTGCGGCATAAAAATATATCAAATCAATCACCTAACCAGCATGACTATACCATAACAATTTTTATCAGTAGGTCTGGCATTCATTATGCTATTCTCAAAGACAATCTGTGAAAGCAATATATTTGATCACAGGAGGTTTTGTTAAGCCACCCAGCTCTCTCCTAGATTTTTTTTCTGCAAGAGGGAATGTTTATTTAAGCTCTCAGAACAAATACTGATACTTAGTAAGGTGCTGCATAGACAGCAACATTTGTGCCTACACTGTAGGAGTTCCTGAAATTTTGGAAGGCAGTTTGGAGATGCTGACTTCTATTTGTTCATTTTATAATTTTCAAAAAGAGTGCAATAGCTTTCAGATCTTAACAAAGACATTTTAAAATTATTATTTTATCCCTTTATACTTTACATTCCTCAACATTTGAAAAAACAATTTTTTTTCTATAGTTGGTATAGCACATTAGAAATCTATAGCTTTGCAAAAACTCCATTTAGCCTTGCAGCCAAATGTTTTTCAGCTGCTTTTACACTTTTACAAATGAGGTGTTTAGAGTCAGGAAAGTGGTTTGCCTTTACTGTTACAGCTCTTTGGTTGATATATATATTATATCAAGCTTCTCTGAATTCTAATTGTGTGAGTAAAAGAAAGCTGCTGAAAATATTTCTGAAGTCCTGATACAGGAAGGTGACTAAACTCTTAGGCCTTTGTCTTAAGGAAAAACAAATCTCATCATTGCTACTGTTTGCACAGCTCCTCTGCTGGTAACAATGGTGGGAGTGCTAGCGTAGACTAGGTTCTAAAGGATTGCCAGTATTTAAACCAATGTTTCTTCTAAGCCTGTCCAGAACAGGGGTTACAACAGTTACCCACAAGTTCCTTGCCTTTGTTTGTGCTCCCGCTGGTGGAGCTGACCTGGTGTTAACAATGTTGGGAAATTCTTCTTCTTCTTCTTCAAAAAAAGAGTATCATAGATAAAGCCTGAGAGCAGATTTATCTAGCAAGCTTTCCAGCATGCTGATTGTACTCTTAACCCCCACCCCCCACACACACTTTTAAGGAATGCAACTATCTTCTCTCTTTCCTTCCCCACGTAGCTTGAGAATTACATCCAAGACAATATGAAGAAAGAAATGGTAGAGATCCAGCAAAATGCAGTGCAGAACCAGACTGCAGTAATGATTGAAATAGGCACAAACCTATTAAACCAAACAGCTGAACAGACCCGCAAATTAACAGATGTTGAAGCACAAGTAAGTAATGAATTTCTAAAAAAAATGCTTCTGAGCCCCAAAGAGCTGCCATGACACGTAACACAATGAAGCACAGTTTTACAATTCCATAAAGCAGCAATGAGATTATAATTCAAGAGTTACAAGACAAACAGGTTAATCCACAGCTGTATCATAGCCTAAGAGGGTATTAATATTTGCTGATCTAGGACCTCATGCCAAGACCACCAAAAAAATCAATAAAAAGATTCTTATTGACTTCAATGGGAACTGCAGCAGGTTCTTGGAGAACACTGTTTTAGCAAGGAACTTTCAAATGTCAGTCATATTTTTCTTAAGTAAATAACTCACTTAAAATATCAATATATGCCCAAGTCATAACTAAGTAAGAGAGTGATATATGTAAAATGGGATTTCATAGCCTCTTTCTATCCTGACTCTGCTCTAAGTGCTTGGCCTATGAGTGCTAATAGGCATCACCAGTTAGGGTCTTGCATACATGGAAAAAATCATATCTAAACAAAACAAAACAAAACAAAACAAAACAGCATTTTACTTTCAGCTCGGTGTGCCGCTGAACCAAGTGCAGTGCATGCCCAGAAGAGAAATCGCATCAGTTTGACCCGACTTGCCCAGCATCTGTATAGCTCAGGTGCTTCAGCGGGGCTTTTTGGTGCTTTTATCTAATTTAATCTAGTTGACTGAATCAGGTACTAGACAAAAGCACCGAAAAACCCCTGCTGAAGCACCTGAGCTATACAGACACTGGGGAGACAGGTCAAACTGACATGATTCCTCTTCTGGTAAAGCGCTGCTTTCCTCCCCACTCATCTCTCAGTAGCCTTAGGCTAGGAGCAGAAATTACACATAAGCCAGTATAAATGATTGAAAACCTGCAACACAACAGAAGCTCAGTACATGTAAACTGCTTTCAAAATGGCCAAAACTGGCTTAAGATAAACCTGGAGGGATGTAATATCAGACTTAGCTGATTTATGTTAAATCAGTTTATTGAATTTCTGTCCCAGATCACCTCCAGATTCAAGTGAATTCACATTTCCTCAGCATCCCAGGAGTGTTTTTAACCTCCCCCACAAATCTCTGCACTCCCCCCTTGCAGGGTGGGCAGCGTAGCTTTGGCCTAAGCTGTCTGCTCCAGCAGAGCAGGGAGGTATGCTCTAGCATCCCCTGGCATCTTGCCTGGGCCACTGCAGGCATGTGGCTGCATTTGTGGTATCAAAAGTGAATGTCTGTTCACCTGCTTTTTGGTTCAATCTTTGCAGCTTAGACTAACCTAAAAGATTGAATTGATTCAGCTTTGGACTTTTTGACTGTCTGTACTTATCCTTAGTGTTTTCTTGAAAGCTCATTCTCTTCCTACAGATGCTGCAGTGGGATAATAGTAGTCATTTCCATGTTAAGGCACTACTGTAATGAGTATATCATTATGATTTCATGGAGGGATAAATCAAAAGGAGATGAAATGAGTGGGAGAAAGGCTAAGGAATTATGAAGCTACTGGAAAAGAAAATTGCAACATTTTTTCAAGTTGATTTCAATGTGAAAGTCCCACTTCAATTGTGGTTCCTTAAAGGAAATTAAAAGTTCCCATACTATGACGGGAAAAACTTTCCAGAATTCCAGCATTGGTTAGAAGCCTCAAAATCAAATGACTAGTTTGTAGTTAAACAAGTTAATTATCCAAAACGAAAGATAAAGCTTGACACTTCACTCCCTTTACACACGGTATGTGACAAAAGTTATTAAAAAATTAATTTAAAAAAGCATATCCTTTATAATTGCTTTAATTGAAAAGCATTTAAATGTCTCTTGGTAGCAGGCAGCTTTATCAGTGACTAATTTTTTTAATGCCTCAACAAACAAAAAAGTGTTGATCTATCCTACTCTTCAAGTTAATGATAAGTCTAATTGAAGGAAAATGTGTATTCTGTAGATTTCTCTTATCCTGGTGGGACGATTCTCGAACAGATACTAAAATAATATGTAGCATTTGATGTTTTATATGTTCAAAATATTGTATAAATATTAACTCAAATCTTTACTACACAAGTTGTTATGTAAGTCATTCTGCATCTATAGAATGTACGAGGTTGACACTGGGTGTTTCCACACATGCACTTTACTGCAGTATTGACTAATTAGCTCCACAGTAGAAAATGTCACCATCTACACATGCACCCATATTAGGGTGCAGTAAATTAATTAACTCCATCATAGGATAGTACCAGTAGGACAAGTACTACCCTACAGGAGAGTTATTAAGTGTACCACAACACACATGTAGATGGTGATCGGGGCTGGCTGGGGTACAAGGTGCTATAGTGCAGGGGTTACCTGCTGGCTAGCCCTACACTGTGGCACCCTCGTATCCTAGCCATCCCTGACACTTTCACTCAGAGTCTGGGGTGACCCCCCCCGCCCGCCACCTGCCAGCCTGGGGCTACTTTGCCCCAACTCAACATGAAGAACTGCCGGGCACATGTGTACACACTGCACTCACGAGAAATAAATGCAAACATCTTAAATCTACCTTTACAGTTTTACCATTAAAAAGCCTTTTTTAAAGAGGCTCAGTGGGTTTTTTGTTGGGTTTTTTTTGATAAGCTAAAAGAGAAATATATTTATTCTTTCAAAGCAAAGTCTTTCTAGACTTTACCTGTAGTTTTTGTTTAGGAACAATATTATCACTGGAACCTTCTTTTGCTCCGTGAAGTTACCGGTGACTAGGTTAAGGGCTTAATGAACAACATAAGGAAATTAACCAAACAATTGCTGTCTCAAGGACACTTAACTTTGGCAATAATTTTCAATTACACCTCACTGTGAAATCATGTCCTGAATGACTGTTTAACAAAAAGGATGTGAGTAATCAATTCTTCCTGTCTACTAAAGCCAAATTCTGATGAATTAAAAAAGCTGTTTTGACACAATGAAAAAATATTTTCTAGAGAACATGCATCAAAATGTAATGCAAGTCAAAGTAAAAGTCATTTTCCACTTCAAATGATATCATTGTTTCTGCATTAATGGATAGAACTTTGGAGGAAAAACGGGATTTGTGTAAATTATTTCCTTCTCAAACCTTAAACTGTCAAGTGAGTATAGGAAAAAAATTGTTTGGTAAACACTTCATCTAATTCAAACATTAAAAAAAATATTTCCTAAGTTCACTGGCACCACTGCAGTCAAAGAGAAAAATCAATGATTTCACTGGGGCTGTGATTTCACCTGGTGATACTAACATATGTAACATTTATTTCAGTACCAGAATAACAAAAATATTGCATATGAAATTATTCTTTAATGAACTAATACCATCATTTCTCATACTGATGTTGTTATCTAATTACCATAAAGGGAAAAAATCTGTGACAACAGCTTAAAGACACAGTAATTTTGAACATTATTCACAAATGTGGTTTGCCATTAAAACATTGCCCAAGATAACTTGAAATATAAATCACAGTATTATAGGTTTATTTGTTCACTATACAAATATAATTCTGAGCATTTTTTACAATAATTCTATATGCATTCATGCCCAAATTGGTACTGTATGCATGCATGTTTGTTCATATTTTTTTCAAATATTTTATTTTCTATATGTGATAACCACTGACTTTAAAAAGTACAGTTAAATTAGACTTTACCATTTTCAGAGATGCCTATATGTTTGTTGTTGTTTTTTTTTAATGTAGGTGTTAAACCAGACAACAAGACTTGAACTTCAGCTTCTGGAACATTCTCTCTCAACAAACAAGTTAGAAAGGCAGATTTCAGATCAGACCAATGAGATAACCAAATTGCAAGAAAAAAACAGGTAATATTTATTACCTATACCTATCCAAAGATTACTCTGCTAAATTGTCTTTTTTTTAAACAGTTTTAGGCATTTGCTTGTGGGAAAACAATTGTTTCAACCAATTTGAGAAGTCCTTACTTAATGAAGAAATAAGCTACACTCCTGTATTTTATAAACATAAAAAGCTAGAATGACAATATAGCTGAGAAAAACAAACAAAAATAAAATTGGAACCATATGTAACGTCTAAAACAATAATTCCCAGACTTTATGACCAATGGATCGCTGTCAAGCTTTACATTTCTTGCAGATTTCCATTGGCCTGTGATCATACTTATCATAGCATTCAGAAACCAATGATTTACAATATAAAAATAACAATACTTGGCAGTATCAGGTAATTAGTTGTAGCCAACTATTGGCCTTGCCCAATTAAATTAACTCTCTTTGTCCCCCTCTCCCTAAAACTGCAAAACTTTATCAAAAGAAAAAAGTGAAGACCCGCATATGTAGAAGTAGAAATTCTATTATGTCCTAACAACAGATTTAGTAAATCTGATTATATTATGAATGATCGGTTTCATTAATGAATTATTGTTCCTCAGAATGTAAATGTATTGTGTAAATCCAATTCCTCACTTTTGCTTTACTTCCATATGTCAGAGTATTAGAATTAACCAAAAATTTAATGAAATCTTAATTTTGGGCAAATGATTTATTTCAATGGGGGATTTCTGCTCTGCATACTGCCCAACCGTTTTTAAATAGGAAATTATTAGTTTTCCCCTGTGATCAATAAAGGAAATACCATCTGTTTTCATGAAATCATAAATGTGCCAAAGTTCAGAGGTCTGTTTTAGGATGAAGATAAATGCATTACTGGGACTAAAATAAAAGTATTATCACACAGAGCCAATGTCCCCCCCCCATTTCCCTCTGCTCCATCTCTCTGAATGTTATCTGGAAAAAAACCCTCAAAATGAGGTCAGTAATGTATCTAATGTCATTGTTTTTGCAGCAAAATGTTGCATTTCAGGGAAAACAGGACAACTACCATTTCACGGTAGTTCCCTTTGTGAATACACATGATCAATTTTTTTTCTTGATTGTTACACTAGTTATTAAGACACAGCAGCTTGCAGTTTAAAAACAGGCTGGAACACTTGTTTGGATAAAGAGGACACAACTTTATTTAATATAATTTAGCAAGATACAAGGAGGGCAGCCGTTGTTAGCATGCAGCCCCTGTCATTCAGGTGGATCCTATGCCCCAAGTGGCCAGTCATCTCTGAACTAATGACAAGGCTCTGGAATAAAAGCTTGACTGACTGCCTTACTGTATGAGGCTTACAGCCAAGTATAACATCCACACTTAAAAAGACCAGACAGGTGAACCACATGTTGGTGTAAACTGTCTTAGGCAGTTCCATGTGATACTGTCACATGAAGGTGGATGTTGGGAGCATGAAGGTAGATGTTGGGATGTTGTAAAAGCTGCCTTAACTGAAACCTTACAAGCCGGCATGCTCTATTATCTGGCATGTCGGCTTGTAAGGTAAAAGTGAAACCAGAAGTGCCCACCGTGGCACTTCCGATCTCGCTGAGCCCCCACGACCTGGGGCAAAGCAGTCTGCACTGCTAAGCCCCCATGATCTGGGGCATAGCAGGCTGCGTGGGGCCCGCGGGAGGGTTGGCAATGCAGCGGGAGGGTTGCAACGCCCTGGATATGGCAGGAGAAATGGCGGTCCGAACAGGCAAAGTGCTTGTTCAGGCCTCTCAATTAACCGGCATATTTTGTTATCTGGCACCCCCCATTCCCCATGGGTGCCGGATAACAAAGCTTTTGCTGTGCATTTCTTGTTGCCTTAAGGACATTTTTTTCAAAAAACATGCTATTTAGCAACCCACATTGAATTGTCAAAAATAACTTGCCACTTAGGAGTCCAAGCCGAACTAGTTTTTAATGAGATGTAGGCTCTTAAAGGCTAGATCTAAAATGGAATTCAGGCACTGCAACACTCAGTGTTTCAAAATTTACCTTACAGAAATGTGGCTCCTAGACTGAAATGCTAAATGTGTTAGGTACATTGCCACAGAAAGACTTACGCAATACAGAACTGGATCCTAAGCATATTGCAGGCTGAACGGGGCCAGCTTTAAGGTCTGCATTCTGAACAGAGACCTGTCTAGAGTTATCCATAAGGAAATGCTGAAGACAGGATGTGTGTCTTAAAATCCTACCTGTCTCTGGAGTTCAGTCACCTTGCTTACCTCAACTTCTCTGCCTTCTCTAATGATGGCTTATACCTTTTTTCAACAACTGTTTCACATAATATGCAGAAAATGACCTTGAAGCAGAGACTCTTCCTCTGTGAGTGCCCTATTTGTGAAGGTAAAAAGTTTTGTTCCTTCTTGCTCTCCCCAAAACAGCCAATAACTTGGTGAGTAAGAAACTCACCAGGGAGACGCTGGCTTGAATCCTCTTCGAGGAGGGGGCTGAACCCGGGTTTTGCATATCCTGTGCAAGTGCTCTAACCACTTGCTTCCTCAACTTCCTTTTGTGGCCATGTTTTAAAAGAAAGTGGAGGTCCTAGAACATTTTTCATGGACTCTGATCTGGCAATGCCTACTAGATTGACATTTTCAGGGGAGACTGGTAGAGAAACACCTAGGTTTTGAAAACTGATTGGACTTTGGAATGAGGCTGGAACTGATCTAGTCAGCCCTGTCAAGACTACTAATGAGCACCCGTAGAAACAGAACTTTCAAATAAAACACTCATGTGCGCTGAAGTTTAGGCATCTCTAAGGCTAGGTAGCAGTAGGGCTGCATGAAATTTAGGTCGCCATTTCATTTTGGAGGTGTTTTGGGCCATTTTGGCACCTGAAACACTGAATCCAAATTGAAATGGAAGCCTCCAAAACAGCTCCAAAATGAATCAGAAGGCTCTGAAACATTTTGGAAACATTCCTAAGAATTTCAGAGTTTTGGAGTCGGTCTTGCAGGGAAACAAAAACTAAGAAGAGGGAGGGGAAAGAGCAGGAAAAGACTGCTCTGATATTGAGATGTAGCTCCTGGTTTGATTCCCCAGCTCTCTGATGCTTCCCCCAGGTCTCTGATCATTTCCCGAGCTCTTCCCAGGTGGCATGGCCCCCTGATCTGAGTACAGGGTTTCAGCAGGCTGCTGCTGCAGCCTGCGGACAGTGGCAGACACGTGGTGCAGCCCACACCGAGCGCTGGGAAGACTGTGGTGCTGCCACTGGCCCCAGCCTGCAGCGGCAGCCTGCTAAAACCCGGTGTGCAGATCCGGGGGTCTGCGCCCCCCAGGAAGAGCTGAGGGAATGATCAGAAAGCTGGGGAATTTGAACTGGAGGCTGGGGAATTGAGCTCGGGAATCGAACAGGAAGCTGGGGAATCGACCCAGGAGTTGGGGGAATCCTACTTCAATTCCCCAGCTCCCCGATTGCTTCACCCAGCTCTTCCCAAGGAGCGCAGGCCAACCAGATGATATGGGATGATGGCAGGCTTCCACTGCCAGTGGGGCATGGCGGCAGCAATGGGCTATTTCTGCAGTTGGCAGCAGCAGCCTGCTGAAACCCCAAGCACAGATCCGGGGGCCACGCCCCCCCGGGAAGAGCTGGAGGAAAGATCAGAGAGCTGGGGAATCGAACCAGGAGCTGAGGCTGACAGGTGGATCTGCCCCAGCTCCGGGACAGTGTGCTGTGCCCTGTCAAGCCGCGCTGTACCCATGCAGTGGTGCTGCTGCCCTGCGGGTGCCAGGCGGGGGAAGAAATCTCCGCTGCCCTGCACTGAGAGAGGGAGCTCTGCCACGAGCCCTCAGAGGCCCTAATCACTGCTGCCAGAGCCGTTGAGTGTGTGGATTTCTTTTTTTTTTAAAAGCTCTGCACTCACCAGCTGCAGAGCATGCAGATGACAGCATGCTGCTGCTGCTGGCTGGGGCCAGCGCCAGCACCTGAGTCTCCCTGGCGCAGCCTGCGCTGAGCACCAGGAAGAACCTAGTGCTGGCACTGGCCCCAGCTGGCAGTGGCAGCCTGCTATCATCCTGCATGCAGATTCAGTGGTCTGCACCCCCTGGGAGGGCTGCAGGGCTGTGTCAGACTCCTCCCGGAGGCGCAGCTCCCAGATATGCGTGAGGGATGACAGTATGCTGCTGCTGCCAGCAAGTGATACTAGTTTTGCTCTAAACAGTTTGAGGTGCAATTTCACAAAAACTCCTGCACCTCTCTCCTTGAAACTTGGTGGGCTTTGTGCCCCCATAAGGGGCTACCATCCCTGCAATTTTCATTCGAATCAGGAAAGAAATTACAAAGTTATAGGCATTTTAGTGATTCCCCATTATAGCCTATGGCCGAAACAGCATCAAGACTCCGAAACAGATTCGGCCAAATTGAAATGGGACAGTGATCCAAAACACTGAAATGAATCACTGTCCCTCTGAAATGCCAAATCCAAAACCGAAACGAAACATAGTCGTTTTGCACAGCCCTAGGCAGCAGGCAAACAGTGATTTTCAGGATCTCAGTTATGGACTCAAATGAGTGGAGTTTAGACACCTAAGACTTTATTCAGATTGCATTTAAAAACAGAATTACTTTTGGAAATGTTGACTGCAGTCAGGATAGAGATTCTATTCCAGATCTATCCACTGGATGTTGAAATATAGGACTATCTGCTATCTAACCTATTCCAATGGAAATTTGTTTCTTTGTAACTAAAATACAAAATTATCTTAGGCTCACAATTGCTACTTTATTGTGTAATAGGATAGCTTTTTGATGATCAGATCATGGAAATAGCTTATTCTGTCATATCTAGTCCATCAGACTGATCTTATTCACGTCCCAAGTTCCCACAATTTCAATTTTCTGAGAGCTAGGAGTAAAATCACCCATTATTCTTCCTGTATCCATACCTACTTGCTATGCAGCAAAGGTGGTATATTTTTATTTAACCAGTTTAAATCCCTACATTGTTAAAGGAATCATCCTGAAGGGGCATTATAAGGCAGAACAAATTATTTCCCAACATGAATAAAACATAAGTGTCAAACCTCAGGGTTCTATTTTACTTGTAATAGTAAATAATTTACAGAGGAATCTAAAAGTAGCAATAACAGAGAGTTTTCTCTTACATCGAAGACATCTTTTTTTTAATGAGAACCATACGTGTATAGTACTTTTAATTTTTAAAGAACATTAGCTCAAAAAAATTTAAGATGTTTTGACATTTGTATCTGTTGCCCTGCTATATTTGTGTGTACTCCCTGACGGTTGTATCTACCATCTTAATACAAATAAGCATGGAAGCAAAATAATACTGAATTTTAAAATGTCACTATATTTTTCTACCACAGTTACCAGATCAGAGACCACCATATCTTTACTAAAACATGGAAGAATTCAGCTAAATACTAGAAGTGTTACTTCTTTTCTAACAGAAAAAGATCCAACATTGTTCATCCTTTAAAAACATTTAATACATATTAATGTTCAACGAACACTGAATTAAGTGCAACTCACAGCATTCTACATACCACATGTATAACTTCCTCTGCAGATTATCTTCAGAAGAAATCAAAATAAAACTTTTTTTATAAAGATGGACAAAACTTTTGCAACAGGCTCAGTACTCTTTTTTTTGTCAGCTATAAACATAGAAATACATTGTTGAGACCCTAACTATATTTATTTTTATTAGCCTTCTAGAAAAAAAAGTTCTTGAGATGGAAGACAAGCACACACTTCAGCTACAGTCAATAAAAGAAGAAAAAAATCAACTTCAAGCACTGGTATCAAGACAAAATTCTATAATAGAGGAACTAGAAAAGCAGTTAGTCACAGCCACAGTAAACAATTCAGTTCTGCAAAAACAGCAGCATGATCTGATGGAGACTGTTCACAACTTGCTTACCATGATATCTACGCCAAACTGTAAGTAACGCACAGATATGGCTAGTCTGTATACCATTAGATGCTGGTCTATCAAGTAGTCACTTTCCTGCTTCAGCGCCTCAAAAACACACTGTATTTAATGCAGAGTTTAATTGTTCGACTCACTATATGATTTAAGATTTATCCTGAAGAGATAATTCCATTAGCCAATGAAAAAAATAATCTGTATATCTGTTTTCAACAATATCTGGTTTATCTTCCATTATTTATATTGCTTAGCTATGCCAACTCAGTTCTCCAAATCCAAAAAAACTACAGGGCTGTTAAATTTTGAGCATCTCATGTGGCACTTAGACATCTGACAGCCCTGTAACACATCCTTACAGTCAAACAGAATCATTAGACATCAAGATGAATTGCACAGCAGGGTTTGTTGTTTCTCTTCAGCTAGGGACACACATTCAAAAAGCCTGAGCCTGAACTGATTCAATCTTTGCAAGTTAGTCGAACCTGGCTAGGCAAAACCAGTTTATAACAGTAAAGACATCCCCTCTGAACTGAAGAAATGCAGGCATACGTCTGCAGTGGCTCAGGTTAGCAGCTGGGGGGGTGCTAGAGCAGACCTCCCTTCCCTTCCACAATGCTATGCTGGGTGGGGGAAGGAGGTCGTGGCCAGGCCCCAGCAGGATGCTCTGATTAGGGAGGGGACAAACCCCTCCCCCACCAACTGTTGATAACAGAGGATTGAGTTACACAGCAGGGAATTACACAGGGAATTGTTAGCATTTATCACCCCATCAGCAAAACAACAGCCTCTCTCATTAGTTCAAGCTCTTCTTAAACAACTTTTTCCAAGGAAGGAATGGAGGGACATTACCAGCTGGCCTATTGATTAGCTCCAAAGAGCCCTAAGCTCACACTGTCCTGTCTGCCTTTGTCTTGTCTTCCACAGCACAGACTGTAGCCAGCATGTGTTATGTTAGCTAATGCTGAGAGGTGTCTGTGTATGGCAGAGGGGAGTAGGGAGTGGTGAGGGGGGCGTGGAGTGGGAGACAGCTAGGCAGACCTTGCTGTATCTGCAATCTCTGCCAAAGCTGCAACCAGGGAGCAGAGATCAGAGCCCTGCCAAGAGTTACAAAGTAGCTGGGATGCTGGAGGACTCTGATTTAACTTAACCCAGGAAGGGGTCTGAGACAGACATTGCATAAACCGGTTTGACCCAAATCAGTTAAGTCTGATGTTACATTCAACCAGGTTTTTGTCAAACTGGTTTATGTGCACTGAACATCTGTTCTGTTACAGGTTTAAACCAGTTTCTGATCACTTAAATGGGTTTTACATGTAATATCTGTCCCTAGCCCTCTTAGCTATTAAGGCTAGGGACAGAAGTTACACATAAACTGGTTTAAGTGATCATAAACTTGTTTAAACCTGTAACAGAACATGACTTCAGTACACATAAACCAATTTCAAAATGGCTGAAACTGGTTTAAGATCGACCTGGTTGAATGTAGTATCAGACTTAACTGACTTAGGTCAAATCGGTTTATGAAACTTCTGGTTTTCTCTCCCTGGTTCAAGTTAAATCAGAGTCTCTTAGCATCCCAGCATGCTCTGCACCCCTGGGCTGGGCTGTGCTGTCTACTCCAGAAAACAGGGCTGGCCCCAGTGCTCTACTCCCTAGCTGGAGCAGTGAGGGCTGGCTCACTGTCGTCCCCTCCCCCACCCCCGGCAAACCCTGGCTGAGGTTTAGGGCCAAGGAGGGGGTTAAACGCCCCTTCCCCCAAGTACAGAGCTGCCCTACCCTGCTGACTTACTTATTGCTGGCTGCAACTGGGGACTACAAATCCCAGAGTACCTGATAAGCAGCCCTGCAGAGCTCTGCTGCTGTGTCTGTGGACTGCAAATCCCAGAGACCTCAGGGACAGCAAGAAGAGGAAATGAACACACAGCTCATGCTGGCTACATGCCAGAGAGCCATGCTCTAGAGCCCCCCAGCTTCTGGCTTGAGCCATTGCAGGCAGGTGGCTGCATTTTCCTGAATCAGAAGTGAATGTTTGTTCATTTGCTTATTGGTTCAATCGTTGCATCTTAAACTAACCTGCAAAGACTGAATCAATTCAGCCTCAAGCTTTTTGACTGTCTGTACTTAGCCTAAGTCCCAATGTGAGGATCTACTTGGCAGGCTGCCTCTCTCTTATCATTGCT
Source organism: Alligator sinensis (assembly GCF_000455745.1). NCBI lineage: Eukaryota > Metazoa > Chordata > Crocodylia > Alligatoridae > Alligator > Alligator sinensis. The sequence goes on from NW_005842104.1 coordinate 1,325,497, forward strand.
CCTCACATTGGATGGAGTAGGGAAGCAACGGAGATAGAGGGGGAGCAGTACTGACCCAAACCTCCCTCACAAGATCACAGCATGCAACTTGGGACTATAGACCCAAGATTCAACAGACTACAAATAGCACCCATGCAAGTACACAGCTTTTGTACACTGTACACACACAGGACAATGCTACAACTCAGCCCCTCCTACTTAACTTTCAGACACCTCAAATGTCAAGTATTTCAGCATCTCAGATGCTCTTAGCAGCCTCCAGTACCCCTTCACCTACCTCAACCAAGCTGACAAGTTTGGGGCAGATTTATGTTCTTGCCACCGCCATTAACTAAGAAGGGTGCATTGGTCGTAACCTGAAATTTATGACTACTTGCATGTTATTCCCAAATATAGCAAAGTAGCTAATTTAATAATTTTCATATCTTGTCACACACGGAGCTACAACAAAGTGGTCAGCTATGGATCCAAGTATGAAACCCATGAGACTATAGAAACCTTGTCCATTAGGTTCACAGGGATTAAAACCACTATGCAAACCTGCTGAAAAGTTTTCAGTATAATTGAAAGATAGGAGCAGATGACTTCAGTATTCATAACTGATATACACATCCGTACACATAAGAATAAAATATTACTTACAATTTTTTAATTTTACCATTTTTTTTAGTTTTACCATATTTTTAAAGTTGCTGCCCGAAGAAGAGTTTGTTAAAGATAATTTTAAATTTTGTTAGAGATAACAAACACTCAGTTTGTTAAAGATCATTTAAAATTTAAAATAAAAACCCCTCAGTCAATAAGAACATATTTATACTGCCCCACTATTTTCTACCTTTTTAGTGTGGATAATGAAACTATTCTGATGTAGTTAATTGTTGATTACACTTCACAATTCTGAAGCACTGAGCACAATACTACTGAGTGTGATTGCAAATACAAGGGATTTATTTTTAAAATCACAAAAAAAAGCTTTTCAAAGCCTTCGAGATGCATTATTTTGTAATTTTTTAAAAAGCCAATTGCAACTCCATGTTTTGATCTCAGCATAGGATATTACCTCCTTAAATATCATTCCTAAA
>NW_005842104.1:1326593-1330432 GCF_000455745.1 Alligator sinensis
CCACTTCCCTGCTGATGTTATCTGTTATGTTAGTGCACAAATAAGTAAACAAGTCAAAGTGTTGGCTACCACACTATTAAATCAAGAATGGAAAAAATAATGAATGTTTGCCAAAAAGACAAAATTAGTAGGAAAAGTCATTAAAACGTTGAATGTGTTATTTTTATATTAGAAGCAAACTATGTAAACAAGTACATTGTTAATAAACAAAGTGAAAAGATCTATAACGTTGATCAAGTATTACATGCATACGTTTCTAGAGCACCTACCACTGTAATGTTTGATTATATTTCTCTGTCTGCATCAAAATAGCCAACATTTACTTTACTACCTCCACACTGAACCTACTTATAAAGGGTCACATACAGATAACCAGCCATCTGACTAAGTGCCGGAAACTCTAAACCTGAAGTTAATAAAATTCTGAGCAAAAAAGGACAAGTTTTATATTATTCCTTAAGATAGCCAGTCTTATATTTAGAAGTATTCTTTACATGAATGAATTCCAGAAAGTAAGGATTCCTTACTGAGAATCCCCCTCAACTGCAGTAAGCATCAGCTCTGTACACAGAGATGAAATGTTCTTGCTCAGTGCCGAGACCACTAACCATTGTAAGGCATAGCCCCTGGTATACCCCCTTGCATTAGAGTAGATGATTTTTCACAAATATGGAGAGAAGTATGGATAGGCCCAATCCTGTGAAGAAAGAACATAGTCTCTTCACTGAGGGGCATTATGCTTTGAATTCTACTTAATCAAAAGAAAATATATTTTATGGTATATCTACCTCATCCAACGTTACCTTATTCTTAAACTGAAATAAGTTAATACAGTAATGATAAACACACATCTAGCTGAAAGATCACAAAAGGCATCTCCATGTTATCATCATGAATAATGCGAAAAGGATGTAAATACAGGAGTATAGATATCTTTGTGGATGTTAATTTTATGTAGGTCCAGTGAGGGCTATGGGAAATTCAAACTGCTTAACTGAAGGAAGAATTATATTAAATTGTTTTCCTTAAGTATACAAATATATTAAAAGAAAACAATACCTACCAAGCAGTTAATTTGTATCTGAATAATGTTCTTACATACTAAAAATACATCACAAGAGTTTTTCATCACTAAGAGAATGAAAAGAACTTTCTCTTCAGGACTGAATAACTAAAACTTGTTATCTCACTACAATTATTGATATAAAGATGTTATGCCTTTTACATCAGTCTAGTTGTTTCTATTGCAAGGAAACCTTAATCTGGACACTGTTTTTTAAAGGCCTCCTTAGTAATTTTTCAGCTATTTAACCTCATGTCATGTTTTCTAAGTCTCTCTCTCTTTGTTTAGTAGCCAAGAGCAGCTTTGTGGCAAAAGAAGAACAAATCAGTTTCAAAGACTGTGCTGAAGCATTCAAATCAGGACTTACAACAAGCGGAATCTACACCTTAACGGTTCCTAATACTTCAGAAGAGAAAAAGGTACTAAAATCTCCAAGACCTTCAAACTGCTACATAATTGCAATGTAGAGTACAGCCTTGAGGAGATTATTTTTATCTAGCATGGCCCCCCTCAGATGGCAGTGGGGTGCGCACAAGGCCTAGCCACTTTAGCAGTCTTTCTTCCTTGATGGTAGGGAGCTGTAGGCAGGTAGTAATTGCAGAAATGCAGCTGTCACTGTAACTCACCCACAGAGGGCTTGTCTACATGAAGCATGTACTGGTTTAAATAAAAGTACACCCATGGGTGGGCCTTTTGTGCTGTAAATATTTATGTAAAACCAGTTTGAAGGTCAATTTAAGTTACAAATCAATGCAATCTTGTGTGAGCAAGGCCTGAGGGAGGGGCACTCAGCAGTTCTCAGGACAGATGGTAGGATCTGCAGCTAAGCAGAATGCTCCAAGAGGATTCATGGGAGCACACTCAAGTCAAAGACATGGCTGGATGGTGAAAACACAGAAAAACAAAATCAAAGCTTTACAAAGTGAAATCTGGGGTTCCTGAGAGAGGTGCCTCAGTTATTTAAAGAAATAATATTACAAAGGGGTCAGGCAAATCAAGGACATAAAAGAATGTCAGAAAAATTAGGAAGGCAGAAAAAGCCAAGGTAGGCCCCTGGACTGAATTAAAAAAAAAAAAGAAAAGAAAGAGAACATCTTCAGCTAAGTAATATATAAGCTTGTCCCTGCATTTGCAAGGGCATTGTAGGTTCATGCCCTTTTTTGGTAAGCAGTTAGACAATTGTAATTGGCTGTGTTATTTTGATTGCACTAATTACTTCAACACTCCTTCCAGTATCCTTCAAATTTCCCTTCAGCCTCTGTCTGGGACTTGGCAGCTTTACATATTTCATAGTCTCAGCTGATATCTATGTACCAGTTTTAACCTGGTCTTGACAGAAAAATAACAGGGTCATTTGGTGGATGAGGTGAAAATCTGACAGCCTGTGATTGACAACGCTAATAAGTTTAAGACTTGATGCATGAGCACAATAATGTTCTAGGATTTAATCTTTCTGCTATAAATTTACAAAGGTAGATAATATTTAATGACTCCCTATGGATTTATTATGTTTTATATGGAATACTCAGAAAATCTATCACAAAGTATACACACATTTGGACATGCTCAGAGAGACAAATCTATTATATGTTATTTGGTCAGGAAATATGAAACTTTATCCAAGTGACAAGCTAAAGAAATTATTAAAAAACATTTTTTGGTTTAAGCTTAGAACTAGAAACTGCCCTTACCCACACACAACTCCCTCTGATGGTAGTGGAACAGAACTATAAACTATGGTCCATAAAATTAGAACTATTCTGGATAAATGATGGTAGAAATTAGGTAACAATGAAAATTACAATGTATTAATTTTTTTTTTGGTGGGGGGCTACTTTGCCTTTGGATTAAATTCCATTGTTTTCAGTTTCTTACAATGAAAAATTAGGTTACATACTCAGTGAGAGGTGCTGTATTAAGCATTGGGTGAGTTAGTGATTGCAAGAGAAACTTCCATTCACACCTTTAAACATGATAGAAGATAGAAGCAACTGTACATTTAAACAGTGGACTGCAGCAGTCACAACCACACATTACAGTAAGGTGGGGGCAGGCAATTATTTTGGGCAGAGGGCCACTTACTGAGTTTCAGAAAGCCATCAAGGGCCGCATGACAGGCAGCCCAGGGCAGATTAATATTAATTTTATACTGTTTTTAGGGGCCTGGAGGGCCATATCCGGACCCCGGGCCAAATTTTGCCCACCCCTGCAGTAAGGGCTACATTTTGAAGGCTCCATAAATAGCTCTTGATTTTACCTTCTTTATTTAGATTCTGACTCCATCTTCAAATGTAGTACCAGTAAATAGGAATGCATAATCATGTACTTTTGGGGAATAAAAAACAAGGCATGTTAATAGCTGACTGAGGTTTTAATAAAAGACTTTTAAAATTCAATAAATTTAAAAGCAGCTGGTGCACTGTTTTGGGTCTGGCAGTATTACTGTCTCCATGCATCAGCCAAAAGCAGTCAAAATAAAACATCCCTGCGATAAAAACAAACCCACACATTTGTCAGAGTGTAAAAAGCCACTGGAACATAAAATGCTTGCACTGCTCATTTTTAAATTTAGTTTTATAATAAGCATTGTAAAGCATGGCAAGATTTAAGACATTTTGAACAGAAACGCTTCATTTTGACAATGGTAGTAATCAACTGGGCCAAAAAACAAAAATAAGTTCAATCTCTATTCTGCACAGAACAAAAAGTCCATTTTAAATAAGTACAGCAAAACACAATTTTTTATTTATTATGAGAGAAAATTAATGTTTACTCT
>NW_005842104.1:1330463-1356007 GCF_000455745.1 Alligator sinensis
TATTTGATTTGATGCATATTTTGTACCAATAATGCATAAATACAGTAGAGAAGTTGTTTGGGAAGTAGATATTTGTAGATAAATATGTTATACCATTTTCTACTGTTTACAATGTGTACTGACATTCAGACCAGGAAACAGAATGACCTTTTTTACTTGCCAGAGCACTGTGCTGCTGTTTGTGTTTTCATCTTTTCCTCTTATAACACCTTCTGACCTCCCAAGAGGCTTATAAACAACTTCTGTGTAATTTGCATTATTGACCCTGCATTATCACTTGTTTCTCATCGTAATGTAGAACTGAGTAAGTGGTAAGCAAGAGAGCTGAGTGGGAAGTGATTCTCCCATTCTATGAACAAAATCTCAGGATTTCAAAAAATTCCTGTTCTGAATCAGAGTGAAATTGAGACCATTCTTTTTTTCAAAAAAGATCCACACTCAGCATATCTAATAGCCCAGTGATTAGTTCATTCATTTCGGATATGGGATACCTGGGTCTAACTCACTAATCTGAATCAGGAAAAATAGCTGAATGTGCATCCCTATATTCCAGGGAACTGTCCTAACCACTAAGTTACTGGCTCTGTGTGTGCTAGGCTCTCTATGAACAGAAATTTCATCCAGCACTTGAGAAACCTTCACAGCAAACTTTCTCCAAATGGATATATTCCTGCAGGAGATTTCTTAATTACCCTAATTTGCATTTGTTAACAAAAACTTGGTTTTTTGTTGAGCTGGTAGAGAAGCTTTATGACGTTAAAAATAGAAAGAGAGAAAACCAACCTAATATGTTTGATTTGGTTTATCATACATTGTATGACCTATACCTCAAACGTTAAGCTACTTCATCTCGCACTCAATGTTGCCTATGGCCCTAAAAAACACGAGAACAACTTAACTATATTTTCCTCCAGTCTCATGCTATTTTGGCATTTGCATCCTTAGAATTAGTTTCATAGTTTCTAGGGTTGGAAGGGACCTGAACAGATCATCAAGTCCGACCCCCTGCCCTGGGCAGGAATGAGTGCTGGGATAGCTATCCAACCTCCTCTTGAAGACCCCCAAGGTAGGGGAGAGTACCACCTCCCTTGGGGGCCCATTCCAGAGCCTGGCAGCCCTAACCATAAAGTAATGCCTCCTGATATCAAGCCTGAACCTACACTCAATCAATTTGTGGCTGTTATTCCTTGGAATCCCAGGTGGTGCTCGGGGGAACAGAGCCTCACCTATTTTTCGCTGGTCCCCCCGATGAGTTAATAGATGGCTACCATTCAAATTTATGTCTTCAAGTTTTTATTCATGACCATGAAGACCCGAAATGATTTTAATGAAAGCTGAGATTCTCATCTAATCACAATACCCTGAGGAATTGGAATTATAAAAATATATTACAAAACAGAATGAGATGCTCAAGCCATTTGTGATATTTGGTAATGCTAGTACTTCAAAAGTTACGTAAATAACTCATGAAGACTTTACCAAGCCCCTGACATTCTTTTTGATTGTTGCTAGTGTGATCAGCATCTCTCCTTTTCCTTAGAGTAGACCTTAATTCAGAAACTGACATGCTGCATTAGTGCTTTATACACATGCAGGAACCATTTAACTGCCATTCAATTTAACATCTCATCATATTCTAGGTAGGCAAGGCATAGAATTTGGCTCTAATCTCACAACAGTCAATAAAAACAATCTGTTTTGAAACTACTTGGGCACAAACACAGCTTTACACAATGAGCAGTCAATGGGACTACTACAGTCTTAATCTTTGGGGCAAGGTCCTACTTTTCATTATGCTTGTGAGTACAACACTTTATTCATATGCGCTGTTCTGCAACCAAAGCCTGTAAATCCTACCATAATATTAATAAATAATTCACATTACACCCCAGCTGCTAGGTCTGAGCCATGAAACACTTTCAAAATCTGCTGAATATCCCACTCTGCCAGTTTTCTATAATATAAAAAACTAAAATGTTTATTCTGCTGTCTGATCCTGATACAAATTTTTTCTGTTTCTATTCCACACTATATTTGATCTTTCTGAATATAAGCTCTACTTAGTGTCCAAATTCCACAGGAGTTTTACCGAAGGAGTGAGTGCTAAAAAAAGTCCTAAAGACATGCTGGTCATTTCTATTTTAAGGGCTTTTTTGAAAGGTTTACGTTCTGATTAAATAGTACAACAATTCTATCACTTTTTCAGCTTTTACATTAATTACTAAATATACACAGTTAAGACTTGTCTCCTCGCAAAAAGTTTTATACACAATAAATGTACTATGCTTATTTTAAACAAAATAATTGTCCCTATATCTCCAAACACATATCTCCATCTCTTTTCTTAAGTTTTTATGAATATGAAAAAACTCCAAACACAACATCCACTCAAGTGATCCTTTTCTCTAGTTGCTAGCAGAAAATAAATTATTTTGCCTAATTTTAGTTTCCTTAATCTTTCCTTCTCTTCACTTTCTCTAGATCTCCTTGCAATCTACTTTTGTTATTCAACCAACATGACTGATCTTCAAGAGAATACATGCATATATATATTTGAAATAGCTAGCTTTGTACTAAAATACTTTTGTACTAATACTTTGTATTAAAATACATTTAGCAGACAGACACTGATTTGGATCAGTCAAAAAGTCAGCAGCAAGAGCTTAAATTTTGCTCCTAAGGCACTGATCCCTAGTCAGAGGGACTAAGCAGAAACATAAAGTTAATTATGTGTATATTTTCAAGATGGGCATCTTTGGCTGCCAATCAGAGAGTAAAAAAGCTGCACTGTGTAATACATGCTTGTCTGTGCAGTATTTTCAGAACTTATGACCTTTAAAACCCCTCAAACCCAATTGATGCAGAATCTTTTCAAGTAGAGAAAATGTATCCTCCCTCTTTCCTTTACATTTATACAATATATTTATACAATCATTACTGGTTAAAAAGCTATTCAAAAAATTATAAACTTTTGCCAGAACAACTTCCTGTGATCATTCCTAGTTGTATTTCAGTAGTTATGTGATTGTGCCAGGTGCTTTCCAAACACATGTGCAAAGTCAGTTTATAGCCCAAAAAATGTAGGCTAAAAAGAGCATATTCTCTTACTAGTCATATGTTAGGAAGATACTGGCAAGAACAGAGGGATATATTTTATGTAAGATATCTATTGAACTTAAGTAAAAAATTATTATACAGGATAACAACAGAACTCTCCCATTTCTTGCAATTGCTTTGTCTTCCATCTGGACAAAATGGTAACACTTTCCTCATTCTACTTGCACTCGTCTCCGATTCAAATCCTTTCTTTCACCTTCCCCATTTAGTTTCTATTACATAAGCTCAATTCATTTCAACTTAATCAGATATGCTATACATACCCATCAGAATAAACCAACCATAAAACTCCTACACTTCATGTTAGTAGCTCTTAAAGCCCCCTTTTGAAAGTTTGGTATAATAGACCAGTGTTACTTTAATGTCCTGTCTTACAGCTGTTATTTGTGGGCTCCAGAAAGTCACTCAGACTGGAATTGTCTTGCAGTTGGGTCATCTGTTTTAGTTCATAGGATTTCTGTTTTCCACAGCTTTTCTTGGCTTTGGAAGATCAAAGTGGTGGGTTTCAACCTCAGGGCATTATGGTTTGGTAGGACTACGTAGAGTGTGTACTTAGATTTTATTATTCCGTTATATGGCAGCATAGAGAGTTTCAGTATACAGTGATATGGCTTTGTGGAGGATAGATCATGCCTGACAAACCTGGTGTTCTTTTATGACCAGGTAACTAACCAGCTGGACAAGGGACATGAGGTAGACATCATTTACTTAGACTTCAGTAAGCCCTTTGATTCTGTCTCCCATGAAATTATCAATTAAACTGGAGGGTACTGGCCTGGACCAGCCTATGGTGGGTGGATAATTGGCTTAGAGGCCGGTCCCTGAGAGCTATAATCAATTGGAAGGCCTAATCCTGGAGGGCTGTGCTGTCTCCAGTAGTGTCCCACAGGGATCAGTGCTTGGGCCCGTACTTTTTAACTTATTTATTAATGCATTGAATGAAGGGGTGGAATGCTCTATGATTAAGTTTGTGGACAATACCAAGCTGTGGGGAAATGTGGGTACACCAAAGGATAGGGTAAAAATCCAGGATGCCCTTGACAAACTGATTCTGTGGGCTGATTGGAATCATATGAGGTTCAACAGGGAAAAGTGTCAGGTCTGTCATCTGGGTAGGAAGAACATTCACCATAACGGGACCTGGGAGGGGGTCACAGTTGGCCAGAAGATGAATATGAGCCAACAGTGCAATGAAGTCACCAGCAGGGCAAATAGAACTCTGGCGTGCATCAGCTTATATGTTGCTAACAGATCCAGGGAGGTGCTTCTCCTTCTCTACTCAGCACTGGTGAGGCCGCAGCTGGAGTACTGCGCCCAGTTTTGGGCACCACACTTTAAGAAGGATGCAAATAAGCTCAAGAGGGTACAGAGAAGGTCCACCTGCATGATTAGGGGCCTGGAGGATAGGCCCTATGAGGAGAGACTCCGGGAACTAGGCTTGTTCAGTCTGAGTAAGAGGAGGCTGAGAGGTGACTTGATAGCTGCCTACAAGTAGGTCAGGGCGGAGCACCAAGATCTGGGGGAAGGCACCCCTTTGGAGGATGAATGGGCACAAACTAATTGAGGGAAGATTTAAGTTGGACATAAAATTCTTCTCCATAAGGGTACCTAGAACCTAGAACACATTCCTGGCAGAGGTGGTGCAGTCGCCATCCTTGGAGGTATTCAGAAGGAGGCTGGATAAACACCTCATTGAGCTAGTTTGAGCTTACTAACCTTCTGCCTATGGCAAGAGACTGGACTTGATGATCTTACAGGTCCCTTCCGGTCCACTGATTCTATGATTCTGTGTGCATGATGTGTATTCTCTGGTTTCTCAACAGAGTGCACAAATCTTTTGCCTTTTACTAAAGATTGATTTGCATTTCATGATTATGATTAACAGACATACTGTGACATGGAAACCAGTGGAGGGGGGTGGACAATTATTCAACGACGTGAGGATGGAAGTGTAGACTTTCACCGGACATGGAAAGAGTATAAGATGGTAAGCACACCACTCTTCTGAATTCTTATATTTAGGCTATGACTTGACTGCAAAATTTACCATGCCTGGAAGTGGCACCTTCAAGCATGCTGTGCTGATCCTATACATCTGCTGCCTCAGGTGGACTAATTGGTACTGCTCAACAACCATGCCAATTTGCCTAGAGCCAAGTTAATTTACCTTTTGGAAACATTTGGCTGCTATGGTTTATGCTACTTCTAATTCAGGAGACAGACTAATGGTGCTGCTGTTGGGCTCCATAATTTTGCAGCCTAGATACTGCCTTAAATTATCGTTTTTCTTATGATCTCTATAGAGGCTTATGTCATAGAAAAGTATAAATCAGTTACTTAAAAGGGCGTAAGTCAGCAGGTTTGAAAGTAGTATTTTAATTCTGAGATGAAAATTTCTGCTTTCATTTGGGAAATGCCAGAATAATGTAAACTGTTTGCCTAACTAGAGACTTACAAGTGTGATGTTTGTTTTTAAAGACAAGCTTTACTCCCCAGCCCCCACCAGTCAACTATTTCATAATACATTTACATATTTAATTTTAAAGTTTTTTATAGTTGTTTCTACTGACAGTTTCTGTCCAATCTAATAAATGTAATATCAATTCATTTTGTTTCAAGTTCCTAAAACTTTCTTTGTTCAAATCCACTTTTTGAAAAACTAAAAACCTCTGATCTTCACATGCATAGTAAAGCTTTAGAGTTGACTGACTGAAAAAATGTCCTTTTAAAAGCTGATGAACTGATGAATTCAAAGTCATGAAGGACAACAAATTAAAATTATTTAAATATACAACTTGGATTACAGGGATTTGGTGATCCTGCTGGAGAGTACTGGCTTGGAAATGAGTTTGTTTCTCAGATGACTAATCAGAAACATTATGTTCTTAAAATACACCTGAAAGACTGGGAAGGAAACGAGGCATATTCATTATATGACCATTTTTATCTAGCAAGTGAAGAGCAAAAGTACAGGTAAGCACAACGGGAATTGAACTGAACAAACATCAGCTGATTATTAATTTCTATAAGTTGCTTAGCTTCATAGACTTTAAAAAAAATGATGCAGTAGTTGATATGAGTGCATTTAAAATATGTCATGTAGTGCTCAGGGATGTATTTGGTAGCCATGTTGGTTGAGACAAAAAGAAATGCAAAATTCTAGAACTCTTGGTTAAGAGATTATACCTTTTATTAGACCAACTAAGAAATCGCAAAAAAAAATTTTTCTTTGCAAGCTGTTGGGCGCTTCTTCAGCCAGAGGACAAATCCAAATATTCATATAGTGCTGACATTCTAAATGTATTTTTAGAATGGGAAAGAATGTGTATTTTACCAGTGAATGAAGGTAAATAACACCTTCACTTCCTCCACTTTCCTTTACAGAAGGCTCTGGGTGCAAAATGTGGCATATAGGTTGGGAACAGAAGAAACCCATATAGTGTGTGGATGTTTGGAGGTCTCTGAGGAATCCTGTGGGTAGTCTTAGCGGGGTGTATTCTACTGAAAGATAATAGAGGCAGGAAGATCATTAATTATACAAACTGTGACAAATGCAAATCCCACACCTACACGTTCATGTTACAAACTTCAGGATGAAGAGCAGGGCTTCGTTCGTTCTTCCATCCTTGATAATCTCCACAGTTCAAAGATGAGTTTCTCACAATGAGCCATGGAGCCTGGGTTTAATTTTTTAGCATCACCATTCTTTTTGTTTTATTTACTTATTTTTTACTTAGTGCTCTGGTATATTCTGTTACATTTTTTTCCTGTACTTAGAGTTAGTTATAATTTAAAGAAGGAAAGTATTTAGGGACACCCTTAAATTCTGTTGTCAGACTGAATTAAATGAAGCTACTAGACAATATAGTTTTGGATGTGCTTGTTCACTGAAATAAGGTAAAGGAACAACCCTCCAATAACCACATTAAGTTAATATTATTCCACAAGCATTATATTTCCATTTTTGGCTAATTACATAAAAACAAACAAACAAAATGCATAAGGGGAAAAAAGGAAAGTTACTAGGCTCACAGCAGGAATTAGTTGATAGAAAACAGGCGACTGGGAAACTATGACTCCTTAAAATAAGAAAAATTTGCTGGGTAGAACTAACAAGAGTGGTAATGCAAGAAGGAGCCTTTCCTTCCCAGGCCTATGGTGGATGGTATCCTTACAACTGGCTCTAATGTTAGAAATCTCAGAAGACAATCAAAGAGATACAAATCAGAATGGAAATTAAACTACCATCTTGCTCTAAATGATGGTAAAATAAGCCCCCTAGTCAGAGAAGCATACAAAAGTAAGGCTAGAAGAGACATTAGGAATTCATTGAGTCCAAAACCCTGACCAAGACAGGGTCAACCCTGTATAAACCATTCTAGACAAGTGTTTATCTAGCTTGTTTTTTAATTACTTCCAAGGATGGAGATTCCACGAGCTCTCTGAGTAGTCTGTTCCAATGCTTAACCACACTTATAGTGAAAATGACCTTCCTAACAAGGAAAATTAAGCAAATGTGTCAAAAGTCTGTCTTTCCCTCTCCAACAACCAGTGTATATCTGTAACACTGCATCTCAGTATATGCATGCTCTGTACTTCCTTCAATTTGTGACACCCAATACAGAATATAGATATAATATTTGCTTTGATAAGGAATTAAATGATTAATATGACTGATGTTTAAAATATTATCATTAGCAACCACTAAAATAAATGGGGCAGTTCATACTTCAGTGCTATTGTTTCAGGCTCTCTGAAATCTCAGAGATGTCATTTAATCATCAGTTACCTCGGAGACTTGATTTTAAATAAGATCTCAAAAACTGAGGAACAACTGAGTGGTCGAAAAAGACTCTTTCACTCTGTCAAGCTTGGGAGCTGGAGTGAGCCAACACTTTGGAAAATACTGCTTTAGGAGAATTATGTAAAAGAGTTACAAGCTGTTGGAAGGAACAGTCTGAAAAAGCTTACAGCTCTGCTTTCCAAAATCTGACTATCTTGAAGTTAAGGTCATTGACATTAGGGAAAGTAAATTTGACACCCTTTTTTAAGAACCAAATTCATATGTTACACGCATTTTTAAATAAAACCCTTTATAAAATATAATCACCAATAACGAACTTTCATCCAGGGAGATTAGAATCCATTAAAAATATTTTAAACTCTTAAATACATATTTTTCACAAAAGAAAATAAAAGTATAATAAGACTTTCCCTGTCAAGAGATTACCAAAGGTAAATGGAAAGAGATACTGTTACTTCACCTCAACTCTCATAAACAAAACAATCCAAAACTCTGAATCTCTCTCCATCAAAAAATGTTAGAACTTAATGCGTTAAGCAGTATACAGTTGTCTCAACTCCAAACCAAATATTTTTCCATCTGGAAACAGTTAGAATCTACAGCAGAGATTTTATTTTTTAAATTAAGGCATTAAAATACTTATAAAGGCAACCTTTGCAAAATGGGTCATTACCCATGTCCATTTATATTATTAAAAAATAATTACTGCAAAATAAGATGGGTTGTCTGTAAAAATGCTATCAAGTATTTGATGTGCCATAGAATACAGTGGTTCAAATTAGATACATAACACTCTGAAAGATATATAGTCTTAAAATTATGTTTAAATATATCCAGCTATGGACAAATATTCATGATATAAAATAATTTATATTTGTATTAGCTGGGTTTTGAATGCTGCAAAGAAACAATGTAAGTTATGCTAGGGGACAAAATTTCAAATGGATTCCCCAGGACAAGAACATGATCAGAACCAAATCAGGTGGTGTCTTGATTCCCAACTCGGAGATTTATCGGGGTGATTTTGAGCATGTAAAATTCTGTGGTTCCATTTCTTCAACTCTACAGTGGGGAGAATTATACTGATCTATCTGAAAAGGGAGCTGTAAGCTTAACACATTAACATCTGTTAGTGTTTTGAGATTTATGCACTTATAGATACCAGGTACAGGCATTCAGTTTCTCCTGGGAGAGTCAATACTTGCCCTGGAGAAAAATAAACTGAGAAGAACCAGAGTTAAATCACTCTCAGGAGAGGTTCTTTTCAAAGAGAGAATTTCTGTACGTATCATCTTCTGAGAGAAGCCACAGTACAGTCCTACAGCATCCCAGGGTACTTTGCTCTTCCCTGCCTTCCCAAAGGGAATAGTTTCTTGTGTGATGGACTCTGCTGCTCCAACTAAGCAGAAAACAGCACATGCCCCTTTCAGAATTCCTATTTGTGCTGCAGGGAGATACAGGCAGGATGAGTCAGCCACTCAGGGCTGTGCAGCATCAGAACAGTAAGCTCTCTGCTCTTCATTGACTCAACATTGAAATGTCTGTTCAGATGTTTCCAGATAAGGTTCTCCACCAGGAAAGGAAACTGAAGAGAATTCTCCCAGATAATTTACATCGTGTATACAGCCAGTATATCTGACTCGCTTTCATATATTATTCTTTGTGGCATTCTAAAGGCTGCTAGAACAAAAAGAAACAATTTGATATCACGAATATTAAAACATATCTGGATTTTTTTTAACTTAACTTTAAAAATGCGCATCTTTCATATTGTTATATATAGATTTAAACCACTACATAATGCATCTTCAATTTAGTAGCCTGAAGTTAGCAAAAACAGATCATCTTGGAAGGCATCCAATTTTAACTTGAAGAACTCGAGACAGAGAACCTGTTACCTTCTTTAGTAAGGTAACTAAATGCAGAATTCTCTCTCTGTGGAGATGCTTATCATCTATAAATTATCTCTCAATCATGTTTTTGCTGCTATTTATGACCTGAACAACGCCACTGGATGCAAACCTCCACCCCTCTGGAGCAACTAAGTCTCCTGAACCTGGGGATCAGTGACAAAGTTAAGTGCAGGAGACTTGGCCAGGAGCCAAGTTCCAATATCCCCAACAGCAGTGGGGAGGGGAAAATTCTACAGAGACAGTAAGCACAGGCATGAAAGAGTAGCCTGAGGGCCTGAGGAGAAGGGTGCGACAGAGGGGACAGACAGTACAGAAGAGTAATTTTGGGCTGGACTGGACTTTCACAGGACAGATTCAGGCTATTGGCTGCAGGTTACCAAGCTGTGGATTATACTACTTAAATTTCTCATTGTAAAATATTTTCTCTGTCCACAGAGTATTTTTCATAAGTCTTTTCTGAACCATCTCCAATTTTTCAGTACCCTTTTTAAATGCAGATTTCCAGTATTCTAGTATTGTCTAGTACTGGCCTCACCAAGGCTATGCAGAAGTAGAACACATCTTTTTACTCCTACTCACAACTTCCCCTGTATCAACTGAAGGGTTGTGTTAGCTCTCTTGCTACAGCATCAAAACTAGGAACATATGCTGAGATGCTTGTCCTTTATGACCAGGGATCCTGGTTTTTCCTGATAAAAAAAAAAATCACAAATTCTCTACTAAAAACCGTAAAATCCGAGATTAAAATTAAAGGTCCCCCCCAGCCCTCCCCCAGCCCTGCTAGTGCCCCTCACTCCTAACCCACAGGCCCCACAGCTTTGCAGGTGCCCCTTGCCTACCACCCACAGCCCCTGCTCCCCCACCCCTGCCGGAGGGGGCCACCAGTTACCAGGAATATGGACCAGGGTCTGCAGCCCCCTGCCCCTGCTCCCCCCCTGCTGCACACTTGGGTGGGGTGGCTCCCCACATCTGAATGCACTCCCAGAGAGCAGGGGGGACCCACGCCTCCCGGATCTGTACCAGGGCAGGTGCAAGCTGACGGTGCTGCCCAGCTGGGTAGGGCTTGGGAGACAGTGCCGCAATGCGCGGCTGCAGGGCCCCACCTGGGAGCAGGACAGGACCACAGGTGGCTCGTCTAGGGGAGGGAGAGGGGGAGGGCAGCACCCCTCCCCGCCCACCCTGGTGATGTGCCTCCAGCGCCTGCTGCTGCTTTGGAGAGTCCAGCCCTGTGTGCAGGAGGCACGTCGCTGGGGCAGCAGGGGGGTGAGAAGCGGCAAGAAGGTTTTCTGTGTGGCTCCTTGGCAGGGAAAAGCAGGCCCCCTGCTCGCCAATATTCCCTACCACCCTGCTTCACCCCCGTGAGCCAGTGAAGCAGGGAGCCGAGGAACCGTGCAGAAAACCTCCTCACCTCTGTTTGCCCCCTCACTGCCCCAGCAACACGCTTCCTGTGCGTGGGGCTGCGGTGAGGGCAACAGTGTAGGCTGTACCCCACAACGCAGTGACAGGTGCGTTGCCAGGCAGTGAGGGGCAGCTTGCACCAGTGAGTAATTCCCACACTGCCCCGCTGTCCCCAGCTGCACCAGGTTGTGCCTGCTGGTTCCAGAGGCCCCGGGGGAAGGAAGCAGGGTGGGACCTTGAGTCTGCACCTGCCCTGGGGACAAATCTGGGGGTTGCGGGTCCCCCTTGCTCCCCAGAGCGTGCATGGCAGCAGGGAACCGGCCCTAGTCCTTTCCCTGGACAAGCCACCTGTGGCCCTGTCCTGCTCTCCACTGGGGCCCTCCACATTGTGGCCCTAGGCCCCAGGCACAAGCCCCACCCAGCTGGTCATCAGTTCCAGCCCTGCCCAGCTCCTCCCTAAAGGGGCCTCAATCCCCCTTTCCCCCCCACTTACTTGCTGGAGCGGCTCTGCAGGCTGCCTGCAGGAGTCCCGTTCATGTCTATACATGTGATGCCCTAGGTCTTTGCACCTTTCTGGAACTCTGCCAGCCTGCAGGGAGCTTATTGTAAAACGGCAAAATCCATGGGTTTTCTTGGTAAAATGAGAAATCCACATTTGCCTCTGGTAAAAGGCAAAATCCGTGGTTTACTTCATTTTTCCATGAAAAACGGAAAACCTGGATCCCTGTTTATGACCATTTAATCCATTTCCAACTCATTGCTCTTCTGCATCCTGTAGGCATGGCCTGCATTTTTTTGTTTCCAGATTTCTAACTAAATGCATTTATTGTCATTATTGATATTGTATAGTGGTAACATTTTATTGAAAATATCATCTGATATCAAATGCCTTATAAAAGTCTATTACATCTCAACCTAATCATCTTTATCTTCATTTTTGTAATATCAAAGTATTAATACAGGTTTGTTTGACCAACCTATTTGTTTGTCATTTCCATTCAGGCTTTCCATTATGCTTGGGATTAATGTCAATCTCACAGATGTATTATCATCAGGAGGTCCTGTTTGTCCTTGTGGAATATTAGCACAATTTAGTAGTCTTTTTGTCTTCTGGATTTTTTCCAGTATTGAACAGTTCATTAAAAATGAATAGTGCTGGGGCTGTCATGGAGATGGCCACATGTGGGCAGGGTAAGGTGCCATGTAAGGGACATTCCTCTCTGCTGGGCACCACAGAGAGGAATGTCTCTATTTTCTGGAGAGGGTGAAATATTTGCAGAAATGGCTTCTTCCTGGTGACTGTGGGAGCTCAGGTGAGCAGAGCCTGCCAGCGCTGAGGAAGCAGCATGCTCTGGGGCTCCAAATGTGCCCGGCACCACTGGCCATGTGAGGGTCCACCCTGCCCACCCAGGACAGCAGCATGGGCTGCATGGGGAATGGGGCTGTGGGCAGGAGCCATGGGCGAGGTGGTAACATGTGTGAGGTTACCGCCTTCCTCATTGAGGGCCAGAACAGGCAGAAGGCACATGTGTGTGTTATAAAGGCAAAACAAACAAACAAAAGATTACTTATGTCAGTAGTTTAAAATGCCTTGCACTATTACTAAATATCCATTACTGGATTGGCATCAGTCATTATGGTTGATCATCGGCTATCGATATTGACTTAGAAAATCTTTATTGGTGCACCTGTAATTGGGAGTCTGCCAATTACAAAAAGGAAAAAAAAATCATGGAATCATAGAAAATTAGGGTTGGAGGTCATCTAGTCCAACCCCCTGCTCAAAGCAGGACCACCCCAACTAGATCATTCCAGCCAGGGCTCGTCAAGCCAGGCCATAAAAATCTCCAAGAGGGAGGTTCCACCACCTCGCTAGGTAAAATATTCCAGGGCTTTCCCACTCTCAGAGCGAGAAAGTTTTTCCTAATATCCAACCTAAACGTCTCTTTCTTCAACTTGAGACCATTGTTCCTTGTTCTGTCATCTGCCATCACTGAGATCAGTCTTGCTCTATCTTTTTTGTAACCACCTTTCAGGTAGTTAAAGCCTGCCATCAAATCTCACCTCAGTCTTCTCTTCTGCAGACTAAATAAGCTGTGTGTGCACATGTGTATTTTAATTAGAAGTCATATATAGAAACAAAATCATCAGACTTCCAGTAGTCAGGGTACAGCTGACTGAGATGATGTTAAATATGTACCAGGAATGTTAAACATCTACATGATGCATCCTGGTAGATGTTTAATATCATCTTTAGTTACTAACAGCCTGGAAAGTATTTGTACAAGTGAAGTATATCATCCTGCTTCTTTCCAAACAAAGAACAAAAAATACAGTTCTGACTTTCCCGCACCATTAGATTTACCATCTTTATTAGAAATGGGATTATACCATTGTTATGGGTTCTGTTCTTCGTAATATACTTAAACTCCTAAATGTCTTCAGCCCTGCCAGACATGATTATCATGATGTCTAATTTAAAACAACTTGCCGTTTTGCATAAGCACAGACAGTCAAAAAGGCAAAGGCTGAATTGATTCAATCTTCGCAGGCTAGTCCAAGCAGTGTAGATTGAACTAATAAGCAAGTGCAAAGACATTCACTTTTGATTCTGGAAATGCAGCCACATGACTGCAGTGGCCCAGGCCAGAACCCAGGGGGCACCAGAGCAGCCTTCCTATTTAGCTATAGCAGAGAGCTTTAGCCAAGATTATCATGCCCACCCTGAGAAGGGGGGAAGGGTTGTGGGGGAGATGCAAAGCATCCTGGGAAGCTGCAAAACTGTGAGTTACCACTATACATTATCAACTTTGAAAGCAGTTTATGTGCACTGAAGTCCTGTTCTGTTACAGATTTCAGCTGGTTGCCAATCACTTATATTGGTTTATATGTAATTTCTGTCCCTAGCTTCTGTGCCTACCGACTTGTGTGTTTGATCATATAATCTTATCTCCTATATGACGCAAAACATAGAACTTCCCCAAATCAATTCATGCTTGAACTAGAGCATCACTTTTAGAAAAACATCCAGTCTTGATTTAAAAGTTGTTGGTGATACAGCATCCATGTACCCTTTGTCAGTTGTACAAAAGGTTAATGGCCTTGTTGTTAAAAATGTGCACCTCATTTCTAATCACATGTATCCTGCTCTAAATTTCCATGACAACTGCTACTTTCTGATCATTTCTGAACCTCAGAGACATTTTTACAATTTTAGCCAGTTATAATATGTGTACTTGCAATGTCACTATTACAAATTCTCAAATACTTTTCAAGAATGTCACAACCCAATTAACTTGTGCCCATGCCACTGAGCAAGAGATACCATTCAAATCATCTTCATTTGACTATTAAGGGTTAAAAGACTTCCCTGCCAAAAAATTCCTTGAAACAAAACGCTGGTGGTGTACTACAGATAATTGGTCAGCTGAAATAAAATGCTAGGGGAAACTATATATAATTGGTCAAAGATAAACGTAAGCTCCTCACACGTAGCACACACGTAACAGGTAGAAAAACCTAACCCACTACCTTGTAACTTGAGGAGACAAAGAGCTGCCACCTGCCAAAAATTAAAGATTCCATATAACGGTTCACGATTGGACATCTCTGTCAAACACCTCTGCCTATAAATAGTTTAACGGTTTCTGCCCAAGTCAGAGAGCTCTGGGGATCTCACAGGAAACACCTGTGCTTGTCACCAGAGAATTGGGAAATTGATCAATTCCCAATCGATCACCCCGTCAGCATAAAATATTGACGTAGAAAGTCTTGCAAGCGCGACCGTCTGTTTTCGGCGCCACGTCCGTCATTATCTCGTCGTAACCTAACTGCGTGCGTGTACTCGACTCTGTAACCAAAGTTATATGCGCATATTTGACTCTGTAACCGAAGCTGTAACGGAACAAAGGCTCGCCTGCGTCGTCCATCACTATCTAGGCGACGTAAGTAAACAAACTCCTGTAACCTACACGCGTCTGTGCCTGGTTAATTCCACTCCATCCATCACTACCCGCCTGCTGAGCTCTAAATCTAAACACTCCGGTGTGAATCAGGCGGCTGCCGGCTGCTGCTCTGATTCACGACAAAGAAGAATTGCACTTTATAATCTCTAGAAGGAAAATTTTCGAAATCTTTAATATTCAGTTATTTTTCAATATTAAATCTCATTGCACTTTATACAAATGGAAAAATCTGTTCAGTCAAATTGATAATATATATTTGAATTTATTTTTTCACCCTATGTCCCAAAGTGCTTCAGAAACTTTATAGGTAGAATGCAGAATCACAAATTGAGTATTCACTTGGGCACAAGAGGAGGGAACCAAATTACTTTGTAAACCAAGTAAAAGCGGCACCATTTTGGTTAGATGTCTGGGAAAACTTATTCTCTTTATAAACTGCAATGGAATCTTACAAACAAAATCTAGAAGTACACAATATTTCAAAGTTATTCTTGTCTTAATTCAATGGCTTCTTAATTCAGTCACTAGACCAATTCTAGTCCTGTTTAAATGGGATAGCCAAACTACATGAGAAATCTACTTCGCTGGATCAGTTTAAAATACAGTTGAACTATTTAATGCTGATGAGCATCTACCGTAAAAAAATCTAAGACCACCTACTCTCATCAAAAGAAATTCCAAAAAATATACCAGCAGTCTTAATCTGTAATGATTTAGCAATATGCTTTGGAATCCTAACATGTGAGAAGCACCATGCTTCTTTACGCTTTCATATAAGGAAACAGAAAAGTAGTTAAAAACTTTACATTTTTTAAAAATATTTCTAGCACTTTTTAAATAATTTAAAAAATAAACATTTAAAAGAAATATTCTGCAGTGTAATAAAACTGACACCCGTATAATCAGAGACTCGCAAGGCAAGCCATATGAGGAAAGGCTGAGGGACCTGGGACACTTCACCCTAAAAAGGAGAAGGCTGAGAGGGGACTTGGTAGCAGCTTGCCGCTACATCAGGGGAATATACCAAGGGCTCAGTGAACAACTGTTCCCCAGGTCACTCTTGGGGAAAACCAGGAGTGATGGTCACAAACTCCTGGAAGACTGCTTCAGGTTCAACTCTAGGAAAAACATCTTCACAGTCAGGGTGTCCAGACTGTGCAATAAACTCCCACCAGAAGTGGTACAATCACCTACCCTGGAAATCTTCAAGAGGAGACTGGACGGTCACCTCGCTGGGGTCACCTGACCCCAGTTGTCTTTCCTGCCTAGTGCAGGGGGGCTGGACCCAATGTTCTTGCGAGGTCCCTTCCAACCCCTTACAATCGATGAATCTATGAACCAGGAAAAAGCTCCTTGATTTAATAATGTTCTATGGTAGGTTGAACATTGTATAAAATCAAAACATATTTGGAAAGAAGCTAAACATTCTTTACAAGGTTAATCCTATTCCTTAGGCAAAGAGGGAAGCTCTGAAAATGGCAATACTACTAGACCAGTGTTTCTCAATCAGGGTGCCAGGGCTGCCAGATCTTTTAAAGAGATATGTGAAGAGATATGTGAAGTGTTAGGAGATTAGCAGATAAACTAAGTAGATAAGCTTAGCCTCAATGTCCCTACTTGGAAGATCTGCCATCATCACTGCCAGGCTCCTCTGCAAGGAGATAAGCAGTTTCATCTATAAATTAGCTTTTGAAATTGGGTGCCACTTAATTCACAGAAGTTATGGGGAACTGCTTTAAGTCCAGTGAGGGGTGCTTCAAGACCTAAAACCTTTAAGAACAATCCTAAAACTTTGAGAACCACAGTACTAGATATTCACAATGCATATTTATAAGACAGAGAGAATAAACAATATGATAACCATCCCATTTGACAAGTCAAACTTGTCATAGGAAGAACCACATCTTTCTCCAATACTTAAATGTGTAAATCTTCACCTTTGTAGGATTAAAACCCCAGATTTGAAAAGGAAGAGTCTCACTTGAAAACTGAGACACAAAAGATTGAGAAAATCTTATTACTGAAAATAAACTACCAACCTATCAGCCAGCAAAGAAACAGAGCTGTAATGTTAGACTGCCACAGTGTGTTAATGTGAGTGTAAGAAAAAGGAAGAAATCATATTTAACTGCACATTGCTAGCATTACACTGACACAGTGAACTTCAGATCCTGCAAATTACTATGGTATAGTTTTTACACACAGCATGTTTTTAAGTTATCAATATCTACCTGTTGTTAATCTCCTATAAACTGGCATTGATTAAACAAATTTATTATAGTAGAGGTTACCATTTCTCTCTCCAGTATTACTGACCACACCAACATTTCACACAAAGCTTACAACAGTACATTAACCACCAGAGAACCGAGTGTTGTTGGAACAGGATATTTATTGCAAAATATTTCCTCATTTCTGTGTACAGCGACTACTGTTACCTTACATCTAATAATTTGTTTTTCCGTTCTGCACTTCTGTAGGATCCAACTTAAAGGACTTACTGGGACAGCAGGCAAAATAAGCAGCATAAGCCAACCAGGAAATGATTTTAGCACAAAGGATGCAGACAATGATAAATGTATTTGCAAATGTTCACAAATGCTAACAGGAGGTAGGGATGATTTCTGTTTCTTGGTCTTCCTATTTTTATTGGCAAAGAAACTATTCATGAGGCAAACAGTGGTAATTCTGACTTATTAAATACTGAATAGTAAGTCCAAAATTTACAGACTTAGATGCAAGTAGGCAGTTAATTTATATTGAATGCATTACTATTTCAGACAGGTCAGTTAAAGTAAATGTATAGTTAAAACTGAAGGAGTTAAAAATGAAAAGCTATCATTTCTCTCAAACAGTGTCACTACAAGGTCTCCTATTCTGAAACTGCTGGAGAGAAAAAATAAGATTGTGCTTTCAAGAAATAGAAACATTCCCAAGAAATGCCTAAGAAACCTGACAGGAATTATATTTAAAATCAAAGAAATAATTTCTAATAGCTTATTTAGATACTAGAAGTTACTAATGATGCTAGGGTTAGAAGTCATTATATTACCCATTGAAAAACAACATTATGGCATCGTTATCATGCAAGGTTGAATGTATTCCCACATTTAGATAATTTGAAGTGACAGTATTTAATGGACAAGACATTGTAATTAGTATGTTGGTGAATACATTCTAAATCAATACACTCAGCATCACAAAACTGTAATGTATGTGTGCATTTTATCTTGAAAGGTAATAATTTTAAAGCACACTGGTAACTCTCAGATCTGTGTTTTCTGCTCTTACAGGCTGGTGGTTTGATGCATGTGGTCCTTCCAACCTGAATGGAATGTATTACCCATTGCGACAGAACACCAACAAATTTAATGGCATTAAGTGGTACTACTGGAAAGGGTCAGGCTACTCTCTCAAAGCCACAACTATGATGATCCGACCAGCAGATTTCTAAATGCTTTTGCATTCTACATGAATTGTGTATCATATAATCTTCAAAGACTTCATGTGCCAAACATTTAAACACACAGCTGCAACTTCTCATTTTCCAGCCCAGAAAACATGCACTAATGTTCTGAAGGATCAATTTGATTCTGATTCTTGAATTGCAATAGCCATCATCAGCTAAAGCTTACATTACTCAACTAGACACAGCAAAGTCTAAAACATGAAGTAATCTGATATAATAATGATTTGGCAGAACAACTGATTTAAGAGGATGTCCAAGAAACTGTCAAACAACTTAAGGACTACATTTTGTTGATCATCTATGTCATGCGTGTGTTAGTAAATAACTGGAACTGTGAAAAATATGTATAACTTAGTTTTAGAAATGTGCCTCATCACTGAACTTTAAACACCACACTGATATAAAACACTCCTAACTTGCAGTCTAGACCTATACCTATTTTCTATACCATGCCATGTTTGTAGTTTATTGTACATAAAAGTATACTGTCCTGTAATTAGATCATTGAAATAACATTCCTTTTTTTTTATTATAGTTTTCTGAGCAACATTTACACTTATTCAGGGATTTTCTTGTAGTCCATATCAGTTTATTTAACAATCTTAGGAGAAATAGCTTTTCCATCTAAGTGCCTTGCATTTATTCTCGGAAAATACTATGTAAAATCAACCATGTTTTTTTCATTTTAATTATCAGATTTTGTACTTGTTATAGTTGTTATGATAAAGCTACAAAAATCCCTGTTAATTATAGTATAGTAGCATGTGTTTCATTACATTCTGTATGAAGATTGCACTTTTCTTCCTAGTTAAATGTAAAATACCTGGCAAATAGGTATTTATAAGAATACTTATGAGACAACAGCATTAGGCTTCAGATAAGTGCTGTTGTCTATGACTATTAAATATCAGCTGGTGCTGTAGTCAATTTAGATTTTTTATGAAAATAAGCTAGCTTAAAAACAAATGTACTCTTTGATGAAATACAGTTGTTTCTTTCTTAAGGTAAAGTTTTACTGCTCTTGAGAGAGAGGAGGAAGTTAAAAATGACCTCAGGCCAAACAGTCTTCTGTATGTGGCAGTGGTCGAGCCCTTATTGTATATAATTACATGAATACATTGCTTTACTGGGTGACTGACTATTTTTGTTCCATATATATGCTTAAATAGATACACTCATATATCAGAATAGAAATGTTGGAGTTCAGCTTCAGAAGGCCCTTTATTCTAAATCTTTTCCGATGTTTTATAAAGCTGCTTCCAAAAATTAACTTTTGGGAGGACATTTCTTACGCTTAGTGTCAGACCTAGTGCAATAAGTTTGGATATTTTTCATTTTACTCTGCTGATCTTTAAATTCCATGTATGAAACAAAATAAAGCATATTTCTAGTTCAGAGAATCTTATCAGATGCTTTTTAGGCTCAGGTAACAAAACATGTTATATTATAATAATAATGATTAGTTTTGAGAAAGGAGTTAAACACAACTACCAAACCATCCTGTTACGAATATAATCTGCTCCCAAAAAAGTATTTCAGTCATATAAACACACAAGGAGAATGTAAAGACTTAACAAAAAGGCAGAAATTCCTCTCAGCAAGCTTTAAGAAGGGTGGCCAACCTGCAGCACATGTGCCACAAGTGGCATGGGCAGCCTCTGTGTGGCATGTGGCAGATGGGGAAGGGAGAGGCAGTGCAGTGCAGTCAGGAGACAGATAGCAGAGCAGCAGATAAGACAGGGGAAGAGGATTGGAGTAGCATTTGGAGAGGGTGCAGGGATAATGTTTTATAGCTGCCAGAAAAGGCTGGCCTCCACTGCTTTACAGAATGCTGTTTAAAACTACACTAATTACTAATAACTTGCCAAGTTATTACACAGAAGGTGATTTGAACAGAAAGAGAGACCCCAAAAGCTTTAAGCTAAAATCATATGTTTTTTCTAGCTATGCTCTTCAACAAATTTTGTAACAACCCACAGTTGGCAAAACAGGATCAACAACTATTATATGACAGAAAAGAACATGTTATTTTTTGTACTGCTATAGTACAAAATCAAAGACCAGGACTCCCAAATACATAAAACTATCCACCAACTACATAAAACTATCAGAATTAAAATACAACGCAAATTTCTTCCCATCACCACAGAGTCATTGTAAAATAACTACAGTATTTTCTGCATGCTTTGATAACATGCTGTATACAATCAAATAATAAGTCCTTTCAATATTCCTAATCATTTTATGCAAATTTTAAAACATTCAAGATCGAGGTTTCAAATAACAACAAAGAAAGGAAAATTGTAGTAACTAGGAACAAAATTCAATTTCTGAACTAAATTCTCTCATTACAGCATCTTAAATACTATAAACAACACAGAAATATATTTACACAGCTGCTACGTTGTCAAGACAAACTGTAAACCCTTTTCACAATAAAACTGACGTGATCAACAACCAACTTGATTCAATTGTTTGTAACAAAGCCAAAAACAAATTAACTGATTAATAAATTTAAATGATCTGAAGCAAAGGTGCTGTTGAATACAGCTCTGTCTGCAGGTAAGGAAGCTTTTTGTACAAATGACCAATTTATGATTTGGAAATGCACATTCAGGAAGGAAAAATGCTCTGTAGTACTCCCTTTTTAGGTTTTTAAGCCCACAGTTACTTTATGCTTCTAAAGTAATTGAAAAAAAACCCATTAATGTGAGAAGCATCTGTGACTGAAACGTTAAACTGTGGTCTGTAGCAGTTTGCCCATTTTAAGAAATTGCTCTCCAATTGAGAAATAAAACAGTGAGATATAAGACCATCTACTACCAGATTCACAGACATCTATATTTAAAGGTAAGATTATTTAACTCAGAAATTACCGAGTATCTTCTTAAATTTTTATCATATGGTACCAGAAACTAGATAGACACTTCAGAACAGATGACTATGCAAAAGAGAAATGAATACTTCACAAACACTTTGCTAAATTACTCTCTCTCCCAGATATCAACTTCCAAATCTACGAGTCACTGTCTGGTATTATCACTCAATGTGCAGACTCCATCTGCCATGTCTGAGCATTTGTAAAGATTGAAGTTCTCAATTTAAATGCTGTGCTGTTTGTTGGACACTTCCATTCACACAGAGGGGTGTTCAAGATGTTCATCTTGTGAAGCATTGTTTTGAAGTGTCCCTATCCAGATCTCAGTTTATTCAGCCTGGCCCATGCTCCTCTGTCAAGATTGTGCCCAGTGGGGCATAAATGCTGTAGGAATAGGTCTGACCTTTCCCAGTGGTCAGCCCACTCCATTGCTGCCCATAGGTTTGGCTCAGCATCCCCAATCTCTTCCACGAGCTTGTGGGTTTTACGTGCAAATGGTTTACAACTTAAGCCTCTGTCTGTTCAGGTCTTCAGTTAACAGTTGATGGAGCAGGTGATTTTCATCATCTCTTGCTTCTATTTCCAGTAATGATATTAGGGTCTATCATCTTATATCACTTGGTCTAATGCCCTAGAGTACAGGGAATATATCTGTGTGTGTGTGTAATTTGCGCAGCCTGTTAGAAGTCTCAGCATACTGCTAAGTACAGTGCTGAGCTTTTTAGTTTGACAACTTCCAGACCACAATATTCTGCAGAGGCGTATACCATTGTAAGCATGGTGGTTCTGAGCACTTCGAAGTTGGCACCCCATGTTGTGCTGGCAAACATCTTAAGGCAGCTAACTGTGCAGAGACTTTACTGCTGATCTTCTGAACGCGATGTGTACAAGTGAGGGAAAGGTCTAATGCGACTTCTAGGGGGGTTGGGGTATGCTCATGGGGAAGGATGTGGTTGTCTACTCTGATATATGCTCTTAGCTTGATGACTGTCCAGATGAAAGAGCAATGACACTGATTTATTGATGCTCATCTTTAAGTGCCACTTGTGGCGATAGCGATGAGTTCCATATCAGTACTCAGTACCTTTTCCAGTTCTGTTTTCCAATTCTGATATATTAACTACAGAATGAGCCAGAGCAACATCTCCTATCTAGGAGAGTAAAGCTCGACTGTTCTTCAACTTAATGTTGAAGGCTTTACCTCACTCCAGCAATCAGTGCTGGAACACATCACCAGGGAAATGAAACCACATACAATCCTTCTACAAGAAACACATAGAGCAGCTATGGAAGAGGAAGCTCTCAGGCTACAGCCTTACAGATTCTATAGCCAGCAGAATCCATGGCCTTGCTACGTTTAACAGAAGCGACCGGTCATAGCCTACCAAAGGACATGACACTTCCCAGAGTGCAAAAGAATGCAGCGCTGTCCAGGTCAATAACGCAGTCATCATCAATATATACAAGCCACCCTCTGCCATGTTGTCAAATCACATCCCTGCCTATTTATGACCAGATAACTTTATATGTAGGTGACTTCAACTGTCAGTATCAAGATTGGGGATACTCCATTAGTAGTGGCAAGACACCATTGCCTCCACCTGCAGACAATTTTTGTCTTTGGACAAGTGTAAATGATACAAACCTCATACATGACCTGAAGGAGCCATGTAACTTCCACTCTGGACATTGGAACATTTAGATGAACCCAGATCTAGCCTGGTGGAAGGACGACTTGAATAAAATACCAATATGAAAAGTACTTGACAAGTTTCCATCATCTCAGGGCAGATCCTCACTCATCAGCACTGGCGGTATGATTTTTCAGCTCTCACCATCGGGATCATTCCCAAGATGTTTGGAAGGCAGATTGGCATAAATAACAAGGGCTTCTGAATTACTGCTTAACTTTTAAATGAATATTTTGAAGAAAATGATACAACTGGTAACCCATGTCTGATACACTTGTATTTGCTTCACTACAAAAAATATCTTGTTCTCATGAAAGTGCTTATTTTTTAAGTCCAGCCAGAAGCAATATCACTATTCATTAAGACAAGGCTACCCAGATTCATAAAGGCTGGGGTCCATGTGCTGCACAAGTTGTGGGCTGCATAACACCCAGGACCGCCACTGCACGCAGCTCCTCCACTGTGTGAGCAGAATGAGCTCCCCATCACTGCTTCTACATGAGCAGTGTGAGTCTCCTCCTGGTGCTGGTGTAGGCTGTAAACTCACCAGGACTCCTGCTGTGCTGAACTGCCCCAGAGACCCCAGCCACAACTGCTGCAACAGCCAGAGCAACAGGGGCAGTGGTGGCCAGGTAAGAATCAGAGCTGCGCATTTACCAGGATGTGGCCCGCAGGCCACCACTTGGACAACGGTGCATCAACTAATCAGTTTTTAGCAAACTAAGTTCACAAACATAAAGAGATATTTAACTTACGGGAGCTGCAGGGAAACTGGCTGAAAGTTCATATGGTTCCTCTGAGATCCAACATCCAAATTCCAAAGACCACAGTACCTTAAAAAAAAAAGCAGTAAGTAAACTTTTACAATTTTATAGAATTTTTTAGAGACTGTGAACCATAGCCACTTTGAGTACCTAACTAAAACTAACGATAAAGTTAGTATAGCGGATGCCTCATTGCTTCTATGCCAACAATATGTTTTCCTAAAGGTTAAAAAACAAGTATAAAATGTGCTTATTTTCAGAAGTGAGATAAATATTGCTATGCCCCAGTTATGACACCAGACAAGTTAAGAAATGATTGCTATTATTTCACGAGAGAAACAACTTGATGGGTTACAAAGAATTCTAGGGAACAAGATATCAGTTTTGTATACTCCCATGCCTCTAGTAATTTTTTAAAAAGTTTGTGCTTTGTTGTTATTGTATTTAATTTTTATTCTAATGGACTCTAAAGGCAGAATTCTGTTTTTCCTGATACATGACCTAAGCTTGCAATGATCTCTGAGCTGATTTCGTACGGCAAGCTTTAAACTAGGATTGTTGCGGGATGGGGATGCAGAGGTGCAGGAGGACACTTCAGTGTCAAGCCAGGTGACGTGAGCAGGAACAACCCAGATAAGTGACAAAGGCCCAGGCAAGCTTGGGAACAAGAGGGCAGCACGGTCACCCATAGTTGGTCTCAATTGCCTCTACACAAATACTAGAAGTATGGGGAATAAGCAGGAGGAACTCATCCTCCTGCTAGCTAGCAAAAACCCAGCCCTGGTTGGGCTTACAGAAACCTGGTGGGATTCTACCCATGACTGGGCAGTACACAGAGGGCTATAGGTTGTATAGACGAGACAGAGTAGGGAAAAAAGTGTGGGGGGGTGTAGCGCTGTATGTTAAAGAGCAGTTCAAGTCCTCGATGATCAGGATGAGTTCAGAAACTGAGGCGCTTTGGATTAGAATGCAAGGGGGTCATGGGGAAAGGGACTTGGTAGTGGGCATCTACTACAGACCACCTCACCAGGGGGATGAGCCGGACCTAGAATTTCCAGGTCAGCTCATGGAGGCTGTAAGGACAAAGGATGTGGTTGTCATGGGTAACCTAAACTACCCAGACATCTGCTGGGAGGATGAGACAGCCAGGTCTGAACGCTCACATAGGTTTTTAGCCTGCATACAAAACCTCCACCTAACCCAGGAGGTCCATAATCCCACCAGGGAAAAGCCTTGCTGGACTTCCTCTTTGCCACAGGCGATGACCTGGTGAGGATCTGCAGGTGCTTGACTGCCTAGGCGTTAGTGACCATCGTCTGCTGGAATTTACTATCCGGCGCAGGGTGGTGAAAGCAAGCAGTAAGACAAAAGTCTTTGACTTCAGGAGAGCCGACTTCAATGAGGTAAGGAGATTAGTAAGAGAGACATTGAGGACTTGGAGCCTCAGTGAGATGGGAGTCCAGGATGGGTGGTCGTTCCTTAAGGAGACGATCCTCTGAGCTCAGAGGGAGTCAGTCCCAATGCTAATCAAAGGGGGCAGGAATG
>NW_005842104.1:1356017-1360500 GCF_000455745.1 Alligator sinensis
CCTTGGCTCAGTAATGGCATCCCAGAGGGCCTGAGCGCAAAAAAGGTTGTGTACAATCAGTGGAAACGGGGGGCAATCACCAAGGAAGATTACACCTCTGTTGCTTGTGATTGCAGGGAGGTGGTTAGGAAGGCCAAGGCAGAGATGGAACTAGGACTGGCGACCAGAATTAAGGACAACAAAAAGTCCTTTTTCAAATACATGGGGAGTAAGAAGAAGGTACCAGGTAATATGGGGCCCCTACAGGACAGGCGTGGCAATCTGGTGACTGCAGCAAAGGAAAAAGCTGATCTCTTCAACGAGTTCTTTACCTCCATATTTCTGAGCAGGGACAACTCCCCAACTAGGATTATGGACAGGGTCAGGGGACACAATGCCATCCCTAGGGTCAGGGACGATCTAGTTAGGGAACTTTTGGAGGGGTTGGACAAGTTTCAATTAGCAGGTTCAGATGCTCTTCATCCGAGGGTACTGAAGGAACTGGCAGTGGTCATAGCAGGGCTGTACGAGCGCTCACAGTATGAGCGATTACTTTACAGTTAGGGCTGCCAGGCTCTAGGGTCAGGGGACACAATGCCATCCCTAGGGTCAGGGACGATCTAGTTAGGGAACTTTTGGAGGGGTTGGACAAGTTTCAATTAGCAGGTTCAGATGCTCTTCATCCGAGGGTACTGAAGGAACTGGCAGTGGTCATAGCAGGGCTGTACGAGCGCTCACAGTATGAGCGATTACTTTACAGTTAGGGCTGCCAGGCTCTAGCATAGACTCCCAAGGGAGGTGGTGTTCTCCCCTACCTTGGGTGTCTTCAGGAGGAGGTTGGATAGATATCTGGCTGGGGTGTTATGACCCCAGCACTCGTTCCTTCCCAAGGCACGGGTTCAGACTTGATGATCTGTTCAGGTCCCTTCCGACCCTAGAAACCATGAGTTACCTGAGAAAGAGTAGGACCAATTCTATTACTGTCTCTGGCTGTGTGACTGCTCCCATTACAGGAGCACGATGGCCTTCCAGAGACATAATTTAAAATATTATTAAAATGGAGCAGTGAGGTTCAGGGGCTGCCTGTAAGCCAGAGCAGGCATGGTGCAGTGGTAGGGGTGGGGAGGAGGGCATCTGTGTGGCATGCAGGCCAGGGATCCCATGAGGCGTTCAATCCCCAACTGCCGATAAGCAGTTCTGCCGTACTACTGCATTCCTCCCATCCTTCCAAAGTTGTAACTGGCTGCATTGGTATTCATCCAGAACTCCATTTCTCTCTTTCCCTCCACTTCATAATCAGTGAACTCCTTTGCACAGCTTGTTCAAAAAACCCCATACCTTTGTAACAGCCTGCTATGTCCTCATTCCCTATCTGACTGCAGCCCTCATCATGTCCCCCAGCACCTTGGATTCAAAAAATGTGGGTGTATGCATCACAAATCAGTGAAGCAGACAGAGTTTTTTTAAAAGCAGGATACTGAACTTCATTTAACTCATGTTTAGCAGAGAAGGAAAAGCAGAAAGTAAAAATACCCACAGCTACAGGTCACCCATCCCATGCGGCATGGGTGCAAGCACTCTCCCCCCTAGCCCCAACTCACTCACTGTAAGGCACTGGAGATGGGGTGAACAGAAACGCACACACAGCAGTCAAACTGTGGACACATTGTTAATACTGACAGTGAAGGTATGACAAGTATTATGGTTGTGGACAGGAAGAACGCTGTCTTTTGTTGGAAAAATGGTGGCAATTAAGGCAGTGTTGTTGCCGATCATTTTATACACCGGAACTGTATTTCCATTGTCATGGTGGCAGTTAGCAAAAGTACAAAGGGAAATATGCATGCTCTTTTGGAAAGTGAAAAGAAAAAGGCTAGCCAGACTGGAAATGTATAAAGCAACAGACACGGGGTGGGGGGAAGATGCCACCATTGATACAAACGGAATAAGTGCAGTGTGTAAAGCAACAACAGAGTGGGAAGGGAAAGTAGCACGCTATAGCCAATTTTTGGCAGGTACAATCTTGAGAATGTATAAGGAATGTATGGGGGCTCTTGGAAGAAGCCATGGACTTGGCAACCTCCCATTCATGACATAAGAACAGAAAATGTTATAAGGATATACAAAATATGATAGGAGGGGCTGGAGGTCCTGAAAGATTACAAGCGGCTGACAAAAATTGAGACAGTATAAACCAGGAAGGCATCAGTGGGTGACCTTAAAGAAGGATAAATGAAAAAGGTGTGGAGGAAGGTGACTGATGAATGACAGAAAGGGGGAGCATGATGATCTACTGTGACTGATCATGTGAAATATCTTGCTGGTAAGGGAGGTACAACATAGATGGAGCTTGAAGATAACAGCAAAGCAAGGGAGAGGTGTGGAAATGACAAAATGGCAGGACATGCTTTTTGGGAGTGTACATATGCAAAGGTTGTGTGGGAAAGGGCATGTCTTTTTTTTTTTTTTTTTTTTTCAGTGTCACAAAACTAAGCCAGTCCCTAACATAAGAGATGGTATTGTAAGGGTTCATACCAAAAGGGTCTGAGGAAACAATATTAAGGGCACAGTTAGCAAGTTTTAAAACCAGCATATGGAAAGTAAGAAACCTCTGGGCTTTTAAGAAGCTGACTTTCTCTGAAAGAGTGCCTGAAGCTGGGACTGCATGAACTGAAATATCAGGACAAGGAAGAGATCAGAGAAAAGAAGGTGGAGAAAAAGTGGAGGAAAAAGGAATGGACACACCAGTTTCACCGAACCAACAGACAGGACTGATGGGCAAGATGGAGAGTTTCAGGTAGTAACTGAAACTCTCCACTGAATAATTTTGGGGTTTTTTTTGAGAGATTAATTGATATCCCTGTGGTTCTGTATGAAGAAAGAGTTCTGTAAGGGTTTTTGTGGGAAGTTAATGTATGTTGTTTAAGGGTTAAATATATGTAGTTATGTTTTTGATATGTAGTTGTTTTGTGATATGAAGTTTAGATAAAACAAGGATGTTCAATATGTAAAGCTTTGTAAGTGTAGAGTGATGAGTGTTTTTAATAAAATTTGTAATAATAATAAAAAAGGTTCCTATCAGCATGTTTGCCCAATTTGGACCATGTGTTTTATAATCTTACTCAGTGTTGGCTGCATTTAATCAACTTCATAGTTGCTTTCCACTGCTCAACATAAGCTGCTTTTGACAGCAGCTTAATAACAATATTTAGTGAAATTTCCTTACATGCAGTTATAAGACGAGGGATGTTTTTCCCCATTCCAATTGGGAGGAAAACTTTGTCCTGTATTCAAGTAAATACAGTATATATAACAACTGAAAAAAGCTGTAACATTACAAAATATAAAGCGTATATAAAGAATATAAAGAAAAATCTTTTTAAACATTAATCACATTTTCAAGTCTATTAGAAAAGTAACACCTCTCACAAGTATGACATCTCACATAAGATTGTCTTTTGTCTACAATTACAGCAAAACCCTCCAGCTATTAATGACTTTATATTCCTATAGCTATATCTGAAATCTTCCAAGCCTAGTGAAAGAGAGATTTATCATATGATTTTGCTTTGAGATTCTTGTGTTACAGAAATTATCCCCAAAACAAAAATCATAACTTAAGCATCCATTAGTTTACACACTTGCTTCGTTGCTGTCAAGTTCTATTATAACATCATTAAGCAGTAATGCACAAAAGCCCAAGTGGCTAGGCTGATTAATGACATCTTATGTTCAGGCTGATTTATGAGGAAATAATGAGATCTTCCAACACACCTAAGAAGTGCTATAATGCAAAGTATGCAAACTTACTACAGCTGAATTTTGTAAACAAAGTAAATATTACTCTGTGTGAAGTAAGTTTGTTTTAGTTCCTACTGGAAAAAGCATTCCTATTACAGGAAAAAAAACAACCCCAAAACATTGTTCCTACTGGCACTTTTACTGGTGAGCAGTGACAACATTATGGTCTAGTTCAATGGTGCTCAACCTCTGGCCTATGGAGCCGTGTTATTCAGCCCATGGGAATCCCTGTGGGTCTGGAAATTTGGTAGCAAGGTAACAGTGCCTGCATTAACTGCCATTCTCCCGCTGCCAAATTTGCAGACCCATGGGGAACCCCACAGGTCAGACAACATGGCCAAACATACTAGATTACCAGTACATGGTGAGACAAGGCCAGTGTACAGGATCCAGCCCATGGACTGGTCCTGTGTCACTCATCCAGCCTGTAAAGCCGAAAGGTTGAGCACTGCTGGTTTAGATTTTATTTTTAGTCCCCGAAAACTGGCTGAAACATTTTGTAGAACAAAGTGGAAAAGTTATGTCTGCTAACACACACACACACACACACACTATTTTCCCTACTATATACATAAAACCTGCATTAAAAAGTGGTATTTAAATTGCAAAGTGAAGTATTTTTAAAAAATATTTTATAGTTGCTTATGCAAACTTTTTGTTTTCCCCTTCTTACATGACCAGCCAGGATAGCAAAAATCAAGAA
>NW_005842104.1:1360511-1387049 GCF_000455745.1 Alligator sinensis
AGGGAAAAACACAACCTGTGATCATGTAATTAAAAACTAGATCATGTAATTAAAAACTAGATCATAAATGGGTAGAGAGCTACCCATCACATAGGTACAAGGGAGTAAAATAGATAAGTTAAACAAAAAAATCAATTTTCTGTGTTTGACTTCGCTGCCTAATTTTTAATGCCTTTTGTCAATTGCCAGTTGTCAAAAGCTTGTGGCAAACAAGCGTCTCAAAAATGTCATGAGAATCTTCTAAAAGAAAAATCACCAGTAAAAGGACGAAATCCTCTTATTTTACCTACCACAGCAGAATGACCAACTCATTCATTTAAATTTCCAATTTGAAATGTTTTGCCACAGAGTGGTTATTTTAAGATTATTTAAAGGAAAGCATATTATGGATTCACTGTATTAGCAATAATGGCAAAGACAGACTCTGACTGAATTTCTCATGATGAATTTTTGGAACCGTTCATTGTAGTCACAGCAAACAAATGGACTTGCACACAAATGTACATGGTTTCAGCTGCCTCCTCTCTGATAAGAGTTTGGAGTGATAAATAATTTGGGTTAAAGGAAGGCAAAATGATGCCGATGACAAAACTAAAAGCAATACAAGAATATTCTTATCAAAATAGTAAGGACCTACTTCATTCACGATTTTATGGATTTAGCAAAAGCCATGAAATCAGGCATTGTCTGTGAAATCAAAAAAACCCCCAACATAGTAAAAATAAAATGCTGGCTCCCCAGCGGTCCTCATGGCTGCTATAGCCCAGCATCTCAGCCTGTCAGAGGTGAGAGGGGGAACTGCAGGCACAAAGGGGAGCTGCAAAGATAGCAGCCACTCTTGTCCCCCCTCCTCTGGCCACTGATTGACTGAGAGAGCTACCCATCACATGGCCTTGCCCCTTTCTGCCAATCAGTGGCAAGGGGCAGGTCTTCATAATGGACAGCCCTCTGGGCCAATCAGTAGTGAGGCGCAGATCTACATGATGGATGGCCCTCTTGGCCAATCAGCAGCAAGGGCAGGGCCATTGGGGTCCCTCAGGCAATCAACAGCAAGGGGCAGGCTTGCCATGAAAAGGCCATGAAATCAGCTCTGCATGCTGTGAGGAGCCTGTGAAAATCCCCCTCGTTCACCGTGACTTGGGTAGATCCCTACAGATTTTAGAGGTCCCTTAACCAGACTTTTAAAATAAAAGATCTTGCAGTATTAGTAACAGTTAATACATTCACGTCTGTTAGAAACCATATGCTTATGGACCCATTTTACTGGAATCACCTTATGACCACCACTACGAGCAGACATTTACAAATCTACACACTCCAAAATAGTAAGCGAACAGTTCAGAGACCATTATGGAGATTAAAATATTCACAAATAAAACATTAAACATCGTGATTTAGAATAAGCTAAACCCTGAAGTTGTTCCCTAGATTCCATTCATGCATATCATCTGCGAACTTCAGTGAGAATCTTGCTCATACTTCAACACACTGAAAAAAACTTAGTGAAGAAAAATTCAAGACTTGTTCCAATAATACTTAAAGGAACAAATTAATCCTTGAATCATTTCCATTCACTTCACTGGCATTATACCAGGGATAAAATTGGCTCAGTCTGTGAAAGCACTGAGTTTAATACAGTCCTGTGTGAATTATTCCTAAACAGAAGATACTTTGGCATTGTTCCTGGTCAGTACTGGTCTAGCAAAGAGCACATATGAAGACTCTCCACAGGATAGTACATGAAAGAAAGAGATCACACACAATGCATAAAACAAGAAGTGCAAGTGACATTCAGCACTGAAACTGATACCTCATATACGCTGTCAAAATGAACTAAATTAAGAGATAAAGGAAAATATTTTCCCTTACATCGCCATTATAATAATCTCTATGGACCCCTAAAACAATTTTCAGATAGAAATACACAATTTTCATGTTGAATACCTACTGCCTATGAATACATAGTTGCCTTTTAGTAAATCATATAAAAGTATTTTCAAAAAGTGGCGAGTCACATTTTTCAAATCTAAATTCATGTGCCTATGGAAATGGTGAACTTGATTTCAGTGGATATTAGGTATGCACCTACTGGGGTTTTCAGAGGCACCCACTTCTTTAGGTTCCTATATATCTTTGCAACTGGTTATACAATTTTGCTGACAAATCAGGTATTATCTACCGTATTTTGGACTGAAAAAAGGAAATATAACTATTTGTGTTGTTTTAGGTACAGCAATTACATTTTAAAGTAATACTAATAAAGAAAACAAGAAAATTATAGGGAAATCATAGTAAAAGAAAACATGCTACACATCTTCACAGTTCAAGCTGTGTAACTATTTGCATGCAAGGCTCATGAAGCATGTTTTCAAACTTTGTTCTCACCCTCGTTGTACCTCAGGCTACATATAAACTTTGAGATGCTGCTCTCCCAGGAGAAACCACATGTGTACAGACATTTATAATTTTTCTTTCAGCGCAAAAATGGCCACACTTGGAAGCAACCTGAGAGAACTGGAACCCAGGAGAACCTGTCTTGGGAGACCAAATGTCTGCACAGGTACTCAG
Organism: Alligator sinensis; assembly: GCF_000455745.1. NCBI lineage: Eukaryota > Metazoa > Chordata > Crocodylia > Alligatoridae > Alligator > Alligator sinensis. Next base: position 1,363,080 of record NW_005842104.1, read on the forward strand.
TCTTAAGCTTTTACACTTATCTTTCTCCAAACGATACTTCAATAATAAGTACTCCAATGGAGTGTTATAATAATCACTGTATTCCATGTTTGTAAAAATGCACAACTACATAGTTCAGAACATACATTTTAAATAGAATTACTGAAAAATATTTGTGGAAATATTCTGAATAGGAATGATATGTTCTAACTAGGACTGAACAAATCTGGTTTGTCCTAACCATTAACCTATCTAGAAATACTACTTATCAAATTGTGTGTTGTTAGACATCTTAGTGGTGGCTTTCATTTGTAAAAAAAAAACCAAACTTTTGAGACATGTTGCAGTGCAGAGATACCAGAGCTATCCTGGGAATTGAAAGCAGTCTAGCCATGGTAGCACAGAGTAATGCACAGGCCACTCAGCATCTTGAAAGTTAGCTCAGGTATCTTTATGCTGTAGTGTGCACTGTTAATGCCTGAAACTTGAGCTATATAAAAGAAACATGATATACTTTGCTGTATAATTCAGATACATTGCTTACCCATTCATAACACACAATCCAACAGCGACGAGCAATTCCCAGCATTACATTCAATGTACGACGAGGACTTCCTGCAACTACATGACTAGTTGTTTCACAAACATCATTTGAAAATGAAAAGCCTCCTAATTTATTCACCACCTGAATTACAGTATTCTGTTTCCTGCCAAAAGAAAAAAAAAAAAAATCAGCATCACTCCACATGAACATTTTTATTACACCAGCAGTAGCATGTGCAAAAAATCTGCATACATTTTAACTGCCCTCTGCTGACTGGCTGTTTGTTCTAAACCTCTTCTTCATCTTCCCTCAGCCTTTACCTTGGCTTCATGCTCACCAGACTCCTCTTGCCTTTTTGTCCCCTACCTTCGTCCTATTTTCTTTCACTTTTGTTTCCTTTCCTTATGTCACCTAATAATTTAGGCAGTAGATAGGGTAGATTGGCACCTTATAGCCCCAAAGCCCAGTTCAATTGCCTACACTGTTCACAAATCTGACAACTAGCAATCTTGTGAAGAAGGATAAAATACCGATGGTATTCTACTGGAGATCAAGTAATTTAGAAAAAATCCTGAGTGGAGCCACATCCTACATAATGTTGCTCTTCCCAGACAAAGCAGACGGGGCCCATTACTGAATCAGCACAAGCACACTCTGGACATCTCCTTAAGCCCTGGGGCACTCTCATTCCAGCCATTTTTTTCTCTGCAGAAAGTAACTTTAAAAAAGCTCTCAAAATAAGCTAGCTAAAACAAACAGAACACAGAACAACTTTAACAAACCCAAAAAGCAATCTCCACAGCAAAAGCAGCAGCTTTTTTTTTTTTAACTGAGATTTAAAGGAACTATGGAACAAAGAAAATAAACAGCTTAACAAACTGACTTGCCACTGAAATCAAAAGGTGATGTAAGTGAAGAAACACTTCTGAAAAAAAAAAATCAGGACACTTAGGAGCCTAACTTTATACACATTTGTGTGAATCCTGGCCTTGGTTATTTGTCATGAGATGTAACTGGAAAATCTTCAGTCTCCTTTTAACCATAAAAAGGATTTCAGCTTGACAGAGCACATTAACAAAGGTCATGGTAACTTTACAATCCATAGAGGATGCTGACCCTGCTGGACTACAAGCTCAGGGGATGTGTATTTCACACTATGACTTAGTCTTGGCTCTTTTTGATATACTCACAAGATTCTTTAGGAGAGGAAAAATTCTACAATATGAAAAACTGAAATAGCTCTTAGATTGTTTATAGTGTTTCACAGATCACAGAATTTGACTAGCTTATATCTCAGTATACTGCAAAACTGAGGATACTGATTTGCATTTCAGTGAAACACACACAGGTACTGCTGTAGACCAATAGGTGAGGATATGCTCTTTATGACCAAAAAATGATGCCACGACACCACCAACTTCACCACTTCATACAGTTAAATTCTAGTGACCTTTTTTGGTCTTTGTATCCTCTTTGGACTGAAAAACAGGTTGTTGACAGCTGGTTTTGTATTTTGGATTCTTTTTTGCTCTCCTAGGACTTTCCCCCACCCATAGACTGGTGGCCACAACCTTATCATGCATCATAACTGCAGAAAGACTAAAGCACAGGTCATAAAAGGAATTCTGAAGAATAAAGTTGGTTATCACAAAATATTTTTATAGTAAATATGTGCAATAATAATAGTAAAGCAGATTTTACATCAGGAATGTATGGAAACAATACAGATACATTTGTACTTGCTTGCATGGGTAGGACAGCCTTATGATTGGGTCCAGAGATATGGATTCTCTTCCAACTTTGCCAAGACTTTTTCTGTGTCCTTTTGAATATGAAAGCTTGCCTGAAACTCAGTGTTCTCATCTGTAACACGCTGATCATATTTACATGTCTTATAATGATGTATTACTGAGTGGTTTATGAATTGTACTGAGGTTCATAGATGGACAGTACCATCAGTGTCATGTTTTATTACACAGGAACAAGATAAAAATGAAAATGTACTTTGTTTCCATTTTCTTGAAATATTAACTTAGGCTTATGAGAAAAATATTGACAGAAACATGTACAAAACTTTTAAAGATAGCCAGTAATTGAGTGCCATTTTAGTACTCATCTTCACGTAACTATCATGATTTGATTAATGTTTTCAAACCCGAAACAGATTTGTGGGTGGCGCCAATAACTGGAGTTTTTGAAAAAGATTGAAAAAAAATGTAACCAACCATAATATAAAATATGGAATTGTGTTTTTGTTGGATGTTATTTTGTAAGAGTTTAAAAAGAAAGATAAGAGCATGCCAGAAAAATATTAATTCTTCCACAAGTATGCAGGGGGAGCTGCTTTTAATGTTTTGTAACTGAGTGTCTAAAAAGCCTAAAATTAATATTTCCTTAAAAGCTATTTATGTCAAAGAAAACATCCAATCCAATGTTTCAGTTCATTATGACATTCTTTACAAAAGCAATTCAAAATTTATGTGGAAAAAAGGCTCTTTCAGGCTAAAATTCCACCCATTTGCTGTATACATTCACTCAGAAAAATTCTCAACTTTTTCATCTTAGTATTATTACCCTAAAGTCGATTTACAGATCTTTTACGTATATACAGTCTAGCATGAGAATGAAATTTTTCAAATATGGACTATATATTAAATTCAGTGCAGTTTGTGCAAGAAAAGACTATTCATATTGAAGTTCAAATTTTATACTGAATAGAAAGTCAGCAAAGTATCTAATACTTACTCAGAAGACATGCTTGTCATGACTAGTGTTCTTGTTGGCTAGAAATTTAGAAAAGGAAGAGCAAGAAAACAAAGTAAATATATGGAAGATTTTCCCAGAGCAACTAAATTATAATAAGTACCACTGAAGCAAAAAGCTGAGTGATAATAAAGATGCAAGTATTCCAAGACAAGAACTCAGACTAGATTGCAGGTGACTTGTTTCCAAGGCCAAACATATTAGTAGTGCCCAATGGCACTAGGAAAGGCAATATCAATTTACAACTTCTACCATTTCTTTTATCTGCTAGCATATTCCAGCACTTAAATAAATGCACCAATGGTCTTATATAGAGGTATGTCTATACTGCTTCTGCTTATGTAAAAGTACATCTTACCTATCACCAATACTGCGTGTAGGTTTTGAGAACACAACCTAAAACCATGGCCCACTGACCTGTTTCTGCTCCGCCACATTTTCTAGACCTTCATTGATAGAAAATACCAATGAAGCACTATATTACTGTTTACATAAATACTCAAACACACAAATGTACTAAAATTATATGGAAAAACTGAAAGAAGGATTTTTTTTAAAAGATAAATTATAGGTTGCTTAAAACAGTTATGTAATACAAAAAAATTGCAGAAACCTACAGCTCCACACAAAAAAAAAAAAAAAAAAATCAAAGAAATCAGGCTCTTCTACCCTTTTCCCATATCTTGCCCATGTCAAACAAAGTTCCCCAATTCTTTCCCACCACCATCAGTAATTTCCTCTGAGTTCTAGAAAGTCTGAAATACTGTAAATCAGTTTAAGGTTAGTTGTAAAGAGCAACACATTAGAAACTCACTCTGCATCTTACTCAGTAATGAATCATAGAATTAAAAAAGACCTATTTTATCAGTGATCACTCATGCCCCACCACTACAAAATTATTATTTATTGAAAAGGGAAGAAGGAGAACAAGGAGGATCCAGGCAGTTACAGACCAGACAGTCTGTCCATGATACCTAGAAAAATCATGGAGCAGGTTATCAAGGAACCTGAAAACAGGCTGATTTGCAACAGTTAACACTGATTCATCAAGAGCAAATCATGCCTGACCAACCCGATTTCCTTGTATGACAAGGCTCTCTGTTGGTGGGGTGGAGAGCAGTGGATATGATATACCTGGAATTTAATAAGGCTTTTGGCTTGGTCTCTGATGACATTATCATTAGTGGATTAAAGAATAGAGTCTAGATGACAGTACTGTAAGGCAGATACAAAACTGGTCGGATCATCACTCCATGAGTAGTTACCAATGGCTTGATGTTGTAGATGGCACTGAGTGGGGCTCCTCAAGGTTCTGTCTTGGGTCTGGTATTAGTTAATATCTTCATTAATGATTTGAAGGATAGGATTGAGTGCACATTTAGCAAATTTGTATATGGCACTAAGCATGGTAAAGTTGCAGACCTTGTAAACTGAAGAACTGGTCCAAAATTAATCACATGAAACTCAATAAGCACCAGTGAAAAGTCCTACATGTGGGCTGGAACAAATCAAATGTACAAATACAGATGAGATAGGCTGCAGTACTGGTTAGGCTGCAGAACCTGGGAGTAACAGACAACCATAAACTGAATATGAGTAACTGAATATGAACTGTGTGCTCTTGTTGCAAAAAAATAAATAAAAAAATTAAAAAAGCATACTAGGCTGCAAGCATTGGCTTGCAAGTCAAGGGAAGTGACTCTTCTGTTCATTTGGCACTGGTGAAACCTCACCTGGTATACTGTGTCCAGTTTAGGTCACTGCACTTCAAGAAAGATGTGAACAAGTTGGAAAGAATCCAACAGAGAGCAACAAATCTGATTCAAGTTTTGAGACACATGAAATACAAGGAAAAACTGAAAGAACTGGGATCATTCAGTTTGGAAAAAGAATGACTGAGGTGGGATTTGACAACAGCCTATATACTTAAACGGGTAGTTACAACTATACTATACTACTACTATAGAGAGGGAAATTTAGGTTGGATGTTTAGAAGAACTTTCTCACTGTGAGAGTGGCTAAGCATTGGAAGAGGCTATTCAGAGAGGTTATAGAAGATCCATTTTTGGAAGTCTTTAAAAGAAGGTCAGATGAAAAATTGTTTGAGGTGGTCTAGTCTGGGGTAATCCTGCTTTAAGCATGGGGCTGAACTAGATGACCCTCTGAGGTCCCTTCCAGCCCAAATTGTCTATAATTCTATGTCTATTCAACAACTCAAATCTAGTCTAGCAATTAGGAATTCTAGGTAATCCTAGTTTATCCCATGGGTGGGAATCTATTCTTGCTGCGAATAAGTGAAATACAATTTAATATAATTAAGATTATAATCAGGAGGCATTAGAGCCTTTGTGACTAAGCACAGTACCTCAAACGGAATTGATCCAATCTACACAGGTTTCTCTAAACTGTGTAGATTAGACTGTTAACAAACAGAATTCTCATTCACTCTTTTGTTAGCCAAGGCAGGCAGATGTCTGCACTGATCAAGGCCTGAAGGCAGGGGCTTTTCCACCAGGCTGCCCAGCTCTGTCAGACAGCAAACGCCCCAGCCCCACCCCCTCGCCAGACCCCTTGCTCTCTGCCATGAGGGACTCCTCCTAACCCCCAACTGCTGTGCATGCCAGGCTGAGGGGAAGATAATGGGGGGGTCTGTTCCCCCGCCCCACCCCCAGAAGCTGAGGGGTGGGGGACTGGTGAGGGGGTGGGGCTGGGATGTTCACTGCCTGGCAGAGCTGAACTCTGCAAGGAGGAAGCCTCTGCCTTGGGGGCTTCCCCCTTCCCCACTGTGTGGACCCTGGCTGGTGGGGGTGTTACCTCTCAGCTCTGTGTTCTTGGGGAACTCTGACACAGGACATGGCCTGTCTGACTCACAAAGATTTCCACCCCCCCTCCTCTCCTCTACCTGAACAAGAACTGATTACAAAAGACAATGAAAATGCAGTAGGAGCCGCACCTAAAGCCCTCCAGATAAGGGTGACAAGAGTGAAACAACTGCCCTAGGTCTCATTTGCATGCACGATGGAATCAGATGACAATTCATTTACATGGAAGATGGAGAACAGAACGCCCAAAGCAAAGACCGCAGTGAATTCTGGGACCAGAGAAGCAGGGAAGCACTGCATGATGGGGAATCTGTGCTCCAAATGCTAATCAACCCACATTTACACACACCCACCTCAGCATTTATCAGACCAATTCTAATTTGGATTTACAAAGGACCGCCCCCCCAAGCAGAAGTAAAAGTTTAATAGGCATCTCGGACAGTACATTCCCCGGGCCCACTATGGGAGTCCTACTTAAACTTGATTGACTAAAACTCAGTTGCCGGCTTAGGGAATGCTGAGGCAAAGAGACTGAGTCAGAGGGGGTATGGGCAACATTTGGGCATACCCACTCTGACTCTGTCTCTTTGCCTCAGCATCACAGTGTCCAGCCCATTAGAGCCCTGACCACAAGTGTTGTCATGCTTTTCCTGGGATGACTGGTGGAAGTCCTCCCCACAAAAGTTATGAAAAATCATGCTAAGCTGAGGCTTGTTCACAACAGGTAAAAATCCAAAACGCTGACGCTGCAAGCTCTGTATGGTTTCTGAAGAAACAATGAGGTATCCCATCCAGTATATCTGCTATCCATAGGAATTTCAAGCTGGCTCCTAAGTGTCTGGTTACTCCTTAAAAACTTATGTTTTTCCTGGATGTTAATCAGTTTCTTGAGATGTTCCAAACCAGATAACCCCTTGTCAATAGAAAAGACAATTATTTACACTATAAAAAAAATGCTTTGAAGAAGCTGAACTGAGGGTATAAAAATCTGTAAAAAAAAGCAGCAAAGTGTGCTTCAAATGGAGAAGTCACTCTGACACAATCCACTGTTGTTCCTAAGAAGCTAGAAGAAACAGATCATCTACCTTCAAGGATTGTGCTAAGAACTTTACCTGCCAGCATTGGAACTCAAGTGCTTTGGACTGGTGAGATCCCAGCTCTTGCTCTCTCTCTCTTTTCTTTTTTTTCTCTCTAGGCATAGATTTCTGAAACTGAATTGTATTAGTTAAGCTTGAGCTAAGTTTCCCCAAATACTCAGTGAAACCAGGGTAGTATTATAATTGTTTGTGTTTGTTTTCCTTTGCATGTCTATTACTACTAGTACCATTATGTATTTCATATACTTAGCAATAAATACATTTATAGTCAAACTAGTAGTAACTGGGTATATTTTTTGTTTTCTACTTCTCCTTCCCCACTTGCTCTGCTGAAGCTCAAAAATACTGTGGGGTCTGCTCATCAAGAGGCTAAAGATTGGGACGTGCTGAGTTTGAAACACATAAGGGGATCAGCTTGTACAGGCTGATTGACCCAGTTTGGCTCAGACATGCCCTAATGAACTGAATGCTGGCCCCTGAGGGTGTCAGCTGGACACACAGCCGGATTCAGAAGTATTCTGTCTACCTGTGTGCTTGTGTCTGACTGCAATTTATTGTTGCTCTGATGAACTGATTCTTGGCATATGAAGGTGTCAGCCTGTCCATGCTGATCAACCTGGCCGGGTCAGGCGTGTCACATTAATCTGTGTGTATATGGCTGATTTAGTGACTGGAGGAAACCAGCCCCATTGAAACTGGGTCCTGCAAGATAGCTCCATTGGCGGTGAGAACCTGAAGAAGGGAGATATACAGCTCCATATAGAAACACAAGTAACACAAGCAGCACATTGACAGAATTACAAAGACCCTAGAAACGTATCCCTAATAAATAAACACACCCCAAAGTGATGGGCAAATCTGGTAACAGGGGCCGGGGACCATTCCCCCCCCGCCCCTGCACCCACCCTCTGTGTCACCTCTGGCTGGGGTGGAAAACAGAGGCTTTGCTGCCTCAGCTCTGTGACAGCTTGGGGCGGGGCCACACAGCTCAGCTGGAGCAGAGGCAAGACCACACTGCTGGGGCGGGAGGGATTAGTGGGGAGCCGCAATGCATCCTGCGATGCTGGGAGACTGCAGCCTAACTTGTGTTGGGAAGGGACCTTGTGTTGGGACCTTGTGTTGGGAACAGATGTTCGATTACTGGTCTAGTCTAAAATGATTCAGTCTGATACTACATACATCCACAATGGGAGAGGGGGAAAGGGGGAGGACAGAAGTGGGGGAGAAGGAGGTGTGGCACATGATAAGTTTAAAGTAAAGCACCGCTTTGGATTTTTTTTTTTTCAACTGTAAGCAACCTTTGAGGCTTAAGGTCTACAAGTGCAGTTTAACGTACAGTAGCCTATTTTATTGTGCATTAAAGTGTCACATCAAAAACCGTGCTAATACATTAATGTGCTGTACAAATGGGCTACTGGGCATTAAGCGTCACCAAAAAAGCATGTGCCTCCACTACTGTACATTAGGGCAGCCTAATGCGTTTTTATTTAGTACCCCCCATTAGAGGTACTAAATTTAATGTGCAGGACCAAAAACTCATTGACGAACATGTAGACCTTGGACCCTACAGACCTTAAGCCTGTGGGGCTTTAGGTTTATGCACCCTAAAAACCAAACTATTTTCTCTCCCTCTTAAGAATTATTCCATCTTCAACCAAAAGCCAACGTTTATGCAAGTCAAGGATCATTAGTGAAGCAGACAGCATTTTGTTTTATTACTTCAATAAGGACAGAGAGTGCTTTAAGATAGTTACCCAGCGGAAATTGAGCCAAATTATGCATCTTAATTTTCAGTTTTACATTTTTCAAGTTAACTGCTTTTGCTCCCTTTTAACCCCCTTTTATACAATTTATTTTCATCTACGATACTTTTGTCTGTTTTATTTTACATTTTGGTTTTATTACAAAATATTTTTTGAGTTAACAGTTTCTTTTTAACTAGCAAAAAAGCATCTGGGGAGCATCATTATGAGTTTCTAATGCACATTTATACCAGGATTACTGCTACTAAAAACACTGGAAAAGGTGGCATTTTATTCATCATTAATCTTTGATTTCTAAAGAGCTGCATATTTGTATTTTTAAACAGAAGATTATTCTTTTGAATTCTATTTTAAATTTGGACTGCATACCATTATATATTAGGCAACTACAGGCCCTTTAAGCATTTTCTTATATACACAGTTGCATTAAGTATTTCATTGTAGAGTCTGCCAACAGCTATATTTTTTCCAAATCACATGAAATATAAAACATGTATTTCAATACTTTAAAGGAAAGAGCATTTCTAAACCTTGCCAATACTTAAAACAATGTGATACTTCCTGTATGTGAACTGACCTAACACCACAAAAGAGAGACTCTCAAAATATGTTCACTTATTGCTAAGTTTGAGCAGGTGTTCCTTGAAGGTTTAAAACCATCACAGTACTTTCCAAGAATCCTGATTTTTGTTTCTAACAGAACATCACACCATCTGGTAAAAAACTACAAAGTGAACATTCAATTTGTTTTGTAGGCTAACTCCCAAGAAGAAATACAACCACAATAAAAAGTTATTTGGTAACAATAATATTTTAAATTTATCACTAGCTAAGTTCTGGTTTTAAGGCCTACGGAAGTTAGATCTCGCTTTGTCCTCAGGCCAAGTGGAATTTGTCCAAGAAACACAGGCTGTCAAGCAATTTATACCATCTTTTGGTATGCAATATTTTTGTCCAAATACTCTCCTACTAGCTCTAATGCATGGCCTACTAGAGTGGAGTTATTTTAGGGATAGAAACAGAGTACCTCAGGTGGTCCTCATATACCGAGCCAGATAACAGAACTGAACCTTCCATATTTTGTGTTCAGAAAGGATGACCATAAATACTGTATTGGATTTAGTTAGGGAATCATGCCAGTGACAGTATGAAACCAGGAAGCTATCTTACATTCACAAAGTCCAGTTAAGAATAAACACAGAAAGCAAGAACAACATTCTCTGTTTTGTACTCCCTGTCCTATTTGGCTTTAGATGATATGTTTCCCTTGCAGGCTTCTACCAATTCCTCAACCCCCCAAAACAAAACAAAACAAAACAAAACAAAACAAAACAAAACAAAACAAAACAAAACAAAACAAAACAAAACAAAACAAAACAAAACAGTACTTGCTTTCAGGTTTTCACTGCTGCATTCTAGGCCTACAGTTATGGGGGCATAAGACAGAACCAGTAGCATAAAACTGAAACAGTCAGGAATCAGTCAGTTTCAATCTATGACATGCTCAGACTCTCAAACTTCAATAATCAAAGTCCTCAGCAACAAACTACATTTCATTATATTAACTTATCCGGCTGGCATGAAACTAACTTTGACACCTGCTACACATTAAATACATTCCGCAGTTAACTGGTTAATTACGCGATAAATTTATACCAGCCAAACATGCAAAGTAAGACCAGCCACATATGTAAAGTAGCTATCAAACAAAAATGACTATCCAGCTATAAAAAGAGCCAGCCAGCTATAAAGTTAGCGCTTGAAAATATGCAACCCCACAGCTGGTTTCTGTGCAGCTTTAATCTGAACGTGTAGTAGTCCCTTGCGTTCCTACACACACCAAATGCACAAACAACTGTCTCCCATAGTTGGCAATATCTCTTTATTTAAATTAGTTTCAGTGGGACTTTTACAAAAATATTAAAATTATTCATACATTATCTACTCCAGCTGACCTCCCTCCATTTACTGGTTGAAATAATTATCCAACTTGCCAACTTACACTTGAAGACTCTGTTCTCTTCCACAAACTGAATCTTAGCTCTAGCTGCAAAATGTATGCACTGTAATCCAACTGAACCTTGTGGGAAAAGATGGGCAAAGTAAGACAGTTCCCAGCAAAACAAGAGACAAAAATAAATATTTGTTGTTTGAATGAAGTAAAAAGTCAAATCTCACTGCAAAACCACCAAACTCCACAGAATCTTGGAAAAATTAGATATCGTGGCAACAACAAACAGAAGTCCTCAGGACCTCCCATAACTTAGATGATAGATGCTTAATAATAATTATTTCAACTTATTTTCAAACCCTGGTGAACATCCCTAAGATGTTTTACACACAGTTTTACAAATTATTTTTACAATCACAAAGACTAAAAACAATACTTTTAAATGAAAACAGTTCTGGTTCACAATTCTCCACCACAAGTGAATTCTACATCAAAATTTGCAGCTTTAGAATACGTTTGTCTGGCAATGATCAACAGCACAGACAGCAATGAATTACTCATTCACGAAGAGTGAAAGCAGGTCAAAGCAGTGAAACACCCCTTATGCCTAATTTAAAAAGTTAGGCAGACAAGTACATCACAACAGCAGGAAGACTGCAAGGCAGGAACAGTAAGAGATCAAGACATTCATATCAGCCAGGAGCCTCCAAAGGTAAAACAATTTTCCTAACAATCAGATAGGTTGTGTGAGATGGGGCAAATAACTTTAGATTTTTAAGACACTAATATGAAAAATGAAGCTTCCAGAAGAACCTGTTGTCAACACTAATGTGAATCCCCAAATCTTTCCCACCTTTCAAGCAGGTAGGAATGTGGATTAACTTCTCAGTGGGAGCTGGACAGCAGAAAACAACATTCCCCATAATTAACTTTGAGTAGAGAATATCATTACTTGATCATTATGCATTCAATAATCATAATAATTAGAGAGGAAAATTAAGCAGGAGAAGAAAGAAACCAACATCAGAAAACAGCATGGAGGGCAAAAATAATGTGTGGAGAGAGGGAAGAGAAGATGACAGTTTGATAAAAACACATGCATGCAAACATCATTAAAAACAATAAACAAAAAGGGTATTATAGGAAAGAAATGGGAGAGGAGTAAATCAGAAAGAGAAAGAACAAATGAAAGAAAGAATAAACAAACAAAAAAAGAATGAATGAACCACACTGATACAGCTTAATGGGTGAAATTGAAAAACTATACCAAATCTGAATCGGAAATGATTGCTACGTAAAGTACCAGGTAGTTTTCTAATGACCAGGGATCCTGGTTTTCTTTACTAAAAATATCCCCAATTTTGGGGTTAAAAAAAGTAACCCAAAACCCACATTTTTCCTTTATTAAAATTATATATGTAGCAACATTAAAAATGGACCCACCTGAAGGAATAGGAAGGGCTGCCCTGCAGAGGAACAGAGTGGGAAGAGACAGTTTGTCTCAGTAAGGAGACCGTATACCCCAAGGGCAAGTGAAGCTGTTTTGGAGGTAGCCCTCTTGGAAGAGAGAAGGGTGATGTAACCCCAGTAGGATTTGAATGAGAGATGTTAGAAAAAGTCCAGGAAGAGCCTGTATTACCCTGTAAATAATTAAATACTGTACATAGTTTTATAATGGTCTGCAAGGCTGTTTGATTGTAAGGGAGGTTCTTGCTCGGGGACCCTGCAGCAGCTACCCAAGGAACTGGGCAAGGCCACTGGCTACTGGGTAGCCCAGGATCCCACTATTCGGGTGAAGGCATGGGTAGTGTCACACCCAGGGTTATATACACACACACACACACACACACACACACACATATATATAGTAGTGGCATTTCATTTTAATCTCAGAAAAATGTGGAATTTGGGTAAACTTTTTTTAATCCAAAAATTGGGGTTGTTTTTTTTTTTTAATCAGAAAAAACCAGGATCTCTGAAATGACTGCTCCTGTGTCTAAATAATATGGAAGAAGGCTCTGCATGCTTAAACCTGTTTCTTAATTGCAATATAAACAAAAGCATTATGTTCAAAGCTAAATGGGAGCTATTTAATGTTCCTATAGCTATACTTTAAAAATAAATACCATACTGCCAGAGCTGAAATACTGAAACCCCTTCCCTTTTTTCAACTGTTTAAATGTGTGAAGCTATACTCTCATGTACCTCCACAGCAGAACCTCCTGCTCTGGTTTGTTAATTAACTTGATGGTTTGCTGTTAAGTCAATATAACAGTAATACTACAGCAGTGCTTTGCTTAACAAAATATATATATATATACAGTTTGAAAACTAGCATAAACCAGGAATAAAGAATCATTTAAAAAGTCACAATTTCTGCTTTAAAAGTCAGTTTCTCTGTTAGATTTTGCAATCCTGCTTAATATTAATACATCTCTCCCACCCACATTGACTTCCAACTTTGTTTTAAAAATAAAATGCTTCAGTTTATACTCAAACAAAACTTCAATCAATTGATTTCAAAGCTCATAAATCTGCAATACAGCAACTTTTAAGTTCTGTAAAAAGAGAAGTATATAACTATGTATGGTGAGTAATACAGCATAAGTAAAAATAAACAAACAAACCTCTTAGTAGATTATTATATATTATGTGCATTACCATAGTACCCAAGACCCTTAGTTGTGGAGCAGCAGCTGTGCCCCCCTCAAACCTCCCAGCAAGCTGGCACCCAGTGTAGTGCAATAATGGCCATGATGGTATATTGCTGGCACTGTCCTTGTTACTGTACTGAGGACCACCAATTCCTTTCAATACACACTATGTCCTCACGAAGTGTTAATTTAAATGAGTGCAAAAAATGCTCATTAAGTCACTCAGAAGTCTATTAATGCAAAAAGTATGTCAACTGATAATTAAATAAGGCTTAGGAAGTCTTTTGCTCAGGTTGATTTACAGCAAGTTTCATTTAGAATGCAATTACAAAAACTAGAGGATTTCCGGGCTACAGAGTAATGCCAGATATCACCTAGTTTACATAGGATGTGCATTTTCCAAAAGTTCAGTATCCGAAATGGGAGGATCTAACTAGCAGCCGTTTTTCCTTCTGGTGGTTTCCAAAGCCAAAAGGAGAAATTGTTTTTTTTTTTTTCAGTGACTCACTGCCAAACCATTTGCAGCACCCTGGCATACACTCCTGGGTTTTCTGGCATGATATTTTAATTACGACCTCAAACTTGATGTAACAATAAGGTACTGAATAAATGGAAACAAAAGGCCCATTTATTTTTTTTCCTCACAACACTTGTATTTTACTGCTAATTTCTGTACTGTCCTTCCATTAACATCACTAAGGATTTTACTTTGAATTAAAGGTAATAGGAACTCCAGTGATTCCCAACCAGGGAGACGTTTAAAGGTGGTGCACAAAATTATCACTGTTAAGCATGCAAACAAGATTTAAAAGATAAACCCAGAGATTTCAAATAGTAATCTGCAGGAATAAAAATATTTCTGTCCTGTTGTGGTCTTTCTGAATTCTTTGCAACAGTAGAATTTTTTTCACCGTAATCATAAAACAAGTGAAAGCTAAGAGCTGGCTTTTTCTGAGGGGTGCCTTGAGTCTAATAAAGGATAATTCAAGTATAACAAGGTTTAGACTCACTGCTTTAGACTATAAAGTTTGAGAATTTTGCTTCTTCCACTGAATGGCAAGGTGGCTCTGGGCAGGGTGCTAAAAATGACAATAGTTAGGGTACAGAGTAGAATACAGAGGTGAAAAAAATTATACCTTGAAATTCTGTAGGAGGTGGTATGCTGGGAGAGCACAATATGCTTCTTGTATCCAAAGTTTAATAAGAATCATGAGTCTGAATCATGAGGCTTCACAATACAACATCACTGCAATGTAGCAGCGTATTGGAGATATCAAAGGCTGCTACTTCTAACTGGTGGCCCAAAGGCAGCATGCAGCTCCCTAGGGGTTAACTTGCAGCCCCCCCCCCACAACTGCTGGCCTTGTCGCTGCTCCTCCAATCTCTCTCCTGCTGCTTCTACTGGGGTCTCTGATCTACCTCTCCCTCCTCCAGCTTTTGATTCCTGCTCCTGCCCATAGAGGTGTGTGGTTTGGAGCAGCATTGTCCATGGGGCCAAGGGAGTCCATGGCCCAGAGGACTCAGGGACCCCATGCAGAATGGGGGCACTGGCAGTGCCTGCCATGCAGTATGGAGGGGATGCCCATATGGTGCAGTGTGGCATGGCACATGCTGTTGAGAAGCTTGCAGTGCCCAGCCACTCAGACATTATATTGAATTCACATTATTCAAGGGTGTATTCAATTCAAATTTATAAATGAAGGACTGTTCTTAGATTTAGACATTGTTCTTGAATGAAGGCAATACTCCAAACGTTGAAATCTTTAAAAAAATTATCACAGTTACTTTTTGGTTATAACAATAGTATAAGTAGCGTCTTGCTCATGGAAATAATTTCTCTTTTTTAAATTCAACCTCTAATTCAACTGATGATTTGTAACTGAAATACCCAAAAGACTTGAGTTTCTGCTCTCTGAATGAGTGAGTGTGAACCCACCTCCCCCCATCTGCTGCCTTAAATTTTACTTTAAAAAAGTTATTGTTCAATTCAGTAATTAGTTTCCCTCTCACAGATTCCTGCAACAACAAATACATCACATCCACTTGATACAGGAAATTCACATTCCCAACTTCACCCCTTTCCTCAGCACCCAATAACAACATATTTTAAGTGTCATCCATGCTCTTCTCTCCACATGTGACCCTAAGCACTTTTTTCCCTTAAACCACTATGCTGCTCTGAAACTTCTTTATGTTTTCCTAATAAGAATTATAAAAAATGTTAATGTTCCCCATCCCTTTCTTGTTTTTTTTTTAAATAAGATTATTTCTAATTTTAAGTTAGAGTCTAACGTCTCTAGTACCAAAAATGCTTTGTTTCTAACCATAATAATTAACTTCTGTAATTTTTAAGTGGAAGACAAAACCTGAATGTATCTGACTAGACTATATTTATCATGGTAAAAACTTTTTATATCCAAGTCAGACCACAATGACACATTTCAAATATGGGCAACCTGTACCTTCTTTGCCTTTCTGGCCAAACACCTTATCTTTTTTATAAAGGCAGAAGTTTCACAAAATACTAAAAGCTTTTGCTGTAAACAATTTTCCCCAAACAGTTATATACTCTGATAACAGAATCCAGAGCAGCCTACTTCATAACCAGTTTCTCCACAGTATGAGCTTAGACTTTTGTTATAAAATCCCTTTCCTTTACAAAAAAACCCTCATAAGTGCAACATTAACAATTGTACCTTCACTCAAATCCAAGAGCTACAAGCATGCATGCCAATATGAAGCTGTTTAAAAACAAACCTTAAGGAATTTCAACTAAGTGCATGCTGTCTTGTCCATCTGAGAAGATACGGTTTTCATTATCCCTCACCACACTTAACTCTTTTCTCACATTAACATCTAAAGTAGCTCATTCTACTAATCAAAATAATTTTTGTAGTATAAGACCTTAATCAAATTCCTATTGATACAATAGCAAAGTCTTAAAGAGACACTCCTTTGAAAAAGGCTGTGTATAGAGGGGAGAATGAGAGGGGGGTTGGTTTTGTTGTTTTTAATGAGCCCAGAATTGAGGAGAGTCTACATAATGCAGTCTGCTTTCATCTCAACCCTGGCTTAGGTGTAAAATGTAAGCAAATATCAGAAGAACCTATGATTAACTTTACCTTTTCCAGGAAAATGGGGTATAATACCTGTTTAATCAAAAAGCCCTTAAGCAATCTGAATGAGTCAGAATAAAATAAATCTCTTCAGTGAAAAGCATGGAAGAGAAGTCTTTTCTCCAGCCAGGCAGCCAAACAAATCTGATAACAAGATTTAAGCGGGGGGGGGGAGATGCAGGTTTTTTGCTACTTGGATAACTCAAAAGATGTCTCTGCTAATGATAGGAAGCAGTGACCGCCACAGTCATATATCCCTAATATAAAATGATAACTCTTCAACATGGCTACCATGAACAGGTTTGAATTCTTTAATATTTCATAGTTTCATAGTAGCTAGGGTCAGGAGGGACCTGAACAGATCATGTAGCCTGATCCCCTACCACAGGCAGGAATGAATGCTGGGTTTGCAAGACCCCAGATAGGTGATCGTCCAACCTGCTCTTGAATATGCCCAAGGTAGGGGTGAGGACCACTTCCCTGGGAAGTTGGCTCCAGACTTTGGCCACCCTAACTGTAAAATATTGCCTTCTGATCTCTAACCTAAACCTATTCTCCATCAGCTTATGACCATTGTTCCTCGTCACCCCAGGTGGTGCTGGGGAGAAAAGAGCTCTGCCTATTTGCTGTTGATCCCTCCTTGATGAGCTTGATTTTAAATAATTCAATTTTTTTAATGACATTTCCTAGGCAGAGTGACAAAGAGCCATATAATTTATCCTCATATTACAAGGAGAAAATGTACTGCAACGTTCAAATAATTTATTTTGTCCTGGCTCTCTCCTTCCACACACCTCAAAGATTCAGGAAAATCACTTGCTGACATTAATCCACACTCTTTGTCTCTTATAGCACAGCCTATTTGAAAACATAACTCTTTGCTTTGCAGAGAATCAAAGTTGATTCCTTAAAGAGGAACATGAAAAGCTCTTTAATACGCCCCCCACAAAAGGTTTTACACTCTCCCCACCTTTACCCACCTAAAATAATCCTAATAATCAATGAACAAAATCACTGAACTTCCAGATACTATTGAAGTTAGGGGTGGTTGTAATCTCTCCTATTTTTGAACTTGGGAGCAGCTTGCAGCTCTTGCAACCCAATAAACATGACTTGGACAGAATTATGAATATAAACTCTCCTTTTAATTCAATTCCTGTTAGTGATAGAGATAAATGAAGGATACATGAACATGAATAATTTGTAATCCAGATACAAAAATACTGTAGTAAGACCACCCTAGATTTTAATTGTTGTTTTAAGACCAGCTCAAAAAAGCCAAACATCAGTAACAAATACAAGTTGTATGAGGAGTCTGAAGCTTGTGAAAGAGTTAGAGATAACACTATGACATCATTATTAATATACAATTCTTGGTCTGTTTTAGAATAGGGAGAAGAATACAATCAAATAACTGTAACGCTTAACTGTCATTTATATTACTGTCAGTTATATGTCAAGTCCTTTATTTTTCCTATTTTAATGTAATGTCTTTTACACTACTTATATTTTAAATCCTAAACAGTTATTGATACACTGTCACCTGAAGACAGTTATCTTCAAAGTTTAACTAAAGGAAAAGCTACTGCAAGAATCTTCTTTCCTGAGAAAGGAATACTCCTATGACCAGTGAAAATATTTCTTATCAGACTTTTATTCTGAATTAAGTTTCAGGGAAAGCTCACTACAATTTAACAGTGCTTCCCATACTGTTTTTTTACAAGCTAAAGTCATGGCTTTAACAGACTGCATTTCTAAAAGGATTTCTATAACTAGAGCAATAGGATCCACATATAACTAAAATACTGAAGAACCACACTTTTTCACTATAATGTAAGTTAGAAGAATGATTAAGCGACTCATGTCACTTCAGTACGTAAATTTAGATTGCTGGAAGGCATGCTGTATTACAATAGCAGAGAAAAAAAAGTGTCATGGTTGTTAGGGGCTGGACCTTTCATAAATTTCCTTTCATTAAGGTTGATGTAAGTTAAAAATAAGTTTTAAGGAGCAAAAGAGTAAACATTATTTAATATTAAAAAGAGTAAAAATTATATTTAATGTAAATATTCTATTTAATCTGAAAAATTGAATCTATTTTATTGCTGTTGTTCTCCCCTCTGCTCTCCCCAGCACACTTCTTGCAATACTATTGTTACACTGGACAATGAACACAATATTTATTTTTAAAAATATTTTTGTCCTGATTTACATGTGTTTACATAGTATATATAGAGATTATTGCATACTAGCTCAAAATAAAGTCTTACTCTTTTATATCATGTAGGGGTGGGTGGGGTGCATGTATGTGGGAGAGATTCATGGGGGGGTGGGGTTTGTGAAGGGTTCTGTGGATGTGGGTGGGTTTTGTGGGTGTGTGCGCCCCTCCCGCCCCCCAAGCAAACAGCACTTGCCTCCAGCGACAGCAGCAGGTGGTGGGCCCTAAGGGTGCTTCTGGCCCATGGCACACAGAGCTCACCAGTGGCGTACAACTCTTACTGAATCCCAGGAGCTGCACATGACAGCACAGAGCCGGCCTGGCCTGGTCCGCTAGCACAGGCCTTCAATCCAGATCGGGCTGGCTCCATGCCAGTACATGAGGCTCCTGGCACTACAGCCAGGTGCCATGCGCCATCTGGCTGGATGCCTCCATGTGGGGCTTCCACCACTCCAGCAGGGAGCTGCACTTGAAGGCACAGAGCACACCCAACCCAATGGCACGTGGACAAGGAGCTGTGGGGAGTCACACAACATTGGGACAGGCAGGCTCCATGTCTTCATGGGCAGCTCTCCACTAGAGTGCTGGAAGCCCCACGTGGAGGTACAGAGCTGGTCCAGCTTAGCCCTATGGTGCACAGCTTCCGCCTGCACTGCCAGGAGACCCATGTACTGGCACAGAGACAGGCCATGGCAGGTGGGCTCTGTGCCACCACATGCAGCTCCCAGGATTCAGCTGGAGCTATGCGCCACTGGGGGTTGTGCCTGCAGCAGGCCAGGAGAGCCCCAAGGGCCCACCACCTGCTGCTGCTGCAGCAGCCTCTGCCAGCAGGGGGGTCCACACCTACCCACAAACCCCACCTCACCTCTCCCTCCTGCAGGCAGGAGTTCCCATCACTACTCACCTGCTGTCCAGTTGCACGCCATTGCACTCGGTGCCCCCATCTGGGGTTCCCAGATGGAGTGCAGGGAGCCCCTTGGAGGTGGAAGCACAGAGCCCACCTGGTCAGTGCATGACCTCTGAAAGCCTGCCTCCCATCAGCTTTCAGAGGAGCAGCTGCAATCCAGTAATACTTGTTTTTCTGGAGGAGCCCCATGGGCCATATAGAATGGCCTGGTGTGCCAGATCCAGCCTGTGGGCCGTATTTTGCCGCCCCCCATTGTAATTTGTTTTTAAAAACCTCATAGAAGTAGAAGCACAGAAAAGTGTGGAAGGAAGGAACTTCAAGAGGTCTAATCCATACTCAGGGCAACATCATCCTATCCTTGTCTAACCATTCCAGACAAGTGTTTTTCTAACCTGCTCTTTAATATTTCCAAGGATGGAGATTCCACCATCTCTCTAGGTAACGCTCCACTGTTTAACTGTTCTCATGGTGAGAAAGTTCTTAATATCCAGCCTAAATTTCCCTTGCTGCAATTTAAAATTATTACTCCTTGTCCTGACCCCTGTAGCCACAGAGAAGAGTTTTATCATTCTCCATATAGTTATCCTTTAAGTATTTGAAGACAACAATTAAATAACCCCTCAGTCTTCTCTTCTAAAGAACAAATGAATCTGGAGCAACAAATCTGATAGAGTATTTAAACAGCATTATTTTAAGGTTCAATGTCCTGATTCCTAATGAGCGCAAAAGACTTGCGTATTGCACTTTTGCCAGACTTCAGTGACAAGAAATTAAATGATTCAGTCAGGACAAGAAACCTTCTGAGGCATCAACAAGAGGTTGCAGCAAGTTTGTTATACTTCTGTTAGAAAAAGAATGCAAGTGAACAGCTAAGAAAAGAATCAAATAGTATAAACAAAGACAGGAAGTAAAATCAGAATTTTATCCCAGAACAGATTACCAGTTTATCTAGTCCAGTACCCTGCCTCCACAAGAAGCATATAATGTGGAAGTTATCTAATAATTGCAACTTCTAAATATTTTAGCAAAGAAGAAAAATAGCTCTTTTGATCAGCTGTTTTGTCCAAAATTCTTCAGATAGCTTCATAGCAGAACATTGGTCCAAGATTTTTAACCACTTTAGCTGACTGAGTCTCCCTCTATATGTTATAGGGATCATGTACATAATAAACTTGGAACCAGCTACATATGCAAAGTAGCTATCATGCTGTAAAAGGTCCAATCAACTATAACGTTAAACCTTGAAAATATGTATTTATAGCTGGCTTCTATTGAGTTTTAATTTGCATGTGTAGCAGGGGTCTCTCCTGCAAGTGGGAGCCCTGTCAGCTGAGGAGGCTCCCAGCCACAGGGATGTAACATGCCTAGCCAGGGCTGGGAGTCCCAGAACAGAGGTAACTCTCAGCCCAAGCAGCTGTGGACTCTAGGCCCTGGCAATACGGGGACTCAAAATCCAACAGTTGCAGACACTGGGTGCTGGGACCAGGTGGGTCTTGGCAGCTGGGGGGCGCAGATGCCCTGGGGATCTGTGAAACCCCCAGGGCTGCAGAGTTGTGGCTGCCATACTTCATGCACCCCTGAGGCTAGGGAATCATGACATCCAAGATCCCGCAGCCCCAGTGGTTTCTCGTACCTGAGGCTAGAGAATTGTGGCAGTTACAGTCCTGCAGCCCTGTGGGTTTCATAGAAACATAGAAAATTTGGGTTGAAAGGGACATTAGGAGGTTATCTAGTCCAACCCCCTGCTCAAAGCAGGACCATCCCCAACTATATCATCCAGTCCAAGTCTTTGTCTATCCTGTTTTTAAGAACTTCCAAGGATGGAGATTACACAACATCTCTGGGTAACCTGTTCCAGCACTTTACTACCCTCCTAGTGAGAAAGTATTTCCTAATATTTAACCTAAACTTTCCTTCCTGCAACTTGAGACCATTGCTCCTTGTTTTGTCATCTGCCACCACAGAACAGTTTAGCTCCATCCTCTCTGGAGCCACTAAAGAGGTAGTTGAAGACTGCTATTAAATCCCCACTCAGACTAAATGGGTGTCTTTAAATGTGCTCCGGAGCAGGGAGGGGGCCATTAATTAAAGCAGCTCTCAGGAGCTACTACTACTTCTTTCATATGACATTTTAGTATTACAACATTCATAGATTAAGATCTAAATTTGATAACCATTCGACTGCTTTCAGGGGTAGCTCCACGGATTGATTTTAGATCACCATTACATGATATAATTGGGCAATCATTCACAATGTGTTGCACCATCTGAAAAATAACACCACAATCACAACCTGCAATCAGGAGCTAATTAAAGCACATGCAGCATCTTGTGCATTCAGTGTCCCATGCTTCAAAATGGTGGTGCAGGCTCATTTGATGAGCTTTAGTTAAAGCACCATTAAAGCTTTAGTTAAAGCACCCCGCCAACAGTTTGAAGCACAGGGATGCCGAATACACGTGACACCAAGGTCAATTAGCATGCTTCAACAAACTTGATTAATCAAGTCTGCTCTGACATGTTCTAATTAGAACATTGGATCAGACATTGGGCACATGTATAGTCCAGTCCCTTCAGCCTCTCTTCATGAATCATATGACCCAGCCCCTTAACTGTTTTCATTGCTATCTGCTGGACTCTGAAATTTGTCTACACCCTTCTT
Source organism: Alligator sinensis (assembly GCF_000455745.1). NCBI lineage: Eukaryota > Metazoa > Chordata > Crocodylia > Alligatoridae > Alligator > Alligator sinensis. Next base: position 1,385,556 of record NW_005842104.1, read on the forward strand.
ACAGTGTGGGGCCCAAAACCAGACACAGTAATCCAAGTGTAACCTCATCAGTGTCAAATAGAGAAGAATCACTTCCCTCAATCTGCTGGCAATGCTCCTACTAATGCAGCCCAGGACACTGTTAGCGTTCTTCACAACAAGGGCACACTGTTGGTTCACATTCAGCTTATTGTCCACTGTAACCCCAAGGTCTTTGCCTGCAGAACTGCTGCTTAGACAGTCAGTCCTCAGACCATACATGAGATTGTTTTGTCCTAAGCGCGCAACTTGGCACTTCTCCTTCATGAACCCCTAAGGCTGGGAGATCACAGCAGCTGTGATCCCCCAGCCTCAGGGTGGGGGGTGGAGCCACTCAACTGAAGGGGCTCTCAGTCATGGGAGCTTGTTTCTTGTTGGTACAAGAATGGGCTTCCCCTGCGCCAGCAACAAGGCACGATGGGATCATGCATGGCAGGAGGCACGACTGTGTGGACCACGCATTATATCTCATTGTACCTTCATCTGCACATGTAGAGGAGCCCTAATTTTTAGAATTCTCTCAGCATTCTCTTCAATTTAATTTCACGTGCTCAAGAAATGTTATCTATTTACCTTAATTCCACCTTCCACCAATTTTCTATGTACATTTGTTTGTGTAATTTATTTTAATTTGATTTGCTGCTGGGAAGTTTATATTTACTGAGAAAAATGCTTTAATGGGGAAATATATAAATAAAAGAATAAATCAAATATAGAATTCTCCAAGGAATTCTCATTCCTTCGAGCCTCAGACCAGCAGAGACTCCCTATGCCTGACAAAGGGTGACTGCTCCCAAAAGCTTGCTAAGAACTTTTTTCCAACTACTCAGTTGGTCTAATAAAAATTATCGCATCTAACCAAAGAACCTTGCCTGCCTATGCCCTTACACCAACACAGCAACAATCAAAAACTCAGCTTGCGGTCAACATACACTAGAGCAGGGGTAGGCAACGTTTTTTGGCCGGAGTGCTGAAAAAACCACAATGTGTACCTTGTAAGGTGCCGGAACACCACAAAACAAAATGGGCGGAGGGGGTACATGGCAGGATGCATTGCATATTTAATACTATTAATAATCATTAATGTTGCTTTTTTTTTTTTTTTTTTTTTAAACAGTAAATAGAGGACTGGTGTCAGGTGGGGAGCGGGGGATGCCTCAGGGCTCCACTACTCGGGCAACAGCGGGGGGCCCAGCAGCACCAGAGGTGGGGCCCAGCCAGCTTGCGCAGCTCTGCGGGGATGAGGTGCAGCCACCCTGCCCACGAAGGGACACTGCCTGGCTGGGGCAGGACGCAGGGCTCAGGGGGCTCCTGCTTGGTCTCTGTGTGCGCCGGGTATAGTGGGAGTGGGAGCTGCAGCTACAGGCTGTTCCCCAGGCTCTGAGAACAGCTGCCGCAGTTGGTGCTCAGGGCCGAGCCAGCCAGGAGCCTGCAGCGCAGCGGCTCTATGCAGTGCCTGCCCCAGTCCTGGGCCCT
>NW_005842104.1:1387110-1401146 GCF_000455745.1 Alligator sinensis
CAGCCACAGTAGCTGTTCCCAGGCTCTAGGGGGCTCCCACAGACAGGCCCCTGCACCAGGGATGGCTCTGCCCTGCCTGCACTGTGCCCAGTGTGCAGGGAGGCCGATCCCAGAGAGGAAAGTCCCCAAAGCCTGACATCTTGCCCAGGCCAGCAAACATCCCCACATGCACAGGGTGGCTGCGGCCCATCCCTAAGGAACTGTGCAGGCCAGGCCAGGCCCCACCACTGGTGCTGCTGGGCTTACCTGCCTGCCTGCCTGCCCACCACAGCTCGAGCCTGCAGAGCCCCAGGGTCGCCCCAACTTCCCGCCCAGCCCTCACCTTCCTAAGGGCCCAACTGGGCTGGCTTGCCTCTGGCACCTCCCCCCACGCCGCCCAGACCCTGCCCCAACCACCCAGCCCCAGCACTTGGCACCTCAGTGCTACCCCAGGTGGGACAGGGCGTCTGCCTACCTGGGCAGCTCCCTCCAGGGGCCAGCCGGGCTGGAAGGCACAACCTGGGAGCACAGGGAGGGGGCAGTAGAGCACAGACAGCCTCCCTGCCTGCATTCTTCTGGCTTTGCCCCGGTACCTGCCGCGGTGCTGGGACTTGTGGCTGCACAGGAGAGCCGGCGCAACAACTTAAAAAAAACCCAATTTCTTTGTGTGCTTCCCGGCATGCCAGCAAAAATGGTTCCGCGTGCCACTAATGGCACGCGTGCCAGGGGTTGCCAACTCCTGCACTAGAGTAAGGTTGCAGCTACATTAAAAGCACTTTTCTGATCTAGGAATCCTAGTAGCATGCTCCTAGAATGGATACAACTTATACGAGTAAAACTGCGTTTTAGACTATATAGCTCCTGACAAAGTATGCTATTGCCTACAAAAATTTGGGCCATTCAACCAGTTAGTCTCTAAGGTAGCACCCCGCCTTGCCTTCTCCCTGACTTGAGAATAACTTGGCTAAATACCTCTTTCCTAATACATGTCTTATCCTAGCCTGCCACCTTTATACCTCTCTAATCAATGTAACTCTGCCAGGACAGTTAAGACGCCATGGGCTTCTTATATTCAAGTGCTATTTCAGTCTAATAGTTATCCAGTATTTTTACGAAAAAATAAAATTCATGTGGAACTCTTTATGATCACATGGCACTGCATGTGAACTGAATTTATTTCTAAAAGATGCTGAAATTATGTATCAACTCAAAAAGTGTTCTTGACATTTTGTCTAATAGACTGACCTTTTTGCTTCTCCCAGTGTTCTTTAACTCCCCATTGTGCTTATTCTGTTTTGCATTAAAAACTTCACGAGAGCCACATCTGGCATCACATACTGATATTTCATTTTCAACACCTAAAAAAAAACAACCCAGTGAATTAGATGTTTAGAATAGTGACAGGAAAATGGTGTATACTTGTAAAAGGGAACTGTCATCAAAAATCTTTTAAGGCTTTGAACCATTTTTTACCCAAATTTTGTTACCGAGTATTAAAAGGTTTTAAAAATATAATCTGTAGGCTAATGTTTGTATTACTTTTACATTTTAAACTATGACAATAAAATTACACTAGTGTCTCTAGTTTAATCTCTCGTTTCTGATGACTTCAAACATGGTAAAACAATCTATTCTATTCGATTTCCATGCAATGGCTTCACATAGAAGAAATTGAAAAAACAGAGGAAAAACCCACATTTGTATTTAGAGTATGGTCCTAGAATGTACTTAGTACTTCATTCCAAAGAGGCTACAAGTCTTGGGTTTGTTTTCAAATCAGACCTTTGAATATATCTGACACTTCGGCTAAGAACTAACTTAATATATGCAGACAAAATAACTTTCTTTTCTAAAAATGGCCCCTCCAGAAGTGAGAAAATTGCTTGGCTGACTACCAGGAAGAAGTATACTAAAGCCATATCTGTTATGTGAATTAATAATTCTCAATCTCTAATACTATCAATAATACTTTGAAAGTTATAGATTCATTTGAAAAATTAATTTGCTTAAATTAAAAGTATTTTTAATCTATTTTTAAAATAGATGCAATTACTGAAGATTTAATTAGGTCATTTTTCGCAAAATTAAGTTTAATTAAAGTCCACTTTGGGATACTCATTTCTTTTAAAAATAAAGAAAAAACAGAGTTCCGTGATTATTGACCCAATGGCCTAAATTATCCTTACTAAAGTTTAGTGATTGGCCTAAAATGTAATTTCTCCCAAATAAAGTTGTTTTAATTAGTGTTAAAGGGCCAAGTACTGGTACCATATCTGTATTTACAAATGTAGCTGCATTTAATTTGATGTGAATTTAAAAACAGAAGTTGCATTCTATTTAGTAATATATTCCAAATTCTCCATCAACTACCAAAGTATTTGTAAACTTTTTTACATTACTCATCAAGATATGGCTTGTAATATAAGGACCAAAGGAAAAAAATTGCCACTTTGATTAGGTTTGGGTTTTTTTTTTCATTTTTACTCTAGGGAAAGTATGGGTACCTAGATAGCTGTCCATGAGATGAGGTGTGACCTTCCAGTGTACCAAATACTCTACAAGAGTGATTGACAACATTCCAGCACGGGACTGGAATGGCAGCTCAGGTCTGAGATGGGCAGGCATTAGAAATTTGCTGCTGCTGTCACTTCTGTCCACTGCCCTTACGTGGTCTGGCACAGCATGGTAGAAGTCTTGCTCCACTAAAGCCCTGGGTGCCCAATTGCACTGGAGCACAGGTCAGGTAGAGCCCCCTACCCCTGAACACTGTGGTAGTCTGGATTCAAAAGCTCAGCAGGCTAGATGTAGCTCACAGGTTACCAGCCCCTGCTGTATAGTGACTGCAAGATTAGGGACAGAAATTATACCAGTTTGTGTGTAAGCGATTGGAAACTGGTTCAAATCTGTAACACAACAGAAGCTCAGTGCACATAAACCACTTTCAAAATGGCTGAAACCGGTTTAAGGTAAACCTGGATGGATGTAGTATCAGATTTAACTGATTTAGGTTAAATTGGTTTAGAGAACTTCTGTCCCAGATTCCCTCCAGATTCAAGTTAACTCAGTCCCCCAGCATCCCAGGATGCTTTGCACCTCCTCCGCAAACTCCCCTTTGCAGAGTGGGTGGTCTAGCTTTGGCCCACACTGTCTGCTCTAGCTGAGTATGGAGGCATGCTCTAGTGCCCCTCAGCTTCGGGCCTGGACCGCTATAGGCATGAGGCTGCATTTCCAGAATCAAAAGTGAATGTTTGTTCACTCATTTATTGGTTCAATCTACGCAGTTTAGAATAACTTGCAAAAATTAAATTGAATTAGCCTCGGGCTTTTTGACTGTCTGTACTTAGCCCAAATATGTATGCTATTAACCTGTGGTAAACAAGGTAGCTTACTCCACAACAGAAAGATAAATTACCTTCCATTTACTACTGGATAAACGCATGCAGGCAATGTCCACATAACATAACTGCATGGTAACTTATTCATGTAGTCATACGCAATCTTTTCACTTTGGACAATTTATAATAAAAATGCACACAATTTACTATTGTTTACTGTCATTATCCCATTCTTGTTTTCATGCTGTAAAAGCAAACAGATTAGGTTGCAGGAATTTTACATAAATAAAAATTCTGCTGAATTCAGTTAAGCATCCAGCAAAGGCTGGTTTTTAAGTAAGACCCTATTGAAGAAATAGCTAAAATTGGGGTTTAAATTAACTGCATAGTACTTATTACTTAGTTTTGACATTGATTTTAATAGTTGGTATTGCAGGAGTAGACCCCAGCCTCTGACCAGGATCTCTTGTTCTAGGAACTTCACAAACAAAAACAAGTCTGACTCAGGAGGATTCATATGATAAAAATACATTATTGCTATTTTATAAAAAATTGAGTTAAATCTCTCCCCCAGCCCTCAGACTTTTCTCTTCTTTCCCCTCCCTTTTTACAGGCAACCTTTTGTGTGTCAGTTATAATTTTTGGGGGGTAATTTTTCATGTATAGAACCTAATTACATGAGGCACATCATAAATTTGTTCCCCCTACCATTACAGTGGGGGGCCAGTGGGAAGGCATCAGCAGGGGACCAGGTACTTGGGAGGCAGGCAGCCAGGCTGTTATCCTTGCTCACCCCAGTGCTGATACCCTCCCCAGCACCTGCCCCCCCTGCTGGCCATGCCCTCTGCCATTTGCATTCCAGCCACTCTCCCCTCCACCCCCTTATGCTAAGCAGTGGCTCTGGCTCTAGCCCAGGTACAGAGCACATGGTGACTCCAGCCCCACCCTGGTGCTGGCCAGGCAGCAATGTAGGCAGCAGCTCCAGCTCCAGCCCCAGCCCCAGCCCCAGACAGGTAGCAGTAGCAGCTCCAACCCAGGGCAGGCACTGGCTGCAGCTACAACTCTGCCCCAGGTCAGGGCCAGAGCCACTGCGGTACTTGAATTTAAGATAAAACAATCCCTCCCCACCCCTATCTTGAATGTGGAAAAAACCTCTCATCTTGGATTTAAGTAAGGTATTTGAAGGCTCAATGTCTGTAGTGTCCCTTTGTGAACCTGCCAGGTACAACAGTCTTTCTGCCACCTCTGCACCTTTTTTCTGTCCAGACAGGTTGGGCTTTAACCTTCTTCAGAGTTCTTGCCTAAATTAAAAATCTAGAGGCTGTGCCCTCAATTTATGGACTCCCCAAGTTTTTAACTTTGTTTTTCATTGCTATCACTTCCTATACTGTACAAGAAAGGGGGTGAGGGGAAAAAAGAACCCAGACCTGCCCTCTCTAGAGATCCGCTATGAAGCAACTAAGGATTGAACCTTATAACTTCCAGCAGGTTATCTTCCATATACATATCACTCACCTAACTACTTTTTCCATCCTGTAACTCTCTGAATGGTAACCTGTAATCTTGCAATTTCCATCCTCTCTCCTTGCTGCATCTGGCTACTTAGGCTGCCTTTTTATCAGCTGTTTCTAACAACAGGCTTTTTAGTCACAAGCTGAGAAATTTAGTTTTGACATTGATTTTAATATTACAACCTTCCCCCTTCCATTTACCCTTTCTGGATAGTCATTATGTGGGGGTCCATATCCTACCACCGTAACCTGCTCGAAGTGCCTAACTAACCTCACACTTAAAAATATTTTCCTAAGATTAACATAAATTTCCCTTCCTGAAAATTAATCGTCACTCCTTGCCTTATTCTCCGTGAACAAAGAACAATTGAGCACTGTCTTCTTTCAAAACTTGGTGTCTGAAAACTTGAAATTCCCTCATCTACCTTTTCTAAACAAACACAGATCTTTCAAGCTTTCCACGTAAGTTATAGTTTCTAAACTTAATCAGTCTTGTTTTTCTTGCCTGTAATGATCAGATTATTAGTATCTTTCTTAAAGTGAGGTGCCCCAAACTGGACATAACTGTGGCCACACTACTGTCAAACAGAGTGGAATCATTAAGATGATCATATCTGACATATGACACTTGTTAATAAATCCCAGAATGATTCATTTCTTGCAACATCACCACATTGTTGACTCATTCATTTTGTGGTTCATTCTAAATCCCATATCCCTTTCTGCAGAACTGCTGCCTGGCCAGTTAACTCTCCATTTTGTATTTTTACTATGGTGAACAAATACAAATAAAATCATTTTGTACTTGCCTGTACTAAATTTTATCTTACTGATCTGAAAACATTTCCAAATATATCCAGTGCTGCTGGCTGTTTATTACCTTATTGTCCCCTAGGTGCTTTCAAACTGAAGGTTTAATGCATTTGATTCATTATATTTTAGGATACTGAAATTCAGTTGACTGGTCTGAAATTTTTCCAATCTACCCTCTCTTTCTGTTTAAAGATGGACATTGTGTTTGCTTTTCTTCAGTCACTGATACCTCCTGCCTCTTCTATGGACTTTTCAAAGATAATTGCTAATGCTTCAGAGATTGCTACAACTATTCCTTAACTTTTCTAGGATAAAATTTCATCAGGCCTTGCCAATATTTGAATATTTGCTCACTTTATTATACTGCCACTGCAGAAGTCAATGACAACACTCCGATTAACTGCAGAAGGACCACATTTCATTTCCAGAGTTCTCAAGCAGGAGTAAACTTGTCGATGGTCACAGATAAGAGATGGCAGCCTGTAAAGATTCTGTGCTCCTAACGCTTCAGCCTTGTGTTCCCCAAGACCATAGCTGATCTTAGTTTACAACTGTTGCCAAGAGAACTCTGCGCTCCCACATTTATTATAAGCAGCTTAAAAAGACATAATGGTCATTCAATCAAATCCCATTTTCAAATCAAATCAATTGAAGACATGAATGACAAATCCATGTCTTCAATGGTCATTGATTGAATGACCATTGAAGACATAATGGTCATTCAATCAAATCAAAGACTGTGTGTGAAGTTCACATTCACACTTCTGAACAGCTACAGAAGGATGTTAAATCTTTCTTAGAATCTATTAATGTTGCATTCCTTGCTTACCGTATCATTTATTTCTCTGGTTCTCAGATGAGCTGTAGAAATTAAGTAAAACTGGACAAACTTACTTCACTGCCAAAAATAGTTACAAGTAGATGGGAGGAACTTTGGAGCAATTCAATTTATAATTAAGTTTGAATACCTAAGAAAAATATCAAGCTTTCCTCAGATCATAAGCTATTATTATTCACTGAAAATAGTATATATTGCTGCATGTTTATGAACTCTTCTAGTAAATTAATTCTTTTCCTAATTAATGCACGTCTAAACCTTGTCACTGAAAAGTCACATTTATTGTACATTTATTGATTAATGTAGCACTGCAACATATGGAAACATAGCTTTTTTGTAGTTATCTGGAACATGTTTTTAAAACTATTTCAACCAAAAGAATTAAGTATTTTTACCCTTCATTAGAAGGGTAGCTCACACTCAAGTAAGAATAAAAATGAAACCTTTATTTACAGTTCATCAATATTTAAACCACACTGATTTATTGTTACAATTCTCCATATTAACTATAAGAGAAGAGTTTAAACAAGACTAATTCTTCACAGCACTTTACATTTAAACTAAACTGAACACACACTTCTGATTATCATCTTTTTCCTTTCAGGTGATTTCAACATGAGGTCCCCAACTGCATGTTTTACTTGATCCTACAGCAAACTCACAGAGCTCAACTTGGGATACATTTTTTGCATTTATTCCCTTACTTCTGTATCTCCAGCCATAATGATGCAAACACTGGGGTTTTTCTGAGGGTTTCCTACTATTTACACTTCATTTAGTTTTCCTGCTGTTTGATTAATAAGGTTCCCCCACCTCAAATAAGGATCTACATAAACATGTTTGACTATTTGCAGAAGTGTAATACATTTTAAATATGAGAACATTATTTATTACATGCCCTTGAAGAACAGTACAGGATTTAAAGATTGCCAACTATTACGGAAAAGAAGGCTCACATACTTGGACTGCATTTTTTGAGTAGAGTTTCCTTCTTATCGCCTGTTGACTTTTCCATATTTGCAGAATCTGGGAAAATGTGTGGGTGTTCTTTTGGCTCCACTGTGCCCTTCTCTTCACTTTTTAAAGAAAGTGATACCATCACTGCAGTATTATCGTCCTGTAGAGTTGCTTCTGAAAGACAGAATTTCTTGATTTCACAGCTCGTTTTACAATTCTGTTGCACAGGAACTGCAGTGCATCATGATGCTATCTCTCTGAACTTCTCAGTTCTATGCAGAAACTTACCAGAAGGATAAAGGGAACAATTCACATTAGTTCTGCAGTTTTTTTCCCGGGTGTTCTGATGGAGTTGATTCAGCGAGCTAGAAACTAAGTCTTCTGCAGTCTGAGCATTTTTTCCATCTACCATACAATTTAAAGTTATACTTTTTGTACTTTCTGGAAGTTCAGATAGTTTGCAGTCACTCTTTAACAAAGTGTCATTTTTCTGAACAGTTTTTCTCTTCTTTTTGGAAAGAGCACTACACTGTTCATTTGATTCTCTCCTTGAATAGCCTGCTTTACATATCACTTCAGGAGAACTTGATGATTTCTGTTGAACTCCAAGAAGAAAGTGGCTTCCTTGTATTTCACTTTTATTCAAGTCAGAAGATGAAAAAAAGTCTTCATATAAACCCTCCTCAGAATGTGAAATCTTGTTACGTGTAGTCATTGCTTCCAGGAATTCATTTTCAGACCCCGACTTACATAATACTGAGGTAGTCAGTTTTGTACTAGATCTTTTTCTTTTTGATTTCCCCTTTGATTTAGGTCCAACAGCACAACCCCTTAGGTTAACAGGAACACTCACACCAACTGAACACATATTAAAATCTTTGCTGCTCACTAATAAATCCGAGTGACTGTCTTTGGTACCTGCAGCAGCCTCTAACTGGACTATTCTTTGTGAAGGAGCAGAATAACTCAAGTCTCTTTCTTGGAGAAATGAACTGTTGGTCACAATTGATGCAGAAGTCAGATTATCATCATAATTCTGTTTCTTGTTAGGAGATGTTTCAGATTCTCCCTTTTCTGAAAGGTCACCCCCCAATGAGTGTTGTAATATCAGTTTTTTGTTTAACTGTTTTCTATTACATTGCTTTGGAGTTAAGTTCTCTCGATCATTGTTGGAGAATGAAGAATCCTCCAATGCAGGTGTAGAAACATAAATATCACTTTGAGCCACATGAATGCATTCTAGTGACTCCATCTTCTGTTTCTTTAATTTACAATTTCCCCAAAGGTCATCAAAACTTGAGTTTAAAGAATCACTGATTTGCTCTTCTGTAAGACATTAAGAACAGCAGCATAAATATTTTAACAAAGTGGGAACAGTACAGAGTTAAACTGGTAAAGCATGTGAGAAATTACTAAATAACTGGACAAGGGTTTAGTCACAACCAAATATTCAAAATTATATAGCCAAATCTTTGGTAGTTTTCAAAGAATTTACAAACAAAAGTTTTAGAATAGTTATATTCAAAGTCTGCCCCTCAAAAGAGAACTTTCTTGCCTTTTTATTTGTACTCCCTTTTACTGTCTTTTTATCAAATCTAAGAATTACTATTATGAAATCTACTTCAGTTTAGCAAGCACCTTAAACAGGGAAACCAACATGCTCAGGACCTATTTTATGTTGGTGTAGCTAGTTCAAGTGATGGCAAAAATTAAAAAAAAAAAAAATGAATGACATTGTGTTATTGCAGAGCTAGCACCATTGTATCTTTTCCCTATTTATTTTTTAAATACAGATGTCTACTTTAATACTTATGTCCATAATGTCTGAGGGTGCATTTTGCATTATGGTAAATTTGTAAGCAACAGTCATTTAGTTGTATTATAGAAGCTGCTTAACTAAAATATCAAAACAACTGATGAAAACTGAAACATTTTATTGTGAAAAAAATCAAATGAAATGTTTATTTGGAATATTACTCTTAGATATGTATGGTACAACTGTTGTTCTGATGTTGAGGTGGGTGAGATGAGGGCCCTCTGACATGCCCAGATACCTGAGGTGGCAACTGAAAGTCAAAAGCCATATTTGTTTAACAGATGTTTCAAACAAAAAGACATATACTAGACTTCAGTTCACTTCCAAAACTAAAATTAATCAATGTTAAAGCACCACACTGAACAGCTTCTTCAAATACAAAACAAACTATCATTTGTTTGCCATTGCTTTATGTGCACCTGGAGCTTCCTTCAGGAATCATTACATCACCAATGGGATACATATTAATCATGAGCAGGGATCACGATTCTCTTTGATAAAAAAAATCCTGAATTTTCTAATTTAAAAAAAGTAACCCAAAACCCACATTTTCCCATGATTATAATGAAATGCAATTCATATGGGATTTTTTTTTTTTCTTTTTAAATCGGAGAAAATCAGGATCCCTGGTCACAAAGAAAAGGAAAGGTTAGGCGTAATGAAGAAAAAAATGCAGCTCACTGCTGAAACACTGATGCCTTTTTTTATTATGTTATAAACAAATCTCACTAGTACTTTAATTAAGAAATATTCAAATGAGTTAGGAGTAGAATAAATGATAATATACATTCTTGGCCTGGGAGTGGCTATTCTTAAAACGATAATAATAGTTTATTTTAAACAGAAACCATCGTTCTTCCCAAGCAGGGACTGTTATGTGCATACTGAAAGGAAAGTTATGGAAAGACAACATGAACCATGTATTCCCAGGGGTAGATCCACTTTTCCTTTCTTACACTAATAGGAAATTTTGCTCCTTAATAGAATGTCTACATATCAGTAAAAGATACAATATTTGCACATCTGATATAGTGTACTGTTCCTGGCAGTAGGATAAGTATACCACTAAAATGCATGCCCCTTAAGACAATTCCTAGAGTTGTCAAATTCCTATTTTTCTATCCTAGTCAAGAGCTGTTTTGTTCTTACATATAACATAGAAAGCATAAAGCCCTTAGTACTAGGGGTGTGCAAAACAGACTGTATTCGATTTGGATTTGATCAGCCACGGGCGGACCCCGGGTGCCCCCCTGACCCAGGAGACATCACTCACCAAGCCAGTGAGGCTTGGGGGGGAGGGGGCGGGCCTGCGCACTCCCCAGCAGACCTGGAAGTGGACCGGAAGTGCTTCTGGTCCACTTCCAGGTCTGCTGCCAAGCGTTTCTTATATTTTACATTCTTTTCAGATTAAGAAAAAGTAGTAACTTCAATCGTTAAATGTTGTTTACTTTTGCAAATTATAGTAAAATATAAAGGAGGTTTCATATTAACCCAGGGTGCATCTACACGTTCAATCAGGGCAAAGAAATAAACTCTGGCACAGTTTGCGCCAGAGTTTATTTCTCCCAGGAGCAGCATTTACACATGCACCTGGATCCGCACCATGTTGAGCCAGGGGGGAGCAGCCCTGGGCTCTGGGTGGCAGCGGCAGATGGTGGAGGGGCTGGGTGGGGCATGAGGGTGCTGCTACAGTGTGGGGTTAGGCAGCAGATAGTTCCCCGCATTGTAGCACTCTCATGCCCCAGTCTGCCCTCGTCACTGTCTACACGTGTGTTGCAGCAATGTAAATTACTCTGCCACAGGATAGTATTTATCCTGGACAGTACTATCCTACAGCAGAGCTAAATAACTCAGTATCCCCTAATTCCAGCACAAGTTAGACAGTGATGCTTTACTTCAGACCTAAATAGCCAACTCTGCAGTAAAGAGCACGTGAAGAAACGCTCACTGAGTACATCTAGATTCTGCTGTTGGTTAGATAAAATATATATATATTTAACAGAATTGAAATAAAAGTTGCATTATTTACCTGGTGACAATGTATCTGCTGAACTGGTTAAACCCAGGAATGGTCCATTTTCAGGCCATTTTGAATTAAATGTAGACACGGGAGTCATTTGTGAAGCTCAAATATAATAGATTATTCATACATTAGTTAAAGCAAATCTTAAAACAAAATATTTAATAGCATAAAAATACTATTTTTTTCCAAAATTGTTCATTTAGAAAAAACAAAACAAAACTTGTTGACTAATTAGAAACATACAGAAATATTCCTTCAGATCTCACTTCCACAACTGTAATTATACTTAAAATCTCCATTACATACTCTGCAACTCCTATCCTGATTTGGTTTAGACAGTTGAACTCTAAATATTTCTGAACTCAACAAGTTAAAGTGGATACTTTTCTAAGCTAAAAAGTATTTTAATAAGAATGTGTCAAACTTTGATATTACATTTAACTATGCATCAATACCTTGCCATAGTCAGAAATTCTATCATTAAAAGTGAAGGTGCTATTGCAGGGTGAGTAATATTTACAACTTAAATACTTATTTTAAATAAGCTGCGATTCAAGAAATTAGATTTTACCTATCTACATCACTAGCTATATCACTTTTATAGTTTTAAAATTTCCGGAGTGATTATTGTCCTTCAGTATGGGACAACACAAAATCAAGCACAAAACTTATAAGCAAATAGATCTATGATTTATCTGTAGTCAATACCACTTTCTGATATGCTGAATTTCCTTAAGTCAAGGTATCTGAAATGCTAAAGTCTGCTTATACTTCCTCAGGGTTTGCAGTTTGGAGTCAGCCAGACTGAGTTACTTAGGGGCTTTACAAAAATCTCACCTTAATTACCTGAATATTGGCATTTGGAACTAAATCTTAGCCCCCCCCTGTTTTTGAAAGTTTTGACATGGGTATATGAAAAAGTTGATAACCTGGGGAAAATACTAAAAGTCTAAATAAATAACATTTTATTATTAACAGTGAAGCAACTTTCATTTCAAATGAAGCACTATTCTGCAGCCAACAAACAGGGTTCATGAAAATAAAATGTAACCCCCAGGCTGCAAACACTTGTGCATCTACTTAACTTTAAGAACTTGAACTGTCCAAAATTTCCTCAGCAGGTTATTTATGTAAATATATGTAACTGCTGAAGTGTTCACAGGACTGGTGCCTTAAATGTTAGTTATTTTGATTATTATTATTTTTAACTTCAAATGAAGATCTCTAGTAGTGACTACTAGATCGCTAGTAGTGACACTTGCATTTTAATTCCTTGTAAAATCATGTTTGTATGGTAAAATTTTAATATAAAATTTGCAATAGCATATGTTTTCAAATTTGTTTTACCCAAATTCAACCTGATTTAAACTTGCATTTTTTCTCTCGGGGGTGGAGGGCCAACACACAAATTATTTAATCAGTTATTTAAATGGCTCAACCCTGTACTAGTCTATAAGGAGTAAATTAACAATATTACATTGCTTATGATTATGTGTACCTAATTATTTTAATAGGATTTGACAGTTTATGAAAATGATAAAAGCCTCAAAAATTTATTCAATTTCTGAAAATTCCCCATTGAATTACTTTTTACTTGAACATAAGAGGGCCCTGAAGGCATTAAAAAAATAAAATAAATAAATAAAAATAAATAAATATTTAAAAAGTTTTTCCCCCTAACAAAACTACCAAAATCAATATTCAAAGTACTTTATATCTTTGCATGTTTTTGGTGCAAAAATGTTAACAGTCCCCCCGCCCCAAGAAACAGTTCAGACAGGAAACCTGAAAAGAGAAGGAAAATAACGACTTCAAACTCACAAAATGGTTAATCAGCATAATTCCAATATATGTACCAACTAAACCTTTGCAGTTTATTCTATCCAACCTGTTATACCATGACATGCGTCAGAAAGTACCTGACATAAGTATTTTATACGGAAACATTAGATTAACAACACTGGCGAGTTTTGGCAGGCTGTCAAGGACCCCAAGGGTAGCCATGCCACTTGACAGGTGCCCCACCTCCTGGTTGCCATTTCAGGACCAGAAATCCCACCTCCTAATCCCTGACCTTTGCCACCAGAAGTCCCTCCCCTTGTCCCCAGGAAGTATTCCTTTCAGCAAGGCGGCTTGCCATCTCATAACCAGAAAATACCAAGTTATATTCTAAACATCAACTATCTACAACTTCCATTAATTGGATTTAAAAAAATACTTCTGTCCTGATTTACATGCATTTGTGTAGTGTATATAGAGGTGACTGCACAATAACTTAAAATGAAGTCTTACTCTTGTATATTGTGGTGCGTGTATGTGTGTGGGGTGGGGGAGCATGCGGATGTATGTGTAGATATGTGGGGAGTGGATGGGTATGAGGTTTGTAGGCGGATAAGAGTTGGGGGGAGGTTGTGATATGTGTGAAGGGGAGGTTTTGCCCACCACCCTGCTACAGCAGGCAGAGCCCCCGCCAGCACTCCTCCAAATCTGAGCTCCACATTCCAGCTGCTCCTGGCCCCGGGGCACCGGTGTGGGCCCCGTGCTCCTGCTCGCCGCCACCTCCCCTTTCCATCTGCCATGCTGTCCTTCGCCTGTTGCTTCCCCATCTGCCCCTCTGCTTGCTGCTCTGGCACCATGTCCCAGCTACGACCACAGGACACAGCAGGAGCCAGCCCGGCCCGACCAACACATGGAGCCAGCTAAGAATTGCGAGGGCCAGGCCAGCTCCTGCCGAGTCCTGCAGCCTGGCGCTGCAGCTGGGAAC
>NW_005842104.1:1401164-1411859 GCF_000455745.1 Alligator sinensis
GCAGGAGCACAGAGTTGGCGCCAGCACAGGCAGGGACCCAGAGTGGGGCGGCAGGAGTACAGGGCTCAGACCAGCAGAGGCTCTATGCAGCCAGGCTGGGCTGTGCCAGTAGGGAGAGGGGGAAGCTGGCCAGCCTGGGGGCCACGCTTCTGCTGACCTGCACTGGGCCCACACCAGTGCTGGCCTTGGTGCACTGATACAGAACCTGTGTGCCTGCGCCTGCTCACTGCCAATCCCCCACCATTTCCCCACTTTCCTGTCCACTGCTGCTGCTACTCTCTGCCCACCACTCTGACACCACGTGGCTCCCGGATGCAGCCCTGAGGACTGTGGCAATCACTCACGGTCCTCCCGTTTCCCCCGCCCATCCCTTATCTGAATTTCCCTCTAGCAGAGGAAGGCAGGAACAGACCCAAGGTCAGAGGCTTCTAGCTGTGGGAGGGGCGGGGCCGGGTGGGCCTTGCTGCTGCAGCTGCTCGGTCCTGCTGCCAGTTCCCCCTGGGTCCTACTGCCCCTGGTGCCTTGTCATCTTTGGCAGGAAGCCATGGGGAGATAAATATTAATTTTCTAAATTTTTTAGGGGCCCTGCCAGCTGGATAGAATGGCCTGGCAGGCTGAATCCAGCCAGTCCCTGTCATAAAAGGACTGTCCCTGAAAGCCTGGGAAGCAATCAAGAAAAATCATTCAGCCAATCAACCTAGTGCCACTAACTCCAATTATTTTACCTACAACCCATCTCTGAAATACAATGCAGATATACAGACCAGGGAAAGGGCCAAGTGCAAAATGAAATGTGCAACAGAAAAGGACAGACTATATAAGAAAGGGTTTATTCTCTCAAGCGGAAGAGTGGGCAGTGGAAAGGGGATATCCCTTAGTATTTGGAAGATTACTGGGCAAGAGAAAAGAGTAGTAGTAGTACTCCGTACTCTCAGAAGGGGACAATACTTCTCAGGATTTTTGCAAAGATCTGTAACTAGTTAATAAGTCCCTGATAAATAATGCTCTCAATTTGAAACATTGTCTAACCTTATCCCAACCATGCAGTTGGTTCAATAAAAGATATCACCCAAAAATATTCCCTGCTTCTTACATAATACCTGGACCATCATGACTATATCACTCTATAACTACCAGAACATGGAAGATATGGTCTTTCAAAGTATGCAGAAGAAATGATCATAATTCAACCAGGATGGTAGCCAATTCTGCTTTTTCACAAACTATACAAATTCAACTTCTTACCAGTAGGGGAAAGATTTTCCCTTTTGTCCTTCATGTCTTTTATTCTCCTTTCCATCGCGTTGCATTGCTCCTTTAATTTATTAACAGGGCTATACACTAGCGAGCCATCATCCTCAAATAATAAAACTGGTATATCTGTTTCAAAAAATAAATGAACATGAAAATTGCAATTTCAAGTCTTTCATATGTGGAGAGAGTACACATTTTTAAGTTACAGGAAGTTCAGATTTCAAAGTGTATTTATCCAAATCAAAGATGCTTCCAAACTCAAGGACCCCCCCCCGTCAATAATTAGATTCCAATCACACAAAATTTATAAATTTGTCATAATTTTCCATGTACAGAACCTAACTTTTAGAGGATCATCTTAAATTCACCCCCCACATCACTGCAAGGGGGCAGGTAGCAAGGGAATCAAGCGGCTTGCTCCTGCCCTTGCCTCCTATCCCCACTGCTGCCTCCCTCCTCCCCTCTACATGCCAGCATGTCCTGGTGCCTGCCCCTGGTGCCTTTATCCCCTGATGCTCCCCACCCCACCCCACCAAATGCCTATATTCCCACCCCTCCTTTCTACAGCTGACCCTTTGGCTCCGGTGCTGCTCCAGCCCAGGGCATGAAGTATGTGAAGCCTGGCCATGCAGCAGCTGTTGTGGCAGTGGACACTCCAGTCAGGGCCCAGAGTGGGAACAGGGGCTGGAGCTGCTCCTACCACTGCTGCATCATCAGGATGGGGCTGAAGTAACCATGTGTCCTGTGCCTTAGGCTGGACTGGGGCCAAAGCCATGGCAGAGGATAAGTGATGGTGGCCAGGGATTGGTAGAGGATAAGTTATGTGGGGTGGAGGAGGCAGACAGAGGGGGCAGGTTACAGGGGTCAGGAGGCTCCTGCAGTTTCAACTCCAAACCCAGGCCGCAGCAGCCACCTGCCTCCTACTCCCTCCTCCCCTGACATGTATTCAAGTTCAAGATAAGGGGCTTCCCCCTCCCCCATAATGGTAAATGGGGGGGAAAAAGCTCTCATCATGCATTTGAGTAAATGTGGTACTTAGACATTACTGTTCCCCAAAGATGTTCCCAACAATGCCATAAACTTAATTTTGAATTCCAAAAAAATATCCCCTCCTTCAAAAAGCAAAATTTAGTCACCAAGATATGGAATTTCAGAGAGACATGCAATACACCCTTGATTTCTCATCAAGAAAGACTACTGTAATAGCTCTTAAAAATAATTTCTGTTTAAAATACTTAAAGTAAGAGTAAATTCTACCTTACAGAGTTCTTATAAATTAAAAGAGACTAAGATTTTTGGCATCTGTTGTGGTTGTTTTTTTATTTTTTTAAATAAACTGGCAAATACTTAACTCACCTGAAGTGTTTTTTTGTATATCTAGTTCTTTTGCCATCTCATCTAATCTTCGTTGCAGTCTTCTATCATTTTCTGGTGTTTTTTCAATAAAATCTTTTGGTTGCATACATTTATGCTATAAAATACATAAGGCTACATAAAATACAAACATTAACCACAGTATAAACCTTACTTCAAATAAAAAAGTTACTTAACCTGTCTCCTAATTACTTAACCTGTCTCCTAATCTTATTTTGAGCTACAATTATTTTATACTGAATTTTGAAAGCTCCCCAGGTGCCAGGACCAAGAGACAAGATAATTATGTCATAAATGGAACGTCTACTGGAGCCTATTTTTATACTGCAGAACAGTGTTGAGATATGCACCATCTAAAGAAACTAGGCTCAGGTACAGGAATCAATTTACCTGTGGCACCACTGAATTCTGTATAGACTACTTTAACTTGCCAAAATGGGTAAACACATTACTTACTGTACTCTGCACTGTAACATCCCATTTAGCACTCAGATAGACAAGGTTATTTTGGTAAATCTGCTATCTTTTATTAGACCAACTAAAATAGCTGGAAAAATTCTTTGCAAGCTTTCAGGTACAAACACCCTTCGTCGGGCTGAGAAAGCACCTGCAGTTCATCTGGGGTCTTCCTGGATGGAACAGGAAAAGCACAGACCAGCTGCAGATGCTTCCTCAGCCTGAAAAAAGATATTTGTACCCAAAAGCTTGCAAAGAAGAGAGTTTCTACTTATTTCAGTTGGTCTAATAAAAGATATTGGATGTACCCAAAGAACCTTGTCTGCCTATGTCCTTAGGCCAACACGGCTATAACCTATACCCCTTTAGCACTCAGCAGTTTTGAAAATGTTATCCTCGCTCTATCTCCCCAAAGCCTCTGTGTTTTCAGGCATGCGTTCTCCACTCACTTATACATTCTCTACTGTAAGATACCTAACTGACCCACAAATACGACCAAGTCAAAGAGGTAAGCTTTGCAAGATGCTCCAGAACTATAAGCTTCTTTTGCTGAAGAACCCCCAAACTCCTTGATGATGGGTGTCACAATATTCCTCCTTAAAGATAAGGTGCCCCAAAACAGATTCAGTCCGAAACACAAGGACTAGCTCAGAGAGGCCAGAGGCATCAGGTACTGTTTCAAGTGAGTTGAGATAAACAGGCCAGTGACCACACCAATGCCAAAAATACAACCCTAGATACAGACAATGGTGACATGGCATGACTCAAGAGATTTACTGATTTCTGTTAAATTGGCTAACAGATAGTTATCTCAGAGGAATGGGCAGTAACACAGAAAAGTCTAAGATCTGAGCAGTATAAGACTTTGAGGCCCCTGGCAGACCTGCAAGTAAAGGCTAGATAGGATCACACTTCCTGCCATGATATGCAAGCCCACCCTGTGGTCTAAGCCCATGTTCAGTTAATGCCTTGATAGGAACCAGCCACACATTTTTTTGTGTAATAACTTTGTGGTTTGTTTTTTGTTTTATCACACCATTAACTGTATTAAAATGTGGCTAGGTAACAACTTAAGATGTGATTAACTGGGTAACAGTATCTGGAAGTCTAGCCAGTAATTTGCCTTTACTACAAGGATAGGTCCTGAGATACCTGATAATTCACAACCTTGTAGTGAGTATAACTGTAAATTCTCTACTGTATGTGGCTTCCATTGGTAATTGTACTTGAACGGTAATATCCCAATAAACCTGTGTATAGTTCAGAGGAATTTGCTTTGGTTCATCTTGTATTTCTCCAGACAAAAATCAGCAAAAGACTCCTAGAGTAATCCCGAGTGTAACACTGAAACAAATAAGGCTCATGGTTCAGAGATGTATTTACTAACCTTAAATCAATTATAAATTATGTACTCACTTTTTTAATATGTAGGGGTAATCCTTCACTGGCATACAGTGCAGGAAATAAAGATTCATCAACCCGTACACCAGTTTCTCTGCATCTATACAAAAAAATTCAGTAAGCAGTTAAACAAAACGTTACATTACCTCAGCTCTGCAAATGGAGCACTAACATTCCCCCCCAAGAAAAGCTGTGAATATGTAAAATACATAACATGTCAAACCTCTTAAAGACAAGAGAAACACCTAGAATAAAAAATGACTTGGAACTAATGGTTACAGCCTATAACATCAATAATTTGTAAATAAATATGGGAAGCCAGTCCTTAGAAATAAAATGGAAGTAGAAGGTTCAGAAAACTTGACTCCACAAGTCATTTCCCTTCTTCTCCTCCTCCCAGCCCCCTGAAACAAACAGTGTAAAAGCTGCCTGGCATGAGTCGTGCCCCTCAGCTATGGCCTTGCCCACAATTCTGTAAACTGAAGGCCTCATCTCTCACCAAACAGCAAACCTAATCTGGCCCCTTACTGAGAGTGCGCTCTTAAGCCAGAGTCCACAGAATGTTGTGGGCAGGCACTGAAAGGAGGAGGACATCTTAGCAGCTAAGCAGATGGAGAAAGAGAGGTAACCTGGTATTTGCTTTTATCATTCTTCACTTAGGCTAGGGAAAAGCGTTCAATTCTAGCACTAAGAATTTCCAGGAAACAAGTAAAAATAAATAAATTGGGGTTGGGATGTACAGATGTTCTAGCCTGCTCGCTGAAGAGCTACGTACACCTCAAAGGTGATCTCTTCAGCCAGGGGGTGCTACAGGGCTTCCCCTTGGGTCCCCCTGCCGCTAGGGGAGCCTGATGATCGACAGGCAGTCCTCTCTCCTGGCACAGTCTGGATACTGTTCTGGCCCAGGCAGTAGGGTTCTTTTATAAAATATATAGATATATAAAAGATATCACATCTACTCAGAGAATCTTGCCTGCCTATGTCTTTAGACCAGGGGCGGGCAATTATTTTGGGCAAAGGGCCGCTTACTGAGTTTTGGCAAGCCATCGAGGGCCGCATGACAGGCAGCCCAGGGCAGATAAATATTAATTTTCTAAATTTTTTAGGGGCCCCACGAGCCAGATAGAATAGCCTGGTGGGCCACATCCAGTCCCCAGGTTGCATTTTGCCCACCCCTGCCTTAGACCAACACAGCTACAACCAACAACACAGCATCATTTTCTCATGGAAGAACTAGTTTTGTTCTGCAAATAAAACAAAACACAGAAATCCTTTAGCTTCTGTATGCTGGCTTTTTGTGCTAAGAGAAAGACATTTTCCCTGTCCACAACCCCCATCTCCTGCTTTCCTCTCTCCAGTGCGCATGAAGAAAATGGGCCATGTCTGGGCTTTACTCATGTAGATTTATATTGCCAGATCTATTAGTTCACCCCAGCTAGCTATATTTCTTTTGATTTTCTCTACTGGAAAGTTATCTGAGAACTCATGGGCTGAAAACTTTCTGGGCCCAAATTCAATCCATGCCTACTTGTGAACGTTTTGAGTGAAACTGGGGGAATATTTTAGCTACTAACATAGGTCACACTAAAACACAATTTTAACTAATTCTCACTGAAGTATCATTTAATCATTCCACTATTTTTCAAACCATATAGAAATGATTATGGAAGTGTCGTGGACCATTAAACAATATATTAGGAGTTCCTTAAAAATTCACTAAAAATGTGATTCTAGTGACATCTAGTGATCTTACATTTTTAAGTACGCAGATATAACTATAATATATCATTATTAGAACCACCCCATTTCAGGGTACAATATTGGCAAATAAATTATTACATAGCTATATAGTTTTGTTCACAAGATACAGTGTCAAGTAATAAGATGTTATCACGTTAATCTTGAGTTTACTGAAATTTTTCTTTGCAATGTTCTAATACAGAATGCCTTCGATAAAAGTTTAACTCATGTAAAGAGTACAACAAACTCCAAGGTGCTTATTGTCTGCATTTCCTGACTTTTTAAATTTGCATGATGTTGAGTAGTTGACCTTGAATTTAAAACTATAATAAAGTTTTAATGATACTACTATCATTTGGGTTTTAGTGTCCACTTTTTAAAGCTCATAGAATAATGTGCTTTGAGATAATGTTAAATATTAAAAGCTGTTTGCATTTCCCAACATTTTAGGTTTATTATGAAGTCTTAATAAAACAGTAAAGACTACTTTGTTAAATTTCATTCAAGTTTGTCCATTGCTATTATATCAGGCATTGGAGTTAAGAGGGTATTAAAAGACTGTCTAAATAGAAATCAGTGCTCCTAAGCTGAATAACATAGTACATCTCGCAGTACCATCCTATGCATTTTCCTGGAACATTTAAAAACATATAAAGGAAGGGACACCTAGATTTTTAATAGTAAATACAAACAGGGGAAAGCCACACAAACAGACACCACCACCACAGTTTTTTCTATATTTAGCAAAGAAAGATGGTTCTCTCTCTACTTCCCAGCCATCTTTACTTTTTAACATTTCCCGACTTGCAAATGCTTAAACTTGCAATAGAATTGTTAGTTAAATGGAAACCTTGGGTTCTGATCAGATGCAACTAAATAAATGATCCTTGTTCCTAAAGATTTTGACATAAACACAGACAATGCAGCAAATAGAGACAGAGAAAGTTAATTAAGGTAGCATTCACTCAAAAATTCACATTTTACCCAACTCCATATTCCAACAAATGACTGTACAAAATAAAAGCACGTTTTTACTAAGTATCTGTGCAAGTGAACAATTGTTTATAGTTTCTCCACCAGCTAAATTTAAAAGGAAAATGTTAAATTAGTCAAATTATGTTTTTCTTTTAGTATCCTAGAGCTCCTGTAACTCTGAGGAAGCAAATACTTTTTAAGGTGTGGACACATACAACAACTGAACCATTTCAAAATGCCATTGATTGGAGACTGATCTAGCAACTTTAAAGAGTCCGAGGTGACCAGAGCCATAACATTCCTGGTAAAAAAGTCAACTTTTAAGCACTTAAGTGGTGTGGCTCTGAAACTGGGATGGGATTGAGTATCAAGCCCAACACGTCTCACAGTGGGCAATTGGTAAGGGAAGGGCAAGTGCTCATACCCACACTTTGGGGAGCCTAGTGGGTAGGTGACCTTTTTACTTTTCTGCTTTCCCTTCTCTTCTAAACATGAGTTCATTAAAGATCAGTAACCTGCACCTGAACAAATTGTGCAGTGTGCCTGCCTGACTTGAGGTCCCAAAGAGGGGTGGGTGGGGAAGAGGAGTGCCTGGACTCACATTTCTGGGTTCCCAGAAACTAAGGGGGCATAATAAGGGATTATGGTGGAGCAGGACGGGCAGACAGCTGGTTCCTAGAAAGATTGCCTTTATTGATCAAGCAGCATAATGTAACTTGTTGACAAACAGTGCCAATAAAAAGAAAAAAATGGGGGTAGTATACTTCTGACCATGTGCCCGAGCAGCCAGTTACAGCAGAGGAAAGGAGTAAGGAGCAATGCAGCATGAGATCCTATAGGGCCAAACAGACCAGTGTCATGGAATAACTTGGTGTCCACAAGTAACATTGACCCAGGTCACAGTGAATCAATTCAAAAGAGCACTTGATTTTCCAAATATATTTTTAATTGTTCCAGGAAGCTTTAAGCCTGTTTAACAGGCTTGTACATCTTTTTGCTTCAAATTTAAGCTGTGTTTAAGCTTGCCTAAGTGTTATGCATGTCCATACCCCAATATTACAGGTTTGGGACCAAAATCAGCCCTTTCTGGAGAGTATACTCTTCAAGACTAGACAAGATTACAAACTTTCAAATTTTACTTGCACATTGATACACTTAGCCACCTGCAGAACATAATTATTTCATAGAGATTCACAATGGAATCACCCATCAAGTTGATTTGCATATGGGAAAAACAGCCTGACATACTAGAGACTTGAAGAAATAAAACTCTCAGATAAAATTTCCCTATAATTATTCAAATCTAGTTTTTAGAATGCAATTTTCATTATTAGGTTAAGACCAACCTAGAGGCAAGAGGCAGTATAAATCTGACTGAATATCTTTCATACCAATATCTAAGTTAGAAAGAGATGGTTCACTTATTTTTAAGCAACAGATTCCTTTTTGTCCAATACAATATTGGCTAATGTCTGCAAATCCACATCTACACTATCTTGACGATGTATGGACCTTGAAGATATCCTAGGATGCTTTTCTGTGCTTTTATATTGTTTAGAAAAACACAAAGTACCTGTTGACATTTTGAGAGATTTTTATGAACCATCAGACATCCAAGTTATGCCATGGTTTCTCTTCTTTATCAGCATAATCTGGATAAAATGCAGGGAGTAATACTACAATCTCTTGGTATCTGGAATTTTATGTCCAAAGTTCATCTTAGCTCTCAATACATATTTATGCGTGTGAAGAGGTATCTTCTGGTGCCACAGAAAGAACTCCTGATTTGCCTAAGTGTTCTGCAGGCTGACAAAGCAGTGATAAAAACTATCACTTTATGCCACAAAATTAAAAAAGATTTCTTGCACAGGTTCAAACTCTGTTTTTATTAGAGCCTCTGAAACCAAACTTTTATCTCATGAAGTACTCATGGAGTGGTGTCTTGATCAGGGTAACTCTGACATTTATCTATAAACTATGAGATTGCAAGTTCCAAAAACCACAGCAGACTACTTTGTTTCCCATTGGGGAAGACTGCAATCCTCAGAACCAAGTACTATATTTTCCTGTGAACAAACAGAAATTCTATTGATCACAAAGAACAGATGTTATCTTTTCTTAATGATCCATCTGTTCAAATCACTGGGTGATGAGAAGCAAGGGGTAGAGGTTTGTAAGAATATAAGCAACGCACAAAGCCGTAACAATTTCAGGGGTGTACTTGGTAGCTGTGTTGGTCCGAGACAAAAAGACATACAAAAAACTAGAACTCTTCGTTCCAACATGATACCTTTGATTAGACCAGCTGGAAAATGGCAAGAAAATTGTCCTTTTCTGCAAGCTTTCGGGATCAAAGTCCTTTTGTCAGGCTCTGGGAAAAGTAGATGGTACAAGATGGTAAAAAGTCCCCATAGGTAGGAAATAAACTTCATTTTTGCAGAGGGAGCTGAAGATGATTCACTCTTATGGACCCAGAGGGACAGCCTTCCATTTTCAGCTCCCTCTGTGCAAAAATGAAGTTTATTTCCTACCTATGGGGACTTTTTACCATCTTGTACCATCTACACTTTTCCCAGAGCCTGACGAAGGGACTTTGATCCCGAAAGCTTGCAGAAAAGGACAATTTTCTTGCCATTTTCCAGTCGGTCTAATAAAAGGCATCATGTTGGAACCAAGAGTTCTAGTTTTTTGTATAATAACAATTTCTTAATTTTTTCAGACAGAAAAAAAAAACCTCTTTGATTTGGTCTCCTTAAAGGTAACCAACATACCTTGAAATAGTAGCATGAGGATCAATAATAAAACAAACAGGATATCCTCCTAAATCACTTTTTGTGTAGTTTGTTGGTGCTGATCACTAGCTCACTTTTTTCATAGATTTCATAGACATCAGGGCTGGAAGGGACCTCGGAAGATCATCGAGTCCAGCCCCCCGCCCAAAGGGCAGGAAGTCAGCTGGGGTCATAGGATCCCAGCAAGGTAAGCATCCAGTTTCATCTTGAAGGTGTTCAATGAAGGCGCTTGAACCACCTCCGGTGGCAGGCTGTTCCAGACCTTGGGGGCTCGGACAGTAAAGAAGTTCTTCCTTATGTCCAGCCTGAAACGATCTTGAAGTAGTTTGTGACCATTCGACCTCGTCATCCCTTGGGGCGCTCTGGTGAACAAATGTTCCCCCAGATGCTGGTGGTCACCCTTGATAAACTTGTAGGTGGCCATCAGATCACCCCTGAGCCTGCGCTTTTTCAGGCTAAAGAGCCCCAGGGCTCTCAGCCTGTCATCGTAGGGTCTGCTTCCCTGACCTCTGATCATGCACGTGGCTCTTCTCTGGACTCTCTCAAGCTTCTCCACATCCTTTTTGAATTGTGGAGCCCAAAACTGGACACAGTACTCCAGCTCCGGCCTCACTAAGGCCGAGTACAGGGGGAGAATGACGTCCCGGGATTTGCTTGAGAAGCATCTATGGATGCAAGCCAGCATTTTGGTCGCTTTACTAGC
>NW_005842104.1:1413676-1423310 GCF_000455745.1 Alligator sinensis
GCTTGCAGGGACGTGTAGCTTTCCTTAACATAGAGAGCTACCCCCCCGCCCCTTTTCTCTACACGATCCCTCCTGTACAGGGTATAGCCATCTATCCCCGTGGTCCAGTCATGGGTGGAGCCCCACCAGGTCTCCGTTATCCCTATGACATCGTAATTGTTTTCATTGTACCCATGCTTGTTGATGTACTTCAGACAACAACCCACTAAGGCTTTTATTCCAGATGGAAAAAAATTATGGTGTTTCTGAAGCCACTCTTGTTACTGCATCTTGTACCTCACTGTTGAACAACTGAATCTTCTTTCAGCCAGGAGGACCAAACAGTTAAAGTCACTTGGAGCTAAATGAGGGAGCCCTCAGGATGAAGATTTTTAATGGCTTCCATGGTTATGTGAACAATATACACGCAAGCACTGTCACAGGCAAACAGTATTCCTTCTGTCACTGTTCCATGACACCCACTTCAAACAGCTGCCTTCAGACTCTTGCTGAAAAAAATTCTTAAGCCATCACAAGGATCGTGTTGCCATCCATGTCTTCTGTAACAAAAACTGATTTCTCCTTGGCAAAATCTATACCTATAGCTGCCAAGTTTATAAGTGAGCAGCGATACACAAGATGGCAGCCAAATCAACAATTAGCATCTTCCTGATGCTGACATAAACAAAAACATACAATTAGTAATGTAATCTCTCTCATATTTCCTGAATTACAAGGGGTGATGTCCTATTTTTTGACTAACCATGATAATACCAAATGCAGCTTGTTCTCTCCAGGAAGTGACTATATGTATAAAGGTTACTTCAAGTAAACAACAGCTGATGTACTTTTCTTATTTTCAGCATGATTCAATCTTAATGCTGGTTCAGATTCCTTCTTTCCTTCTGAAACTAGTCATAATATGTAATACTACTTACTTTTCTACCCACAGTATGGAAACTAGTTTTACTCCAGTCTGCTGTGCTTTTCTCCATGTAGCCAAATGTCCTTCTTTGAAGACTACATGAGTCACATGCTTGTTAAAAGTTTTTGAAACCTACAGAAATATACAAGCAGAAAGTTTTAGATATCTCCACCCACCTAATCTTAAAAACATCATTAAACTACACAAAACATTCCACTTTTACTGCATTAAACACCACCCCTCTAAAAAAACCCCAAAAAACATAAGCAAATAATGGGTGAAAACAATAGAAGATGAAACAAGAGGGAGCAAAGAGAAGGTAAGAGCGATTCTGAAAAAACAACATTTTATTCAGATAGTTTGTCTGTCTGCCTTTTCTGCTATATTTTCACTTCTGCATACTTTTCTCTTACACCCTACTGTACTCCTAAGACCAGCCAGAAGCAACATCCTATTAGTACCATCAGTGCACCACCATATTTGGTGAACACATTTGGGAGGCTTTTCTTGGTAGTCACTCCTAAGTTTTGGAATTCCCTCCTTCTCAAGGCCCACCAGAAATGCTTCAGAAAGCATTTCAGTAATGCCATAAAACCTTCCCATTTGGACAGGAATTTAACAAGCCAGGGTAGGTTGGGATATTGTTTAAAGATGCTTTGTTTTATACTCCATTTGCCTTTATGCTGTCTCTTATTGTAAGGCACCCTGATTTTTTGGTAAGGACAGCATATAAGTTTAATAAAACAATCAATCCATCTTTGTATTAATATTCTATGGGATATAGCAACACAGAACAAACAAAGAACGGCCATTAAACCTTGATGATCCTTTATTCAAATGGAAGTACCTTTGGTTAAGGAGTTAGTTTCTTTGTGCAGTAGCTATCTGTCCAGCTGCAACAGTAACCAAGCAGCAGATTACCTGATAATGGACTCTGATGGATGAGCTGAAATAATTTGACAAATATGACTGAAAATGAAAAAAAAAGAGGCTCTCTTAGTGGCCATGTTGGGGAAAGAGCAGAAGGAAATCGACTGTGGGGATGAGCTAACAAGCCATTAAATGTAGTGAGTTCTGAGAATAAACTAAAGAAAAAAATGACTGGAACATGAAAGAGAAAAAGGATGAATGGTGAAAGTTGAAACTGAATTCTGATTGTAATTGGGGCAGGTACTTTTAAAAAGGAAAAAAAAAGCTTTAGCAACTCTTTGGCACCACTAAATTCTAATAGTCAATGCTAGAAACTTACCAGGATTATGGAATCTTTTCCTCGGGTTTAAACTAACTGAGCCATCAAAAGAATTCATATTGGAAAAGCTGAGGTGTCTACTATACAGTAAGTATTTTCATAGACATGAAATTGGAAAAAAATATATTGGGAGGAATTAGAAGCAAGGATTTTGTGGATGATATCTTTTATCGGACCAACTGTATCATCTAGGGTGATGGGGGAGGAAGTGGGAAATACAGACAAGCTTGTGCATACCAAATACCCATCCTCAAGCCTCTGAGAAAAAAACAAACAGACACAGCTTGAGTTAAATAATGAACAGATAAAGGCCTGTGCAAAACTCCATATGCAAACAGAGTATAAGCGACATTCTCAGGTAACTAACAGACAAGAAAAATAATGTTTTTATTATTAAATCAACCAAATCCACCCTGTACAGATCTTTCCTCCCTATACACACTAAAATGAAAGCAAAAGTCAGAGGAGGAAAAAAAAATGAACAAAATGGATGTTTTACAGAAAACACAATGTTGTTACACAAAATACAATATTGTTTTTAAAGTTACCTTTGCAAGACCTTAAAAAGCCCGATATTCTAATTTCCTTCAATCTGAGTGAATGATAGCAAAAGTACCATTAGACGATGAAACAAAAACAGGTTTTACAAAACTTGAAAACCATGTGTTTTGCTATTTGTGCTGTTATCCATTGTCAGAGAAGTCAGAAAAAGAAAGGAAGATCTCATAGTGAGATTATAGCCAGAAATGGCTACCTAAAATAGCACCAATTTATTCAAGGAAATAGGATATCTACTAACAGATGTGACTGTTTTTATTATAGTCATATCTGTTTGAAACAAAAATGGTTCATTTTGTGGGGCACTATTTCTTCATGCACATATTCCCCAAATTGGGGTAACCACTGTGATGTCTGTTCTCTATCAACAGCTAATAATAAACTATGTTCATTTGGATCACTCATGTTTGTAGATGAAATTATATTCAATACGTTTTTATCTTGATATAGCTTAGTGCAGGCTTGTCCAACATACGGCCTGCGGGCCACCAAGCGGCCCGCCAGGGCGTTTTCTGTGGCCCGCAGTACTGCGATGGGAAACGAAAGTAAACTCAGTTTACTTTCGTTCCCACCCCTTGTCCCTCCCCCAGCCCCTCAGCAGCTTCCTAATGGCTGCTGAAGGGCTTGGGAAGGGACAAGGTTCCCACACATACCGTGTCAGCTCGACGGTGCTGACGCAGTGCGTGTGGGAAGAGGAGAGCCGTGTGCTGCTCACGACAGGATTGATGTAATCTTTTTATGTAATCTTTTTTATGGTATATCTAGCTTTTGCAAACTATATCTGACCGAATACTTAAGGCAACTTGCAGATGCTGGGAGGGGTGTGGTATGTGTGCGTTAAGAGATGCTTGCAGAGCACAGCGTGTGGGATGCGGAGGATTCCTGGAATGCCTCCCTAACACCAGCAGGATAATGTCTCCCTGACACTTGTAAGATAGCAAGAAGTTCAGAAAAAGGTCTCATTATAATGCTAAAAATCACACCCCTGGGCAGGGCAAAAGTATGTTAATGAAACATATATGTATGCAAATGAATTACATGGCTAAAACATAGGTATAGAGACATGCTCAGTAGAGAATGTCTTATGTCAGTGGCTTGTAACCAATCACTGAGCGATACACTTGCAAACATATGTATAAAAGGTACCCAAAGGTAGAAACCGGTGGTGCTTGCTTTGCAAACGATTGCCAAGCACCCCTCTCTGCGCAGACTGGAAACAATAAAGATTAAGTTGGATCCTCCACCCCTGTGTGTTCATTGGCAATAGCGCACCGGGCACGAACTCACACTGTCCGTTGGGGACAACAAGATCAGTGGGTCTATTCCAGTTTGCAGCAGCTGAAATCTAGCCCATTACAATACAAAGGGGATGTAGACTACATTAGACTAGAATCAGAATCTAGAATTGAACTAGGATTCCAATCTATGTACCTTTTGTGGGTTTAAATCAGATTCTAACTATTATGATGACGTTCTCTTGGCTGGAATAACTGGGTAAGAAGCTGATATGGAAGTTGGAGTAAGCTTTTCAAACATGTTCTCTGCAGTGTTGTTATGCAACTTGAGTCGACGGAGCAGTCCCCAGCAGCTCGTGGGAACCCGGCTTCGGCCGCACGTTGCTCCGGATGGGACGGACCCAGCTGGGTCAGCACCAGCCAGGAAAAGTGGCATGCAGCTGAAGCTGGCTTCCCATATGCTCCGCATGGGACAGACCCGCTCGGGTTGGCACCAGCCAGCAGAGGCAGCGGCAGAGCCATGTGCTGCTTGGGACTGACCAGCGCAGGTAGGGGGAAAGTGCATCTGAGCCCCTGCTGCGCCAGCTGGGCTCATCCTGAGGTTCATTTCATGTTTGTAAAATGCTTGGAGAGCCCCACAGAGATGCACTGCATAGAAATGCAAAATATATTTTGATTTATTTGGTTGGCAGCTTGGGCTGAGATTTTCAAAGCTGAGTCAAAAGGCCAACTTCCATTAAAATGAATGAGATTTAGAGGGCTCCAAATCCTTTATGACAACTTTGTAACATGCCTATCTACCCCTTTTTGCAAATCTCGGCCATAGTTTGGAAACTCAGCCAAAGAACATAAGAGCTTCTGAACATAAGAGCATAAAAAGTGCCATGTTTGGTCAGCCCCATGGTCCATCTAGCTCAGTATTCTGTCCCAAACAGTGGGAGAGGTGGATGCTATAGAGGGAGAGTTTTGAACTGGTTAGATGCATTTCATTGTCACTTCCTGCAACTTCATTGGTGTCAAAGGTCACTCGACGTCACTTCCTGATGTGATACCACTTCCTGTGAGGTCTTTGAATATGGCTCCCCCGCCCCCCTACCACTTCCTGTGAGGTCTTTGAATATGGCTCGCCGGCCCACTGGGTGATAAAAAGTTCGTGATCCGGCCCCACCTTCAAAAAGGCTGGACACCCCTGGCTTAGCAGCTTGGACCAACTGTGGGCTTGCATATAGTCAGCTCAGGTCAGTGTTCCTCATTAGACAAAGGTTAAGTTCATATCAAAAGAGACCTCTATTAAAATATTAATCAGACAGGTAGGAAGAAACTATTCTGGGAATGTTTACATGGAACAGAATATACATCAAAAACGGCCTAGTGCACACCCAAGAGTATTGGTACACTTAATAGGCAGGTGCCAGATCTTGGAAAGAAATAGTCTACCAGAAAAAAGCACGTTCCCCGGGAAATAGAATGGGATATAAGGGATGAAGGTGATAATGAGAAGTAAATTTATTTAAGCCGTGGGTGATGGGGAGGGGTGTAGTATTTACTAGGAGCCCAGAGGAGAAAGGGAATCCAGCCAAGGAGGCTGGGGAATCACCCAAGAAGCCGGTAGGATTGCTTGCTGCTGGAATCACAGGGAACATTGAAAATCTATTCCAGGGGAGAAATTAGCGAGCAGATATTTGTGTCTCCTTTTTGCATTTCTCTAAATCCAATTCATTTGCTTTTGCTTTTTGGCTTAAGTAATGAATCAGTTTGGTCTTTCTATCTTACAATTTGTCTGGTTATGAATGATTTGAAGGCAGCTGGCACCAACAAGAATTCCATTCATACACAAACAGGAGACCCATTTTCTTTTGCAAACCTGGGGAACCTTAAATTTAATGGGATTCTCTTCCACTAAGCTGTAAAGTCTGGTCAGGGTGCTGGTCCAGGTGAAGCCCCAAGGATACTCAGCAGTACAGTGGGAAGGCAGTAGCCCCAGAGCAATATCAAAAGTACTGTTAACCAATGGACAAAAAAATAGTTTTTGAAAACTTGTAAACTTTATTTTGCTACTTGTGCTGTCATTTGCTGTCAAAGCAGCCAAAAACAAGGCAGGAAGATATCATAGTGAAATTATAGCCAGGTATGTAAATTAGTACCCTCTTACTCAAGTGACATACTCCCTGTGTTCATGGAGTCATATCTGCTTGCAAATTGTGACCAAAAACTCCCAAAACAAAAAATCCCCCAAAATATAAAAAACCAAACCCCACATAACCACACCTTTTTACTACTGTTTACTCATGTAAACCCAGCTGTGACATGCACATAGCAGAATCTAGCTCAATTCTCTGTCCTGGGTACATCAATCATTTACTAAGTTAGAATGAGGTACAACTGTGCAAGTGGAAAAGTGTGAGGGGTCCAGTACATCCCGGGGGGGCAGGAACTAGAGTGATCTGATCTGGGGGGGAGGGGGGCTCAGTACAACTGCACCCACACCCTTCTCCTCTCTCAGGGCCTGTGTGCATGCCTTCTTAAAAAGCACTGAGGGCTAACATATGAACAAACACAGCAAGGGTTTTAAGAATCTCCAACAGGGAAAAATGTGGAAGGAAAAAAACAAAAAATCCAAAATACAAGTTTATTCCTGTTATGGTTTGAAACTTCATAGCTAGCGGGTTTCATGAAAGTCAAAATATATTTTATGCAGAAATCACTGGAGTGTGTACAAAGAATCCACAACGCTGTGTTACAAGGACCACACTTCAAGTGCATGGAGGAGATATGGGAAAAACCCTTCGTTTTTAAACCCAAAAGCTTGCTAAGAATTTTTTTCCCTCAACTATAAGTTGGTCTAATAAGAGATACCAGATTCACCCAAAGAACCTGCCTATGTCCTTAGACCCACACAGCTACAACCTACACCCCTGGAGATGTGGACAGAATTCAGGTCCTTGATTTGAGGCATGTATCAGTATAGCAGTAACGAGGTAAGCGGAAAAATACGGGGTTTGTAGCCAGAGGCTCAGATTTTCATTTCTCGGATCTGTAGATTTGTCTCAAGTCCACTGCATATGACCAGCACACCTGCTTCACACCCACACATCTTGCTGTGCCTGGCACACCCACAGTTTTTGGATGCTAACACGTGGACGGGTTTAACACATTCCCTGCCCTGACATTAACGCTCCCAACTCAGAGAGCAGATAGCGGCAGCACCCAGCCCGCGGGTCTCCCCCGCAAACGCAGCCCCGCTTGCAGGAGGCGGCACCAGGACAACAAACAAGCAAGGCGGGAACCAGGCCACTCTCGTTTCTTACTTGGGCTCCCATGTCTCGCAGCTGCTGCGCAAAGGTCTTGGAATAATTCTCCGTCCGGTTGGCGGACCACACCTCCACGTAGGCGGAGACACCTGCGGGGCGAAGAGGGGTCATGAACACGGCCCGTCACGTGTGATAGCAAGAAACGCGCGGGGACCCTTATCGAGTCCAAATCCTGTCTCCCTGGCGGCGTCCCCGCTCCCCGCTACCTCGCAGCACGAACTCCATGACCGCCGCGCGCCAACGTTCAAACCGCTTCCGAGCCAATCGCCCGCCCTCCCGCCGCGCCTGCGCAGCACGCCCCACCGCCCCAGCCAATCAGGGGCTAAGCGTGAGAAGCCCCACCCCCTCCAGTGCCCGGGGGGACTGTTGAACTTGGCGTCACTCCAGAGGGCGGGGCCTCAGAGCTACAGGGGTCACGGCTGGGTGGGCCAGGCTTGAGGTAGAGTGACGTTATGCCTGGTGAGCTAGGGGTTATGTGCGCCTGCGCGGGACCTTAGGCGAGGGGTTTGATGTGGGGTGCTCAGTGCGCCTGGTTGGGGCTCTGCATCCCACTTCATATGGGTTGAGGGGGAGTACGTTACATTGCACCTCTTGCAAAGGAGATGAAGGAGTCACCCCTCAGTTTTCTGCTTGCTTTGCTTCTCCTCTAGGGATTGCCAGCTGTGCATTGCTGGCTTCCCCTGCATCTCTGCAGCCTAAAAATCAATGTAATAGATCTGAGGCAGCGTCTTCTTCATTAGACCAGGGGTAGGCAACGTTTTTTGGCCAGAATGCCGAAAAAACCACAATGTCTACTTTGGAAGGTGCCGGAGCCCAGAGCAGCCTCCCGCCTGCAGCCGGCCCCTCGGAGCCTGGTCTGCTTGCAGCAGGGCTTGCGGCCTCCTAGCTGCCTGCTGGGAGCTGCCTGGGCTCTGTGGCTGGCAGCAGCTGCTTAGAGCCTGGGTTGGTGGTGGTATGCCGAGCAAAATGGCCTTGCTTGCCATGCTCAGCACACGTGGCAGGGGTTGCTAACTCCCCTGCATTAGACCGATTAATTAGTTGGAAAAATTGCTCGTTGTGAGCTTTGGGGCACAAGCACCCTTTGTCAGGCATAGGGAGATCTGTACTTTTCTTTTTCAAAACAGTAAAAAGTTCTAGTCTACAAAATAATAACATCTATACAGAAAAGGGCCTGTCAACCACATGTCTCGTCCTCTCTTTTAGTTTGCAAGATGTTCAAAGAATTTTGGAGTTGTTTTTAAAAGAAAGGGTTCTAGTGAGAGCTATTTACGCCTGTCAGATGGATGTGTATTTGTCAATGTCAAAAACCTTTATTGATGGCTTTGCTTCTTATTTGTGTTTGACAATGTATGGTGAAATTGTGAGGGGCATTTGTTTCTTGTCACAAAGAAAATGTAATACTATGGATCATGGAGTCTGCAGATTTTTTTAAATGTTTTCAGCAAGGTGCAGGCGTTGCTCACAATCAAAGCAGTGACATGTATTAAGCGCTGTGTGGGGGAGGGAAAGCAATGCAAAAATGCCTGTTCTTCAGTTGAAGCAGTGATTCCAATTTTATTTTCTCTTCTATCCTGTAATTTAACAAATCACCCCTTCTGGATCCACAGCTAGTCTGCTGACACAGCACCAGGTTTATTTTTGAGTACATGGAAGGTTAATAATGAGATAAGTCCTACCCTTGTGATTTTGAAGTCACATTGTAAAACAGCTCTTTGACATGAGCCAAGATAGAGCCAAAGTAGAAAAAACAGTGCCATGCTAAAAAATAACAGCCCATCACAGAACTGAGAGTACAACTCAGCACCACGGTAATAAGCATCTAAGTCAGTGATTCTCTACCAGGTTGCCAAGGTATCCTGGGGTGCTGTAAGATCTTTTTAAGGGTACCTCAGGGTGCTGTGCAGTGTTAGCACTGTTAGGTGTGCAGGCACCTACACATGGTTCACAAGATAAATGCAGAGATTTCAAATAGGAATCCATAGTGTCAAAACCATTCTGACCTTTGGTGGGTCTTTCTGAGTTCTTGGCAACAAAAGAATTGCTCTACTTTTTCCATAGTCAAAAAACTAGAGGAAGTTAAGAACTGAGTGGTGCCTTGAGCCTAATGAGAGGTGCCCTGAGTCTAAAAAGGTTGAGAACCACTGATCTAGGTAGTAATAACTTAGTTGTTCATGTTGATATGGTGAGCTTAACCAGTTGCCCTCCAGGCAATTCTCACGAACTGCAATTCTGGCCACTACTGCGGCCCAGCTCTGTAAACTGACCTGTTTAACTGACTTCTATGGAATACCCCTGGAGTGAGTACTTCACTCCCCTTCTTGCCCAGAGCTTACCTTTCCACAAAAGACTTTATAGGGAGTGGCATATGGCCATATTC
>NW_005842104.1:1423931-1435897 GCF_000455745.1 Alligator sinensis
CATTTTGGTGGCTCGTTCACCCAGAGCATCCGGAGCTCTGTACCGTGGAGCCTAGCAACCTCCACGAGACCGTCTGTGTTGTCTGTCTGTAACTGCAACTCAAGCAAGTTTTCCAGCCTACACCACTGCCATCTCGGTGTAAGTAAACAATCTTTAAAACTACCGATATGCGTTTGTGCCTAATTCCAGCTCAACGGCCTCCCCTCTCCGACCCGGCGTGCCCGGGCTGCTGGCCGCAGCCCGCGTGCAGCACGGAAAAGGGCTCGGGTCGCTCCCGGCCTGCACAGAAGGGTAAACTCTGGGCTTACCCAGGGTAGGGAGAGAAGGGGAGGGTAGTTTGTCATCAGAATGATTCGGTCTTCTGTTAATTTTGCCTGACAGAAAAGTCCAAAAGGGGCTTTTAAAGCCACTATAACTTAGAACAGGTGTTGTCAACTGGGAGTATGCGTACCCCGGGGCTACTTGGGAAGGCCCTAGGGGGTGCATGCGGGCAGGCGGGGAAAGAGAGCCATCACTCACCACACCGCGCCACCGCCTCCCAGGAGCAGGGCCGGCCAGAGGGGTGGTGGTGGCAGCGGTGCTCTTCTGCAGGCTGCACAGGCATTGACCGGCCAGATGGACACCAGGGCAGGGAAGCTCATATGCGGCAGACACCGCTGCCGCCACTCCGCATTTGGCTGCACACCACCCCCCCACCACGTCCAGCTGCATGCCACCCCCCACTCCTCTACTCCCGTGTCTGGCTGCCAGGGGTACACTTATTAAAAAAGGTTGAAAACCCCTGACTTAGAATATACACTGATGTGCTACAGCTTATGCTAAGGGCCAGTTCCAATTTCAAAAGTAGCAAAAGTGGTTTATAACAGCGTTCCTCAACCTGTGGGTTGTGACCCAAAAGGAATATATGAAAGGGTCACAAACAAACTTTAAAAATGGATTTGCCTTTAAAGGAAAAAAATGTGGGAAACCATGAGTTTCCCTTTGCAGGCTGGCAGCATTCCATCCTGCAAGGGGCTGCTTGTGGTTGGGAGGAGTGGGAGGAGGACGATCAGGCAGGGGACACCACATCCATGTGTGTGCGCATACATCCATGTAGTAGCCAGGCAGTATGGAGAGCAACTTCTTCAGCTCCCTGCAGGTACATCTATGGGGGGTAGGGGGAAGGACGTAGGTGATGCATCGGGGGGCACAGGCAATATTAGAGGGGTATCACATGCCTCCCCAGATTTGTGTGTCCACAGCAGGCATGAGGCTGCCACCTGGTTAGACCAGCATGACCAAGAGTTGCCTTTGCAGCCCGGCAGGCAGGACCCAGAGTGGGAGGGCAGACCAGGGCAGTGACACTCTGCTGCCACCACCACTGGGATCCCTGCAGCAGCTGCAGCACCAGCAACATGAAAGTAACAGGTGTGGGGGAGGCCTGCACTGCCCTCACCTCCTCCTGCCACCAGCCACTCTCCTTCTACTCTACGGTCATGGTCCAGCAACCACTGCTGATCCCCTCAGGCCACAGCTCTACCTTACAGGTGATATGGGGCAGCAGGCAGTGCAGGCGGCTTGAGTTGACCAGTGGCAGCGGCAGTGGCTGGGCCGTGGCGGTGGGGTAGAGTCACAAACCAGCGTGCAAGTGGCTGATGGTGGGAGGAGGCGAGGGCAGCACAGACCCCCGTCCATTACTCCTGGCGGCGGAGCTGACTTAGGGGTCCCAGCAGTAGTGGCAGCAATGAGTCTCACCAGCCCACTTTACTCTCCTGTGCTGCGTGCTGCCTGCTCAGCTGTGAATGTGGCTCCTGTCTGGCCAGCCTGCAGCCCCATGCCCACTGTGGGTGCACAAATCTGGGGGGGCATATATTCCCCCATGCCCCACACACACCACCCCAACCCCACACACCCACCCTTTGCCCCACACACTGGACTCACTGGTGACTCAGGAGTGAGGGACACCAGCAGGGCTGGGGAGGTTGGGGGAGGGGGCTGTGCTTTGGGAGTGCGGGGCACCAGCAGGGCCAGGGGGCTGTTTTCTCCTTAAACGATTTACTGGGTCAGGACTAGCCATTGATGTTTACAAATGGGTTCTGGTACAAAAACGGTTGAGGACCACTGGTTTATAATACATCTTTTCCACATCCTACCGCAGGCTGAATCTTCAGAGTGGTACAGTTTAGAACTCGGATCCCTGCCTTTTGTGCAGCACTTAAATGTTATGGCACTAGGAACTGAAAAATCCAGTAGCTAGTACATTTTAGTATCTAATGCCTTCTTCATGTTGGCAGGCAAGGTTCTTTGGTAGATGTGATATCTTTTATTAGACCAACTAAATACATGGAAAAAAGTTCTTTGTAAGCTTTTGGGCACCAACATCCTTCTCTCAGGCACAGGGAGACTGCATTTACCCAAAGAACCTTGCCTGCCTATGTCCTTAGACCAACATGGCTATAACCAACAACCCTTCTTCATGTTGGTACATTTTCATAAAAAGACTACCTCATTAAATTAATTCAGTATTACTTCTTCTATCATGCTTGTCTGTTTCCCCTCTGCCATGAATAAAACTAAACAGCATATAGCATAGTATGTCTGAAAAATGTTTCTACAATCCTTTCCATCCTGTTTAGTTATTTATATACATTAAAACATGTTACAGAACTAAGTGTAGGCAAAATACAGGGTAGAAAAGTTATTTGTTCCTGTAATGATGTGGTCTATATTGGTAAGGGGGTACAGCACCTGGGTCCATTGCAAAGCCTGATGCCTTGGTGAGAATGGCAGTTATGTAGCCTATTGCTAGAGAGATGCCATTTGAGGTTGCGGGGCTGTCTAAGCCAAGAAAGATTTGTGCCTCATGCCTTAAGATGGTTGCCATTTTCCAGGAGGGGCGGAAAGTCATTACTGATGTGTCCAAACTGAGGATGTGTTTAAACTGGGGTCTATAGACATAGGCAGTGGAAGGTCAGGCTAACGGGACTTAGGCCCCCCACCACAGGGCCAGTGACAGTGGTTCTAGCACCCCTGCCGCATGCTCATCTGCCACCGCACGCACAGTACCAGCGTGTGCCGGCTCCAGAACAGCCCTGGAGCCACTGTGCAGCCCCCGCCAAATAATATTTTCTAGTGCTGCTTATGTCTATAGATGACAACCAGAAGGATTCTGTTGTTCTTGTCTTGGTGTTGGTATATTGCAACAGATTGCAGCAAGGTCTGAGTCTGGCTTTGTTGATTTGAATGGCTACAGTTTTGTAACTGTAAGAATCCTTGCTCTAGATCCTTAAGGTGCGCATCCCAGTCGGTGGGATCAGAGCAGATACAGTTCTAATTTAGGCAGAGACAACCGTAGCAGGGTGCGGGGCCCAGGGCAAATCAGCTTGCGCAGGGCCCAGACACGGCGGCGGAGGTTGGGGAAAGGGGGGAAAGGAGGGAGTGGCAAGTGGCCAGACGCAAAGCTGGCCCAGCTCCATGGGGCCCCCCAAAGCACGCGGCCCAGGGCAGTCGCCCCAATTCGCCCCCTGCCCCCCAGGGACAGCCCTGAACCTAGGGCTTGGCTGTAGACAATGGATCTAGTTACATACTTAAGATGAAAACTGGTGGCATGCAGCTAGAGTTCAATATCAGAATCTGATACTACTTGTAACATTTCCAGGTTTGTTTTTTTCTAAATATATATATTTTCTGTGATAATGTAGCATTCTTCAGTTTCTCTTTCTTGTAAATTGTTTGCTATATCTTTGAAAAGAATGGGCTAACATTGTCCAGAATAAGGCCTGGGTGTCAAAGCAGGTGTCTGCAAATAAGTGTCTGAATTGGTCGAGACCAGCTCATCAAGAATACAATGCATTAATTTGCATAAACAGACACACCAGAGCTTTATGGTTGCCACATGGGCCTGAGGAGACATTTTTTTCCCCTCCTAATGCTACATATCAGGGTTTTTGTGACAGGGCAACGATTGTGCCTTGTCATGAGAAGCCCAAAGAGAGACAGGGGCAGGAAAATTTACTTCAGCAGCAAGACAGGACAGTGGCAGAGCTGGGTGGGAGGTCCTGGATGCTAATTATAAGAACCAGTCGGTGTTGCTGGGAGGGCAGGAAATCGAAAGCCGAGCCAGGCTGCCCAGCTGATTATCTTAGAAGTTAAAGCCAGGACGGACTAATAGCTAGTTCCCGGGAGAGGAGAGTGGCATGAGCAAGAACTCTGGCTTGCATGGAGGTGCAGTAATTAGCTGGATCAGCTGGAGATGGCAGAGAAGTACATAACTTTGACTTACCAGAGAAAAGGTACAAGGAGGGTGTGCCATGCAGAAGCTGATGGCTATTGGGGTTGGTGAGTGTGGGGTCCCTGTTCTGGGTATCTGGAAAGACAAGAAAACAGACTTAGAGAGCGAGTTCCAGAGATGCTGGGCATGGGCCCACGGTATCTCTTCTCCAAGGGGTTTGTGAGACTATATTTGGGACGTAATGGGATGGAGTACTTAATAGGAAGCCCTGGGGTCCTGCTAGCTTACCTGTGGCAGGTTAGGGTGTTGGGGTTGATGGCATAGTTCTGCTACTTGGTTAGACAATAGATTTGTGTAGGATTGTTATTTTGAATTGGTTATACATGTATAGCTTGTTGCTGCATTCTTTCAAAGAGTATAATATTGATATGAATCTAGATTTGTGCTGTATACTAATGCAAACATACAAAGTGCCACATCATCTTCTTGTAAAGAGAGAGCTGTTAAAGTAGAGAGGTTAAAAAACTCTCCTTTCTGCATTAGAATATTTCTTGGTGGAAACCCACAGTGCAAGGACATCTTTTGTTAGCTGGGTCACCAACATACACAAATGAACATCAACACATTTTAGAAACTTTCTGTTAATTGCTACAGTTGAAATTTTCAATTTAGTTACCTAGACTGATCATCCTCTAACAGTCAAAGTCTATTGACTTCAACATGATAACTCACAGTATGCAGAGATAAGCACAGACATTATTTTTTTGCAAGATTGGAGACTTATGCTTTTGCTTGGAACAGTTTTGACCCTGTGGGCCAGATGAATGGCTTGGCACCAGTCCACAAGCTGGACTAGGTCCTGTGCGGCCCCTGTGTACCGGGATTGAGTCCCAGGCTGGGATCTGGGGCCCCGCACCACCTCTGCTCAGCCAGACTCAGACTTGGGGGTCCCTGTGCTACCCCTGACCAGCCAGGGCCAGGCTCTGGGGCCCTGTGCTGCCTCTGCCCAGCTGCGATTAGGCCTGGGGGCCCCATGCTGCCTCCTCCCAGCCCCCATGCAATGGGATCAGACCCTGTACCACCCTGCATGCCCAATCTGGTACATAGGGCCATGGCTTATGGGGCTCCCCACAGATATGTGGGGAACCTTGCAGGCCAGATGTGGTTAGTGATCAAGCCCTTCTGACTTAGAACATGCCAAAAATGATTAGTGATTTTGGGAGCCTTAATTTTTGGGTTTCTAGTTTGGAATTCTTTGAAAATACTGAGCATGTCTTCTGGAATCAGGTGCTTTGACATATCTCTAGTTGGGCACTCAATTCAGTAGTCACTTTTTGCAAAAAATAGGCGTAAATCCAGTAATCATAACCATGTTGGAATGCTGAAACAAAACAATTCAGTCTTTTACACTTTTATATAAGACATGCAGGCAGCCGTAAAATTGTATCAAACAACTAGCAAGTGAATATGTTACTCTGAAAAATGTGTATTGTATTTGGTACAACAAAAATATTTTATATGTTCCTTGCCAAAAGCAGGGGCGATGCATAGGGGGTGCACAAGTGTGCATGTGCACCCCCTGAGCATGGCAGTGCACCCCCTGCAAAAAGGCACTGCTGACAGTGTTGGTGGCACCTGTGGGTGGTCACCACTCACCACCGTACCGCTGACACCGCCAACACCACCAGTGGCGTCTGCAGGCAGTCCATGGTTCCCACTGACCACTGCCAACGCTGCCGGCGGCACCTATGGGTGGTCGCTGACTCTTGGTTGGTGCTCGCCACCCCCCCGCCAATGCCGACAGCGCTGACAGCAGCTGTGGGAGTTCCCCCGCTTACCGCCGGTGGGCTCCTGCCACTGCTGTCGCACTCCCGCTGCTACCATGCCCCCCCAGCCACTGGAGGCATGTGCCGTTCATGACCAAAAGGATCATAAAAGATGCACGTGTAAAAGAATTGATGTTCTCACAGTGTGCATGGTTGTATAGGGCTTGTCTACTCTTCCTGCTTTTGGAACAAGGGAGTCTTATAACCCTCTGACACAGGATTATAAAAGGATTTCAGTGTCTGAGGCTGAGGGAGAGGCAGAAGGAACCCTCCATAAGGAAATAAAATAAAATAAAACAGGAACAGCAAAACTCAGGATATACCTTAAGGTGAGGTTAATATTTTGTGCTCAAAGTTAACATTAAAGCAAGACCCAGGAAAGGGGGAAATTTGAATCTGATCTAGCATATTTACCATTTTAGAAGCATGGTAAGGTTCCTGGCATTTTACTGGCATGCTTTCCAAAATTTTAACAAATCTGTTTTTAATTATGGGTGCTTGTACACATGTTGGGGGTTAGGCCCCTAAATTGAAATGGTGGCTTTTTAACTGTGATGATTAAAAACCCACTGTTTCAATGTAGAGGCTTCTATCACTGTTATGGCGAGAGGCCTGATCCATTTTTTTTTCTTTTTTGCAGAGCCTGCCCGCATCTCTCACAGCTGGGGGTGAGCTGCCAGCAGGCTGAGCAGCCCCTGAGCTGCAGGGGGCCTTGGTCCTTCCCTCCGCAGTGTCAGTGCCCCCTGGGGCCGCCCAGGTGGGCTGCTAGCAGGCCAAATGCTACCCAGCTCAGGCTCAGGCAAGGGTTGGATTGGGATGGGTGGTGCCTCCAAACTGGGGCAACACCCACCTGCTAGTCACCAGCCCAGGTAGCTCCGCGGGGTGTTGTCACCACCGCAGAGGGAAGGACCAGTGCTCCCTGCAGCTCAGGGCCCATCAGCAGCTCATCCCCCCTGGCTGTGGGACAAGTGGGCAGTGTTTCATATGACCCTGTATAGGTAATCAAGGAACAGCTCCCTACTTAATATAAACAGTGTCTTTATTATAACAGTTTCTTACAGAGCTGTTACAGGGCCGACTGTTCTCCCCCAGCCTCCCTAGCTCTCTCGTTTTTCCTGTCTCCTCCCCCTCACTTCCTGTTCCTCCTTCAGACTCCTCCTTTCTGCTGCTGCTGGTTTTGCCTCTGAGATACATACTGTTACAGCCAGGCTCCATGAAAAAATAAAAGAAAAAAAGGATCAGGCCCCTTGCTCCTTTTTTTTTTTTCTGGCAGAGCCTACCC
Source organism: Alligator sinensis (assembly GCF_000455745.1). NCBI lineage: Eukaryota > Metazoa > Chordata > Crocodylia > Alligatoridae > Alligator > Alligator sinensis. The sequence continues at coordinate 1,431,250 of NW_005842104.1, forward strand.
ACGTGAGCTATTAGCAGGCCATGCAGCCCCTGAGTTGTGAGGGGCCCTGGTCCTTCCCTCCACAGTGGTGGCACCCCCTGGGGCTATCCGGGCAGGGTGCAAATGAGCTGGGCGCTGCCCCAACTCTGGGGTAGCACTCTGCTGAATGCAACTCATCCCCAAGCCTCCCTGGGGAGCAGTGCCCGTGGGCTTCCAGCGGGTGGGCCCAGGGAACAGTTAGATCCAGCAGGGTGCTGCCTCCGAGCTGGGGCAGCCCCCCTGCTCACTAGCACCCCACCTGGGCAGCCCCAGGGGGTGCCACCACTGCTGAGGGAAGTACTGGGGGCCCCCCACAGCTCAGGAGCTGCGCCGCCCGCAGCAGCTCACACAGGCAGGCTCTGCTGAAAAAATAAAAAAACCAGCGAGGGGCCGATTCTTTTTTGTTGTTGTTGCAAAGGCTGCCTACACCTCTCCTGTGGCTGGGGGCTGCGCTGCTGGCAGAGTGGATAAAAATCAATGATTTTTTTTTAAATTTAAAACTGGATTTTTTATTTAAATCAGATTTTTTTATTTAAAAAAATCATCATTAAAATACTAAATTTCTCTTTCATTTAAAAAAATAACAGTTACAATTAAATCTCATCACAAACATGCTAAACCTACACTTACACTCTCATAAAAGGGAATTAATGGCTCTGTCACACTAACACACATTGAGTTAACTACCAATCAAACACAGGCATTCATTTCAGTTTTTCATCCCATGAAAATGGCTCTAGTCTGTCTGTCCAGCTCTTGTTGCTTGGAAGTTCTGGGCTTTCAGTTTCTGTTTCTCAGCAGACTAAAGTCACACATGCAAAGACCCAGGCTGGATAGTATTGTTGTTGTTTTGTGCTTATGCAGTGGTGGAGCTGGGCCAAGCAAGGCAGAGGAGTTAGCTAAGACCCTGTATTAAAGACAGAGAGACAATATAGGAAAGGACAGAGTCGGAGTAGAAAGGAGCAGTGGAGTGGACTGGAAAGAAAAAGGGAAAACATTATTCAGTAGTACACACACAGCTTCCTATATTCCCCCACACTTTTGCCACAGAAAAATGGTCATGGCTTCTGGGTGTAAGAGAGACCCTTTCTGGGAATATTTGAAGAAATTCCTTCCCTGGGTAAAAAGGGAAAACGTGTCAAGTGTAAGCAGTGCAAGAAGGAGATGCAGGGCCTAGTTGCAAGAATGAAACATCATAATGAAAACTGCCTATTGGGAGAAAATGATGTGGATGAAGATGTAGATATGTCTGAAGAACAATGTGGATCAACTGGTCAGTAAATTAATTCACTTTGCAATGCATCATTCTTCAAGACTCTCTCTACACCTTTTAGTATAAGTGTGAGTTAACAAGTAAGTTCCCAAGCTATTTGCTATGTTGGATGTTGCTAGAAAAAAGAGTTTAGTTTAGCTAATCCTTATGGCTTGTTTAATTAGTTAACTAGATTTAGAATCTATCACCCAAGTTTATGGTACAGGAAGTTGCAGTAAAAGAAATCTAGAGTTGCCAGTTGCCACTGGGTGTCATTTTCTTATTTTATATTATATAATGCATGCCCCTTATTTTGGAACATCATGGCCCCAGACCATAATGGTGATGCCATAAATCTATTCCCTATTTTACTTCAGCATAACAGCTTTCCTAAGGGATCCCCATCCCATACGTGTTTTCTCAAAAAACAGAAGTGCCAGTGAGTTCAATGGGGCTTACTTCAAAATTAAGTGCACTCTAAGTACAGTCAGTTTTAGCTTTTTTGCTAATTTGGAATCTGATATGAAGCATTGCTGAAAAAAATGTAAATGATTAACTGAACAATACAGTGAGAAGAACTCAGAAGAATGACTATTCAAAAATCATTTTTGTTTCAGGATCCCATTTAATCATGAGAGACTTTGACTGTCTATCTGCAACAACTTCAGAGTCATCCATTCGTACTTTTAGCAGTAGTGCTGCAACTAAATGTATTTCAGACAACAAAGTATCAGTAGCAAGCAAAAGATTTAAATCATCCAGTAAAACCACCACCATGGATGGGTTTGTAGTAAGGACCAGCAAATACCAACAAGACACCATAGATGAAAAGATTGCTCGGTTCACTTACGTCAAAAATTCTCCTTTTTGCATTGTTAACAATAAGCACTGCATTGACATGGTCGAGTCCTTACGACCAGGCTACACTCCACCTGGTAGAGCAGACATTGGTGGAAGGTTGCTAGATACAGTGTATGAGAAGGAACTTGAACAGTGTGCAAGAAATACTGAGGGGCAGTTTGCCGGTTTAAGCCTTGATGTGTGGAGCAATGTACACAATGATCCAGTAATATGTGCCTGTGTGACAACAGAAGATGGGGTTGCATCTCTTTCAGAAACAATAGATCCACTGGGAAATGCCCACACAGCAGAATATTTAAAAGAAGTGGCAGTGAAAGCTGTAATAAACCGTGAACAAAAATTCAACTGTCATGTGTGCAGTTTTGTCACAGGCAATGCTGCAAACATGGCAAAGATGAGAAGATACTTAGAAGAAGAAACAGAAGGATGCTCCTTAATAACATATGGCTGCAGTGCCCATTTAATGCATCTTTTAGCCAAAGACTTAAGTACTTCTCCAGGAATAAAAAAAAATGTTGTTGAAGTTGCAAAATACTTCCATAACAACCATTTTGCTTCAGCTTCACTGAAGAGAGCAGGAGGATCCAAACTAATTCTCTCTCAAGATGCTCGATGGAATTCTGTGATTGATGGTTTTGAACAATTTAAGAACTGGCCTATTCTCATAAAAATTTTGAAGAAAACTGTGATAAAATAGATTAAAGTATTTCATCCAAAGTATCTAACATTGGACTAAAGAGGAATGTAGAGGATATGCTCAGTATACTGAAGCCTATATCTATATTCTTTAACTTCAGAGAGATTGTTGCTGCATTGCTCGTGCTGTTGAAATTTGGAAGGCACTTCAAGAGACACTGGAGAAAGAAATACCTAACCAGAACGTTAAACTGCAGGCAATAAAGAAGTGAATGGATCAAGCACTAACTCCACCTCATTTTCTTGAGAACATTTTCAACCCCAGATATAAAGGTAGATGCCTAACTTCTGAAGATGATGCTGCCGTGGCAGGAGCATCTCAAAATCACTCCTCAGTTATGCCAGTCATAATAAATTTCAGGGCTAGCAGGGAACCATTTAAACAGTACATGTTTACTGGTGATGTTTTGAACAAAGTCACTCCCCTGAATTGGTGGAAATTATTAGCCAAGCACCTTGAAACAGAGCTCCTTCAGTTGCTAAGTCAACTTTTCACAGCAGTAGCTTCCTCTGCAGGTACAGAGAGAATATTTTCATCATTTGATATTCACTCAAAGCTAGGAAATCGACCAGGAGTTGAAAAAGCAGGAAAACTCATATTTCTGTTTCAGTCTATGAATAAAAAGTGGGGAAAATGAGATCTAGTTGTAAAAGTTTTAAGGACAGCGTACATTTAGTGTTGTGATGACTTGTCTGTTAGAGTTAATAAAATTTGAAAATTTAAAAAAAAAGAGTTTAAGGACAGATGTTGTAAAATGCCGTATTGAGTTGTAAATTAACAGGTTTTAGTGATCAGATTTGTGCCATTGTTTAAGAAATATGTGAAGAAGTATCAGTGGGAAACTTGATTTAAATCAATGATTTAAATCAGGGTTTTTCTTTGTGGCTTAAATTAGTGATTTAAATTACATTGATTTGAATCAATCCACCCTGGCTGCTGGCAGGCCTTGAGCTGCAGGAGGCCCCAGTTCTTTTCTCTGCAGTGACAGTGCCTCCCAGGGATATCTGGGCATGTGGCTAGCGGGTGGGTGCTGGGTGCAGCTTGGAGGCAGCACCCAGCCCAATCCAACTGTTCCCTGAGCCCAAGCTGAGGCAGCATCTAGCCAGCTAGCAGCCTGCCCGGGCAGCCTCAGGGAGCAGCGCTGGCACAGAGAGAAGGACCGGGGCTCGCCACAGCTCAGGGGCCACTTGGCCGCAGCTTGACCCCCAGCTGCGGGAGATGCGTGTAGTCTCTGTGGAAAAAAAAAGAAAAAGGATCAAGCCCCTCCCCACTTCTGCCTTCAGCCCGCCTCTCAAGTGGAGAGGGGAGGGGCAAGCTGTCAAAAGACTGCTAAGTTACAAATAGCTATATTGCAAACCAAACTACATGCAGATGTGGTTTAGTTTGCAATGTAACAAACTCATTTATATTGTAAAAACCCCCTGCATGTGTATACCATGACACAGTTAAACCACAAGTGGGCAGTTTTTGTTATGTGTACAAGTGCCCTATGATAATCATAACTCTGAGTATGATGTTATGATTCTCAAAATCAAATCTCAGTATTCACTTAAGATTTTGTGGCAACAGCAGTGATAAAATATAACACCTTCTTCAAAAGTAGTTTTCTGTTATTTGGGCTCAATCATCTATTACCAATTAGGGCTGAGAATTCTGTCTCTCATTTCTTTTCAGTAGATGGTATGTAGCAGATGGTTTAGTAACGATATGTAATACAGTAGCCCTTTCATTACAACTTAGTGGTTCTCACCATTTTCTCACCCCCATCTTATAAAAGAAAAAAAATCAGGACTTCCCTCACCTTCAGCCATAAGGAAAGA
>NW_005842104.1:1435928-1444853 GCF_000455745.1 Alligator sinensis
AGAATCATATACCTATTCCTGGATTTGCCTATGATTTACCTACAAGGGCTACAACCCCCCAAAATATGAACCCCTTCTGTAGGTTATTACACTGCAAAAGATTTTGCCTGATTGGTAAACGGTTCCATCTCCAAAAAAAGAAGGAACAGAATAATCATAGTAATTCTCCCAGTAAGCTTTAGAACAACTAAATTAAGTTTTGCAAATTAAATTAAATCTACAACATCACAAAAAGAAACAATGCAGAAGCTCATCTTTACATAAATCAAAACTGATGGCTGCTTCTGGTACAAAGAGAAAATGAGGAGTGTCATTTATCTTAGAGGCAGATCAACTACAAAATGCTTCAGGGAAACTAGTTCCTTCATTTTTTAGCCATTCTTATGTAACTTTTCAATCTAGATTGAATTTAGAAAGTCACCTAGAAGCTTAAAAGGAAACACAGCTAGTAATTTTTTCAGTGGTTTTCTTTATGCTATAGGGATGTTGCTTGCTCTTCTGCTCTGAAAGTAGGCTATCTGACCAACAGAGATAAAGCTCTTGTTTAGTAAATTCAGGGTGACCAAAATAACTGAAGTGACCAAAGGTTTTTTTTAATTTTTGAATATAAACAGGTGCAAAAAGATTGGGAGGATATAAACGTCATTATTTTTACCATCTGAGTGTAAGCAGAGTGAAACTAAACAATATATTTTCAGGATGTAAGATGCTTCTGCTTTCTCAAGTTTGTCTTAGTAAATCTTATTTGCTTACCTTCTAGAGGTGTTGTGACAATTAATTAGTTAACACTGCTGCATTGCTTTTCCTAGTCTGCTCTTATATCCTTTCTTATGGAAGGTAAACATTTCAGCTCTAGTTTCATTGTTTCATGATGCTGTAATTTATTGTGAAAAAATGGTGCAGCTCTGTAGCTTTGACCAGGAGGTCAGCTGTAACTGAAGTAAACAGGATGGAATTGTACATAGTCTTTAAGGAGGCAGAGCTTTCCTCTTGTACCAATGCAATTTGCAACAAGGGAAGAGGAAGTGGAGAAAGAGTGAGATGGTTTCGGAAAAGTGGAAGAGCAGTAGGAAAGGAGCATGGCTGAGGTCCAGGCAAGATTTGTAGCAAGGAAGTCAGTTTCTGGAAATGACTGCTGGATACCAAACTTGTTAAAAAACACTTAACTTTTGAAAAAACAATTATAAACAGTTGTACACTCTTCCTCCCCTCGTCCCCAACACACCCTCCTAAAAGCAAAAAGGAATGTTAATCACTAATTGCATTTATTAGAATGGCTAATTTGTACTCAGAAGTAAAGAAGCACTTACTGACCTCTTATTTAAGTTCTGGCAAGTCACCTTTCAGAAAAAAAGAATGAACATTGGTGGTGCCAGCAATGAAAAATATAAAAGGTTGTTTACCAGCACAGTGTCCTAAATGCTTCTGACCCAGCCACGACATCCTGTTCACCTATCATGGAAGTAGACTTGTTTGTGTCTACTCATTACAATAGTTATTGTTGTGTCTTGCTTGTCTTTTACATAAATCAAAATATATAAATAGCTGCAATCCAAACAAATAGAACATAAGCAAGAACCATATAAATGGACCCACATTTTGTACATTATAGCACAATAAAAAGTTAGTGGGGATGTCCTTTACCTTACCCCCACTTCTGGCTCCTCTGCTCTTTCCTTTGCTCTTCCTCTTTCCGTTTTCCTTTTGCTATCCCTTGGAGTTCTTTCCTTGTTTTTCCCCTTCACGAAAGCTGGTGGGAGGCTGCCTTCAGAGGCAGGAGCAGCCTCTCTGAAGAAATCCTCTCCAGATTCTCTCTCTTCTACCCCTACCCAGCAGGCTCCTCTACTAAGACAGTAGGGCTAAGTACAGATATTCAAAAAGCCTGAGCCTGAATTGATTCATCCTTTGCAGGCTAGGCTAACCTGCATAGATTGAACCGACAAGCAAGTGAATAGACATTCACTTTTGATTCCAGAAATGCAGGCACATGCTTGCAGTAGCTCAGGCTAGAAGCTGAGGGGTGTAGAGTGAGCACTCTCTTCCCTTCAGGCTGGAGGGAAGCTGTGCTGGGGGGGTGACTAAGCCCCAGCAGGCTGATTATAACTGGGGAGGGGTTTAAACCCCCACTCTGGCTTTCAGGGACCCCAGCTGGGGTCTGCCTAGCTTTTCCCCCTGCTTGTGGCTCAGCATGGCCTGGGACCCTCCAGAGACCCCCTCCCAGCCAGGAGATGATCCCACTATGCCTTTCCAGCCATCAGGGTTTTGCTTGGGGCAACCCAGGAGCAAAGGCCAGATTGGGGGGAGGGAGGAGAGCAAAATGGCCCCAGGTGGGGACATGCACAGAAGGATCACATGGGTGGCAGCTACATCCTGGATGTGAACCAGAATGTGGCTGGGGTGGTGGCTACATCCAGGACATGAGCTGGGATGTGAGCCCCACTGAGCAGAGGGACCCAGGCTAGGGAGAGGGGAAGGGAAGGGGCTCAAGTGTGTCTGTGCTAGCCCAGGGCAGAACCAACCCAAGCTGAGCACGCAGCTGGGGGAGGAACTTCTGCCTGGTGGCTCCTTCTACCCAGTGGAGAGTGGTGTCCAGGCAGCCCCAGCCCCCACAGCAGCATGCACAGTGCAGACTTGCCACCTCAGCCCTGAGAACTATTATCTGCATTCCCCAGTCCACAGGGCTCCCAGCTGAGTGCTCCCTGCTCCCACCTATGGTGGTGGTGGTGCAGCATGGCTCTGTGTACCAGGCACCAGGGTGTACCCCTACAGCTTCCCCACTGCAACCACCATCAAGGGGGCATGCCCTGGCCATACTGGTAGGTGACGCCCACACTGCCGAACTGTTGGCCACCAGGCGACCAGACAGTGGTGGTGGCAGTGGCAATGGCAGGGAAGTCATAGGGGTGCCTGTGTCTGGCACCTGGTACACAGGGCTATGCTGTGCCACTGCTGCTGAGTAGGGGTAGAGTGAGCAGAGCATGCCTAGCTTGGCACCGAGTGGCCCAGGGGATACAGGTAATAGTGCTCAAAGCTGAGGGGGTGAGCCCACACTGTGCGCACCACTGTGGGTGCCGGGACCAGCCCAGGCACCACTATCCACTGGGTAGAAGGTGCTGCTGGGCAGGAGTCACTCCCCCAGCTGCATGCTTGGCTTGGCTCTACCCCAGGATAGCACAGACACACTCAAGCTCCATCCCTGCCCGTCTCCCCCAGCTTGAGTCCTTCTGCTCAGTGGGGCTCACGTCCAGGATGGAGCCTTCACTACCTCAATCTCTGTGCATGTCCCCACCTGGACTTGGGGCTGTTTTTGGTCTTTGCTCCTGGACTGCCCCAAATGTAACTCCAGCCTTGGCAGCTGGGAAGGTGTAGCGGGATCACCCTGTGGCTGGGAGCGGGGCTCTGGGAGTCCCAGGCAATGCTGGGCCATGAGTAGGGGGGAAAGCCTGGGCAGACCCTGGCTGGGGTCCCTACCAGTGGGAGAGGGAAGAGGGGGTTTAATCTCCATCTGCCTGAGCCTGTTGTCCAACACCCCTGCCCCTCCACTCCAGTGGGGAAAAGTTTGGCAGAGACTGCTCTGCCTCTACCAGGCAGACTGAGCTGCGTCCCCAGCACACCCACCCCCTTGTCAGCCAGTTGTCACTGCTCCAGCTAGAGAACAGAGGGGTGGGGCCACCTCTGCTCTGCTCCAGCAGACAGCACAGCCCAGCCCAGTGCTGCAAAGCATCCTGGGATGCTGGGGGACTGTGATTTAACTTGAACCAGGAAGGGGGCTGGGACAGAAATTCCATAAACTAGTTTGACCTAAATCAGTAAAGTCTGATACTACATTCAACCAGGTTTATCTTAAACTGGTTTTGGCCATTTTGAAACTGGTTTATGGGCACTGAACTTGTGTATGTTGCAGGTTTAAATCAGTTTCTGATCACTTAAACCAGTTTATGTTCAACTTCTGTCCCTGGCCCAGGGAAAGAAGCAAGGAGAAACAAGTCCCCTTTGGCTCCACCTCCACATCTACAGCTGTGGTCCTATACCATAACCCCCCATGAAATGGCAATGTTAGGACTTTCTTTTCAAAGCCTGGTGTAATCCTAGTAGTATGGACAGATCCAGGATTTCAGAAAGAGGTTTGAGGGAGCAGCTTAGCCCACACATTGCTTGTGTAACAAATAAGCCCTTCCCCTGCCTGTTGCTACCATTGGCACTCTCCCCAGCTGATCTGGGGACAAGAAGGAGGCTCTAAAGCCACTCGTGTCCGCACGTGGAGCAAGGCTCAGTTAGAGACAGCAGCAACAGGTATGTTCCCTTCCTCCATGCCTGTTTCTGGGCTGGCAGGAAACACAGGGGAGAGGAGAAAAGGGGAGGGGGGACCTGTCCTCCATTGCCACTGTCCCTGGCTGAACCCAGCTCCCCACTGCCCCTACCTCCACCGCTACTCCCAAGACAGCTGGAGATAATGGCAGTGGTGGATGAGGGGGGGTGGGGGAGGAAAAGGAAGGGTTGGGAATGTGCCACTGAACATGGAGGGGAAGGGAGGGGGAATTCTTATTTGCTTTGGGGACTTTAAAAAAAAATCCCGTCTGCTGCTCCTGTGGCATGGTCAGCTGAAAAAGGGGTGCATTCACAGCACTGCACCCTGCTGGACCCACCCCTGAATCCTAGCCCCATGCTACAACCCTGGCAAACTCAATTAATCACATCTGTAAGTACAGACGCATTGGTGCAGGCGTCCCACATGTCTACAGGCAGCCACATAGATGCCATAGCATCTTTTACATTTGATGCAAGCTTTTGTTCACAAACCTGAGGGATAAAGAAAAAGCTGAAATTATGCTTTTCATCATGTGAACCCTGGAGCTGGGACCCTGGGATGGCTGATATCTTTAGACAAAGTATCGCTCAACACTCTTTATGTACTATATGCACTGATGTCAACAGTGTATGTGCAGGGAATGTGCTATTTAGTGGTTCTCAACCTTTTCTGTACCAGGACCCATTTGTAAACATTTCCGACCCACAGCCCCCTGGCCCTGTTGATGCCCTCACTCAGGACCCACAGCCCTCCGGTCCTGCCAGTGCCCCTCACTCCCAAACTACAGTCCTCTGGCCCTGCCGGTGCTCTCACTCCCAACCTACAGTCCCTTGCCTGCCCCCCCTGTCCTCAGGCCATGCTGGTGGCCATCACTCCCAACCCATAGCCCCCTGTCCCGGAGTCCTGCTAGAGGGGGTCCCGAGCTGCACCGATCCTATGCATGCGAGTGCAGTGGCTGCAACGGCTCCGGCTCATGTGGGCAACAGTGGAGCAAGTCTGGCCCCAGCATAGGCTGGAGGGAGGAGGAGGAGGCCTGAGGCACCTCCAGCCCTGGGCTGGGGTTCCTGCGCCACGCCAGGCAGCATGGTCCTGACTCCACCAGCCCTCTGAGCAGCATCTCCTGGGCACCTCGCCCTTGCAAGTATGGGCACTGGCCCCAGAGCTACCAGCTCAGCCATGCAGCTGCCCCTTTCCCCCTTCCCCTGCTGAAGGGGCAGGTGCCTTCCCCCCCATCCACCATCCCCCCTGCACTGATGCAGCCTCGACGCTCAGCCACCTTCCCCCAGTGCCAGCAGGCACTCACCCCACCCCACCATGCACCCATCCCCTCCATGCCCACACCCCTGGACAGTCCCCAAGCCCTGGACCTACAAACCCCACTCCGCATACAGTTACCTGCATCCAGCTGCTGGGGCTGCTCCCACAACCCTGCCTAGCTGCATGCTGGCCACATGTGTGTGTGTGTGTGTGCAGATGCATGTGCACCCGCTGGAACACTGCCAGCCTGCAAGGGGAAACCCATACTTTCCCATGTTTTTCTGGGACTTGCTCATGACCCTTTCAAATATTCGTGTGACCCACTTTTGGGTTGTGACCCACAGGTTGAGAAACACTGATTTAGATAGCTGCCTACTCCTGTTTTCTGCCACACCACCCGTTGGCTGTTGCTCTGGTCCTGATGGCAGCTACCTTGTAGGATATCACTAGGCTTGGCAATCTAATGGAACATTTCATCAGGCAACCTTGAAAGGCTTCAGAACCAATGTACCACAACATATGATCCAATGGGGAGGTCTGGTCAGTAACATTCTTGAGGTCCCCTCAAGAAGTAGGGAGTCAGTGGTTTCATTTAGATGTTATCAGTTTCTACTGAGATTGTTATGATATATGACCTTGCTGGGTATGGTACAGCTGTTAGCTTGAAAGGCTGCCAAACACTGTTTTAAATCTGACACACAAGTTTCACTTCCAAGGGGGTAACCATCTTATCTTCTTGTTGAAGAATTCATTTTATTCTCCTTTACTGGATCTTTTTTTAACTACTTCAGGGGTAAAGGTCTTTGTATAAGAAACGTAACAGATGTTAGTACTATGATTTTGTTTTCCTGCCCATGATTTTGTGGTCATATAAAACATTGTGAAGTGTGTCACAATATTCTAACTTTGCTAAATATGAATTCATCAGACATTTTATATAAAGTTATTAGAACTGACCCCACTGACTTTTCTGTTAACCTTTTTGACCATGCAGATGTCAATTCCTTGACATTGTGTACTTGAAAAGATGTATCAAAGAGGAGAGATTAAAATGAATCTTTCATGAGCTGTGGGCTGTTATTTGTTATTATTTACCTGTAACCCCATGGTGACCAAACTTCTACTTACAATGCATTATCACATTGCTATTCATGTGTTGTGCAACAGCTAATTTGCAAAACAACCTAAGTAGCAGTCCACTAATGAAAGGTAATCTTTCTCATTTAATTTAAAAGATTCTGCACTGTGAACCAAGGATCATTAGGGAAATGTTGGTTCAGTGGTTCTTTTGCAATTTATCTCCTGTATTTATTACAAATTTTATGTCTAGAAACATTTATTTGTAAGGGCAATATTAACATCTTACCAGAATGGTCTATCTCAAGTTATGTTTTTAACCTTTTCAATAGCCAAATATACACTGTGGAAGTGGTAATTGCATCAATTCCCTCTTTCTCTCTCTCTCTCTGGCTCATGGCATCCTGGTGCACGCTTTCTTCTTTCAATCCCCATAACCCCTACCTACCATTTTGTGATCCCCAGAGAAACAATATCCAAGAAAAACAGCGATTTTCTCTTGTCATTAACCTCAGTCAATACAACAAGTTTTCTTGGCTTATAAGGATCTTTAAGCTCATTGTCATAACAGCCTTTAACTTTATGAAGAGCTGTGAAGACCATTAATAATTCTTTTAACTTAAGCGATACAATTTGTAGCAGTACTTTTGTTTTCAAATTTTCCTGGCCTTTATGAACCATTATATACTACAAGCTCAGTTAGACTGTTTTGGCTTGGAAACTTTAAAGTACAGTCCTCTGTATGATTGTCTACCTTTGGTCTACTTGGACTCTCCTGTCACTGAGAATGTGTTCTGCCAGTGTATAACTGAATGTATGCACTGGGAGCCCTGGATGTATAAGGGATCCCTTATTCAGGGTAGCTCTGTAAATTCAAAGAGTTGAGACATCCTACATGTGTTCCACAAAACTCGTTCCCAAAATGAAATCATGTCAGTTCTGTTGTGTTCATACTTAAACATCCCCACAAATGCAAGCAGAAACATACTTTAGTGAGTGCAAAGGATAGTTTTGCTTAAATATTATCCCTAGGGTTATGATTGTTAACACCGCCGTATTTTTAACAGAAGTGAGATGTAATCATCAAGAATGCTTTCAAAAGCAAAACCGAAGTATTAAGAAAAGGATAGCAGTTTTGGTGTGTAAACAACTAGATGGTGCTACTCTGCTTTGAAATTTTTGAGAACTGCAAGACAGGTGAACCACAGAAAGGAAACACAGTCTGTGGAAATAAACATATAACAAGCATCATCCAATGCACAACATATGCTAGCTAGTCACCCAGCAACATTTGCTAAGTTATAATTAAGCATTAAGGAGGAATAGATCAGTAGTTTTGCAAATACTGCAGTCTTTTCATAGTGTAAATTTTGTGTTTGACAGGATAATTGTTCTCATGTCTGACAGACAACTAGTTGTATTGTGATATTTCTATATTAATGGTTTGCATTCTGTTGTATACCCAGTTTACCTCTTTAGCCTGTGCATAGAGAAGGAGGGGGCCTGCGCACAGAGAAGAAAGGGGTATGTTCTAGGGCTGGCGACATGCAGGAGAAGATCCAATGGACTTTTAGCATCAGCAGGACCTTGAATGGCTTTGTTGACATATCAACAAAGGTGAAATTCTGGACACACAAGTCGCCAGAGCAGATTAGCGGGTTTGCCACTGGGATGGCAAAGTCACACCTTGGCATTTGCCTGGACCCCATCTTGCTTGTGTCCTCTGGCCTCTTATGGTCCCATTGTCTTGCATGCCATGCTTTGATGTTATGATTGGACAGGGAGGCTGCCCTTAGCTCACTCTCAAGGGCTCTCAGCCCCTCAGCCCCGTGTCTCACTCTCTTGGGCTCACCCTCGCGGGCTTTGGGCTTGTGCCCCTGTTTTTGCTGTCTGGCATCATAGCCCTTCCACTGACAGCAGTGGTAGACCCTGTCCAATCAGGCCCTATTCCTCTTTAGAGCTCTGCTTCTAGCAGCCTGCAGCCATACTGCTTACTAGGCTTTAGGTCAGAGGCGGGCAATTATTTTCGGTGGAGTGCCACTTACCCAGTTTTGGCAGGCTGTCAAGGGCTGCATGGGTAGCCCCACCCTTTGACAGGTGCCCCGCCCCCTGGTCACCATCTTGGGACCAACGTCCTAATGTCTTGGGACCAGTGTCCCAGGGCCAGCACTGGTGGGGCCCAGAGTGGGGTACAGGCTGGCAAGGGTCTGTGGAGCTGGGCTGGGCTGCACCAGCAGGGAGGGGAGAGCTGGCCTGGCTCCACAGAGCCCCTGCCAGCTCGG
>NW_005842104.1:1445359-1451615 GCF_000455745.1 Alligator sinensis
TGGCACCCCCGCCGGCGGGGGGCGTTGGCCATGGGGCAGGCAAGGGGCCACTTTTCTCTGTGCAGGGAAGGAGCCCAGGGAAAAGCTGAGTGTGGGGGTGAAGCAGTCCCTCCCCCGCCCCACGCCCAGTGCCCCATGCTGCAGGCGCTTGCAGCCCACATGGGCTCCTTCCCTGCCTGGGGTCCCCCCGCCCCCACTTACCTGAGCTTCCTGCACTGGGGCAGCCATGTGCTCCTAGGCCATAACCCGTGGCTGGGGCTTCTGGCTGGGGGGGGGGGGCAGGGACGCGCCAGGTGGCCCTGCTGTTGTTGGAGCCTGCCGGGCTTCCCCTGGGTCCTACTGCCCTTGGTTCCTGTCACTTTTGACAGGAACCAAGGGCAGAGAAATATTAATTTTCTACATTATTTAGGGGCCCCGCAGGCTGGATAGAATGGCCTTGCAGGCCGAATCCAGCCTGCAGGCCATATTTTGCCCACCCCTGCTTTAGGTCCTGGTTTTATATGTCTCTAGGGTTACCATATTTCCAGATTCAAAAAAGAAGATACCTGTGGCAGGGAGGAGGGGGAGAAGTGGAAAGAGAGGGGGAGGGGATATATAATGGGGGGGGGGGAATGATATGCCTGTGCTCTACCCCTGCCCCTCACACCCAAGCCACAGCACCCCTACCCCTGCTGCTGCCCCTCAATCCTGACACACAGTACCCCGCTCCCCAGACCATGTTGGTGCCCCTCACTCCCAACCTGCAGCCACTCCATCCCTGCTGATACCCCTCACTCCTGACCCATAGCCCCCTTCCCCCCAGCCCTACCAGTGCCCCTTACTCCTGACAGCTCCCTCCCCCCCAGCCCTGCTGCCTACGCAGCTTCCTGCCTCCCCTGAAGAACCTTCCACCCCCTTCCTCCACCTCCCTGCTCTGCTGCTGCCCCAGCACCCGCAGGCACACACATGTGTATGCATATGCACGCACGTACACACACACACACACACACACACACATACACACAGATACTTACCTGCCTGCAGCTGCCAGGCCACGTGATGCCCTGACCTCCAATCACCTTTCCCCGCTGCCCCCAGCCCCAAGCAGCTCCTTGCTGGGGCAAGCCAGGAAGTGCCGGGAAAGCAGAGGCAGAGCAAAATCCTGGATATTTGCTGATATTTTAAAAAGCTGCCTGGACAGAGATGGGAGGACCCAAAATGAGGACATGTCTGGGAAAACCTCGATGTATGGTAGCCCTAATGTCTGTCTCTGGGTCACCTGACCCACTACTTCAGCCCCGGGCCTGTCAATCACTTGCTGCACCTGGGATGGGTGGCTATTTTATTTAAGGGCCTTCTGCCACTATCAGTTTGTCCAGTAGGCTGGAGCCTGCCAACTGATCCTTGGCTTCCTCTTTCTTTCAATAATAGAGGCCCCATTACAGAAATATCCAGGACCCGGAGTCAAAAGATTAATCACAAATAAAAAAAAACAACTTCTGTAAAAATGGCAATATTGGTATGCTATAAGTATGTGGCTGAAATAAAAAATAAAAAGAAGCAAATTTAAGTAGACACCACTAACCTGAGTAACACATCCTAAAATCTATAGCTACAACTAATTAATATTCTGAGACCATTGGAAGATCCAAGAAAACAATATGGATTTTGTCTGCTTTTCTGTTTGTTTATAATGTGCATTTGATTGTCTTTTACCCATCATTCATTCCAGGACTGTGTGGGGGGAGTGGTTTTAATTAGATCAGCTCTGAGAGATACTCTAATTAAAGCACCCCTACTACCATTTTCAAGTTCAGGGACACTGTTATATGAGACACGGAGGCTGGCTGGAACACAGTAATTACCATGCTCCAGCATACTCGATTGAGTCTGCTCCAATGTGCTGTAATTATAGCGTGTCAGACCAGCCTCCCAGCTCGTGTACAGGCACCCTATATGACAAAGTGGATCCTTCTGGGTCAGTTAAGAAGGGCTACCATAGCTCACTAAATTCAGTGCAAGTGCCACAAATGCCCCTTGGGCAGCTACGCTTGACATGTTAGTAGCACTTTGATGTCGTTAGTTAAAATAGGTTTGGGCCCTTAGTACTGCTTTTCACAGAGAAATCCCAGGGAGAAGCAAGTCCACCTTTACCTGGTGGGAAGCCAGGGAAGTGATGATCATGAACATACCCCACTTTCTAAGAGGTAGGTACCAACAGACTCCATTCCCATTAGCACTCCACTGACAGTCCCTGAACCCACTGACAGGGAAGGGTAGGAGGTCAATGGGGATTCAGCTCTTCCTAATCACATAGAGCAGGGCTGTCAAACTGACAGCCCTGGGGCTCCTGTTTAGCTGCAACAGCAGCTGGAGTCTTCAGGATTCTTTTCCTACCTATAGCTTTTGCTTTCTGAACCTGCCTCAAGAAGCAGTGTGGTGTGGCATAGCTCGGCACAGGGATCTCAGGGTGAAGCAGGGCCCATGCAGTGTGCGCCAGTGTGAGGTCATTATAGCAGGAAGGGGGAATACATGGTGCAATAGGGGAGGAGTCCTTGTAACATGTGACCTGGGGGCTGTGACCCCCAGTGGTGCAGCCTACAGGGTATTTAGCTCCCAGCGGGGTAGAAATTGGGTAGCCCTGGCAAAGAATATTGTAGATTTAGGGCTCCTTCCCTACCATGGAAATAGTCCAGTCACTTAGAGGGTGGGGGACAGGGGAGAGTGTCTCCAAAATCATGGTCTTGTAACTTTCTCTTGGCTCCTCTATCATATACATAGTACTGTTTTTGTATACATAGTACTATAAATGGTTTTGGACTACAATCTCTGCAATGGGGAGAAGACAGGTTCCTCGGGGTATCACTGTCTTAGTGTTTCATACAAGTGCCTACACTCATGGTTATTCACTAGGGAAAGCTTAGTTATGTTCACAGTGTGGCATATTGGCTTTTCTGAAGCATAGGCACTAATTCTATTTAGAGAGAAGTGGACCTCCCTCCTTTATCTTTCTCATAATGCCATCCTTTCTCTAGGAAACAATTAAGCCTTTAAAAGCTCAAATTTCTTTTGTTACTGATGCTTATCTTCTATTTTGTTTGCTCCTATTGTTTGCTATTTTCATGCATCACATCTTGCCTTAAATTAGATTGTAGTTTTTAAGGGAAGGAACATATTTCCCAGTTAATATGCACAGCACAGCACCTTTTCCTGTGGAGGGAACTGTCAGTGGGTGTTGGGCACGCACACCCCCCCGGAGGTCTGTGGGCTGGGGGCTATTCTGGCTTCTTCCTGAGGGGCACGTGCCCCTGGATCTGCACACGGGTTGAGAGCAGGCTGCCACTACAAGCTGGGGCTAGTGGCAGCACCAGGCTCTTGCTGGTGCTCGGGGATGGCGGCGGAGCTGGGAGGGCAGGTTGGGGGGATTACAGTGAATTTTGGGGTGGCTGCAGCGCTCCTTCCAGCACTACCAGCACCCGCCCTGAGGGTCAGGAAGACCCTGATGCCACCACCAGCCCCAGCCCACAGTGGAGGCTGCTCTCATTCCACATGCAGATCTGGGGCCACGTTCCCCAAAGAAGAGCCCGGTCCAGCCCGCAGCCCTCCCAGGGTGCATGTAGCAGCAAGAGCCGTGCTGCTTCGCACCCCACACCCACTAACAGTTCCCACTGCTTTGCTCCCTGCTGCAGCCCTGGGAGCAGCTGATGCCACCTGCTTGCAGTCACTGGGCTACGCTGCGCCCCTCCACCCGCTCCCTTACCTACAGACTTACTTCGCATATAACAAATTTTGGGTGTAAAAAGGGTCATTGCATAAGAGCAAATAAACATATACAAAACCCGCATAAAGCGAGAGAAACCTGTATTATAAAAAATATTTGTCATGACTTGTGATTGTGTACTGTATATAGAAGGGATTGTATAATAACTCAAAAATAAAGTGTCACGGTTTTATAGTGTGTGTGTGTGTGTGTGTGTGTGTGGTGGGGTGTGGGAGTGTGTGGTGGGGTTATGAGAGGGTGTGGCTGTGTAGGGGGCATAGGGTATTTGGGGGTATATGTACATGTCGAAGGGGGCTCTGTGAGCAGTGTGGAGGTGTGGGGTGTGGGAGAGAGTGGGGGGGTATAAGGACCTCCCACACACTCCCCCCATGGTGTGCAGCCCCAGCTGCCGGCAGCAGCAGCAGGTGGGGAGGTCAGGGTTCTCATGCCCAGTTTAGGTGCCCAGTGGGGCATGGCTCCAGCCAGTGCTGTATGGGGGGAGGGAGTCTACTCAGCTTCTTCTATCACCATGGCTCCACTCCCCATGCCTGCACTTCCAGTGCTTGCAGCAGAGGAAGCCCTGCACTGGAGCCCGCTGACTCCCCTGCTCCCTTCTGTGCAGTTCTCTGCACTCCACCAGGAGTGGAAGGAGTCCCGCCCCTACTTCCCTGCGGAGTCCAGCATGGGGCTTCCCCGCTGTGTGTGTGGAGCTGCCAGCACACAGTGTGGAGCTCCTGCAATAGAGGCAGCCAGCACTGTACTGGGGGTGAGAAGCACTCTCCCATGCAGCCTACCTAGTAGCCTCTATCACAGGGGCTCAGCACAGTGTGCTTGCAGCTCCGCACTCACAGTAGGTAAACAGGGGGCGGAGTGTGGGGAGCTGCGCAGGAGGGAGTGGGGAGGCAGAAAGCTCCAGTGTGGGGCTTTCTTCACTGCGAGTGCTGCAGGTGTGGGGCGTGGAGCTGTGGTGATAGAGGCAGTTGGGCAGGCTGTGTTCCCTTCCCCCACATAGTGCTAACCAGAACCGCACCCCACTGGGCACCTATGCTGGGCACAAGCTCCCTGAGCTCCTCACCTGCTGCTGGTGTGAATAGCTGGTGCTGCACACCATGGGCGGAGAGGGTGGGGGATCCTTATACCTCACACCCACACCCTCCCCAGCTGAGCTCCACATTCTTGCTGCCCCTCTGGGTGTGGGCTCTGTGCTGCGCTCCTGCTTCCAGTCCACTGCAACTCCATCCCACCTCATCTGCTGCCCTGAGCAAGCAGGTTCCAGCTGCAGCAGGAGTGCCACCAAGAAGCTGCTGGCTGGGCAGAGCCCTTCCGTGCAAGAGGTGGGGAGCAAAGCCCAATAAGGTATGTTGGGGGGTTGTACACATGGGTGCCTCGCTCCCACCCACCCCTGTGGGTGGAAAGGCTGGATGGGGTGCAATTCATTGGGGGACACTGCAAGACAGATGAAAATGCCTGGCAGGCCAGATTCAACCCGTGGACTATATTTTGCCCACCCCTGATTCAGACTGACCCCAACCCTAGCTTGGCTGCTCTAAATGTAGCATCTGCACATACCCTATGTAAAAATGGCATCTTCTTACTCAACAGATCTGAGCCCCCTATGTACTGAGTCATATCTACTCAATTCAAAGATGAGTGTAGTTTTGCATGTTTGTTTGTCCTTTTTCATGTTTGTCATCCTTGCAGAGCTGACCCAGATTTAGGAGAGGAAGCCAGAGCTTATTCCATCACAGATTTCATCAACTGAATACCTAGCTGTATTCCAAAAGAATTGCCAAACTTTGCTCTTAGTTGCATGTGTGCAACTCTCTGGGAAACTATTATTTTATATAAATGTAATTGAGGGCATTACAGCAAAGCAGTAGGCTTTAACAGTCACAACTAGAAGACAACATGGGCATGTACACATGCAAGCACGTGCGCTTGCAGCAGCTCAAATAGAAGTGGTGCAAATTTGAGCCGGGGGGTTTTGCCTCAGCGCACGTGCCCGGACATGCACTTTTGGGATGGGGCAAATTGTGCCACTTGGGACAAAATAACCCTGCCTAGATCCTCCTGGATCTGCAGCCAGGGGGAGCTAGAACCCAGGGCCAGCACCTGTGCTGTCCTCAGCTATATAAAAAACTGCCCTGTCCTGGCCCCATCAGTACAAAAAACTGCTCTGTCAAGTAGCTCAGGGCTACATACTCTCAGGAGCTTCTGGGGCCCAGCCAATTGGTACCTGGGGGGACTACCCTGTGTGCCAGCTGGACTACTGAAGCAGCCCTGAGAGTTGCCTGCACTCTTTACCCACTGCAGCAGTCTGGCAGTGGGGGCTGCTGCCTGGCTGTGACCTGCTGTGCACCTGCCAGACCTGCATGGGGATTGCACAGCCAGTAGAGGCATCTGCCTGCCCCTCTGGGCCAGCTGCCAGTGGGCTGTGGCTGCAGGATTGGCCTTTGTGCGGCATTACTGCCATGTGTGCCCCTGCCTGGCCATCTGAGGAGCTATTGCCCAGAAGAT
>NW_005842104.1:1451646-1456411 GCF_000455745.1 Alligator sinensis
CCTGGCTAAATGGTCAGCCACCTCCAGCTGGGTCCAGGATACTAGCTCTGGGCAGGCTCCTCTACCTGGGTCCTGCCACTTGGTTCTCAGCAGGGATTCTGGTGTTCCCTATTGGAAAACCCCTGCCAGGGTCGGCAGGGAACTGCATGGCTCTGTGTGCTGACGGGCAGCTGGGGCTGCTGTGGCTGTCACCTAGGCCCCATGCTGCATGAGGGGGCTCTGCCACAAGGCCCCAGTGACTCCAATGGCAGCTTCTACTGCCGTTAAGTGCAGGGCTTTTTTTTTCTTTTTTAATTGCCAGGATGCTGGGGCCAGGTGGGGCAGCAATCGGGGGGCTGGGGGAGTGGGTAGGATTGGCAGAGGTCCCCCCATGGCCCCCTTCCCCCTCCTCCAGCCCCCTGCACCCTCTACTTACTGGCACGGAGCTTGGGTCCAGCTCCCTGTGGGTGACACGCTGCCTGCCTTGCACGGGCTTGCAGCATGCTTCAGCACTGGGGCAAGGGCCAGCCATAGAGATGCTCTGGCTGGCTACCAGAGTGTATCTGTGGAGGACCGAACCTCCAGTTGCCTCAGGGCACAGTCCCGGACCATGCCCTGCCCTACTTTTTTCCCCCACAGTTGTTTTTGACCCCTGAATATCCAGGTGCTTCATTTTGCCCCTGTGCTGAAAATTTGCAGCATGAAGAACTTTTTTTCATTCTCACACATGCCTCTTGAAGTGTCTCAAAGGGCTTTGAGACATTGCAAGATGCAGATGAGTGCTTGTGTGGACACACCCCATGTGGGCAGAATTTGGCCCACCAACTGAATCATATTACTGACAATGATGAGCAAGAGTGCTTAACTTTCAGACCTCTTCAATTACAGAATTGGCTCTGCAGGGCTGGTGACTTGTGACCGATTCCTGTAAATAAGAAACAACAACATATCCAAAATAATGTTTGGGATTTTCTATAAATCAGCAATAACGTTGACTGATTTTTCTCTTTGTAGGTTTGTAAACTAAATGAAAGGTCTTATTCACTGTCATACGTTTACTGTTATTTATGTGCGATTTGTATATGCCATATGTCTGTTGGGTTTTATCTGACATTTATTTATTTATTTTTGCTAACATGAATTACTTTAGGATTGTCTTTAATTTCTTTTGATCCTGGCTTATCAAGACCTTTCTCTCTTTTGATTACAAAGAGAAGTGTGAAACAATGCATCTGTGAAATGCTCTTTAAACAAGGATAAAACAAGCACATATCCAAAATATCTTCCCACCAATATGAAGAGTGCAAAGGGAATGCATTCTCCCTTTCAAATTTTACCTCCTACATATTCAAGGCATATAAACAGGGGAAAAGAATTGAGTAAGCAAAAAAAAAAGAAAGAAAGACAGAAAGAAATCTTTAAATTGTTGTCTAAAAGACCTTCAAAGTGATAGAAAATTATTCAGACTGGCTGTTGTGATGTGCTTTCGAAGCATATGCATAACATTTATAACATTTTTATTATATTGCTGTGAAAACAGGTTTTATAAAACAGCTGCTCAAATGCCCTAAATTGTATGCTAATCCTTGTTACGGCCTTAGAGCCTAGTATGAAATAATTATTTCTGTTTTTCATTTTGTTTTACAATACCCAGGCAGAATATCAGAGAATAAGTACTCTGTAATCCATGTATATATTGTGCCTCCTGTAACCTATGTATAAAGCGTGGTTTACAAAAACGAATGATTAATTGATAGAAAGTGGGGGAAAGCTAAGATGAAAGACCCACGTGTCTTTAAAATAAGAAAACGACAATTTGGACACTACAGCTATAATTTTTTTTCTTGTTAATTAGTCTACAAATCAAACTAGGAAAGGACTGTTATTGGTTAAATAAAAAGGAATATAGGCAGAATAAAACTAGGCTTTCCTTTTATCTCTGCGTCTTTACAGTTATAGGCATTCTTCTTTCCAATTTAGTTTAATATCAGAATTCATCTCACTAAATTTCAAAATTCAAATCTATACCAAATAAGCCTCTCTCATTTCTACAAGTAATATTTTTGCAATATTGTTATGACAGTCCTGTTGTTTGATCTAGTTTTAAATAAAGAAACAACACAAAACAAGGAGTTTTGTCCAGAATGTTCAAACTTAGGTGGCTCAAATTTAATTCCTAAATCCAAATGTTGGTGCATTATAAAAGCAATTTGATTTTTCAAGAGTGTTGAGTGCTGCTCAGACCTCCTTGAGATTTGTAGATGATCAGCCCTCCTAAAGTTCAAATTGCTTTGATGTAGGTGCCAATACAGATTTAGGGAGCTAATTATAACCTTTCATAAATCTAACTATGATTTTAAAAGTTGATCTTTATATATTAAAGATGAGATCATGATAACGTTAGCTATTACTATACTAGTTAAAATTGCACAAGGACTTTTAGTTTAAAACTGGCTTTACAAAGATTTCACTTTCTGGTCTGGTCCCGTGCAATTCTCTATGCAAAGGTAATGTTTGAATCTAGTAGCTCTCCTTTTTCTAGTACAAAGAGAATGAAAAAATAAACTACTACCATTATAAATACTAGTTATAGTATCAAAAAAGTATGGGTAAACTGTTGTTATAGTTGGCATGGAAATAGATCTCACTAAGGAGACATGCTTTGGAAAGTTTCAGTGAAATCATATTCTCATATTTTTTTAAATGATGAACATTTGGAAATTCACATTCTGTGCATGTTTAACACATTTTAAAATAGTATTAGGCTTATAACTTGTGTGCCTTACAAGGAAGACCATATCATATTCACATGGCTAACAATGTACTAATATCACATGAAAAGTAACAGACCTTTTTCTATGTACAGTTGTGTCAGCAGAAAGGATATGGATACCTGGCTTAAATAGCCCTTTGGGATTACTATTGCATAGGGGTAACATAAACGAAGCATGTCCAGGTCTTTCCCATGCACTCCTGCTCTTTTCCCATGCAGGAAATATGGCTTAGGACATATCTTGCACTTTGGTGGTCCTAGGCTGGCACAGGTTCTAGTTACTGCTTACAGAAGTTAAAGCAATAAGCACTACTGAGCTAGGCTTCTATAGCATTTGGAGATGCATGAAGTGTTAGTCATTCTGTGTATTGCTTCTAATTTTGTCTTGCACAGCATTTCAGCTTTTGCATTTAAAACTAAGAGCCTGCTAAAACACCTAGGTCTCCCTGTGGGGAAGGAGAGAGATTAGTCAGACTACTTTCCTGTTTTGCTAGAAAAATGACAATACAACTGGAGATGAGCAATGTCACAAGGAATGGAAAGTGGCTGAAGGACTGAGAACAAAGGGTAATGAAACTTGGCAGTGTACCAAGTTGTCAGGAGGTGTCAGGTCCAGTGTTGTGTCCTGCAGATTAATCCTAGACTTGGTTATTTTTCACATCTTTATTAATCACCTGAGAGAAACAGTAAACAGCACATGGATTAATTCACAGATGGCACTAAAATGCAGAGAGAACTGAGAAACAGTACACATGTACATATAAGATTAGTAATATGAATAGAAGATAGCATAAGCTTCAACCCTGAAAAATGCAAGCTAACGTATTGGACCTAAATAATCTGAAACTGATATCCACTAAAAGAAATGCATAGAAAATAATAAAGCTGGAAAAGGCACAGTGGTGATACTGGACCACAAACTTTCTGTGTGCTTTATTATGGCCTCAGGATTTTCACAATTTAGATCAGTTCGTGTCACCCCAGCTGAAGGAAAATCAGCTTTAACATGCCAGCACCTGGGCTTCCCCAGTTCGGTTGGTTGTGTTCACCACCACTGATAAAAGTCATCTTAATTACCCAAGGTGTGGTCCTTGGGGTGCTTCCCTTGGGTTTTTCCTTCTCTATGCAAGTTCTACTTAATTACTGGCCCTGTGTGCCTCTAGTTTCAGGTAGACAAGGTTCCTTGGGTGAATTTGATATCTTTTATTAGACCAACCCAAATAGTTGGAGAATAGTTATTAAGCAAGCTTTAGGGTTCAAAAACCCTTTGTCAGGCTAAGGAAGTTTCAGCAGTTGGTGTGTGCTCTTCCTGGATGGAATGAAAAGTAAAGAAGCCAGGGGCTGGGCTGGGCTGGGGAGTTAGTTGCCAGGCAGATTATAATGTATCAAAAATCCAACGTCTATGTTTAGTCCATGACCTCCAGTATCCAGGAGGTTGATGAAATGGAGCTCATAGGCTCATCTCTGGGAAGTGTTGTGTAAGTTTCCCTTGAGGATCAGGACTGAGAGATTGGAGAGAGAGTGGCCCTCCTGTGAGAAATGTGCCCCCACCGGTAATTGGGTATTTCTGTCTTTGATAGATTTCAGGTGTGCGTTCATTCTGGTGCGCAGTTGTTGTTTGGTCTCTCCTACGTATTTTCCATCAGGGCATTTGGTGCATTGGATGAGGTATATTACATTTCTGGAGGTGCAGCTGTAAGATCCTGGGATGCTGATGGCTCTGTTGTAGGGTGTAGTAATAGTGGGGGTGGTGGAGATGTGTTGGCAGGTTTTGCATTTCTTGGCATGGCACGGTCTGGATCCTTTTGGTGTGTTCTGGGCTTGAGGAAGTTTGCTTCTGGTGATGAGGTTGGCGAGGTTCGGTGCTTGTTTGAAGGCTAGGATGGGTGGCTCTGAGAAGATCTTTGTAAGAATAGGGTCTCTTACCTGTATGAAAATTGCACACCAGTGGTTATGACATATCACCCCTCCCTTGAACCTGTACAGAAAATCCTCAAAAAACTGCAACCCATA
>NW_005842104.1:1456548-1456977 GCF_000455745.1 Alligator sinensis
TGGTCTGTGGGTTCCTTGTATACTGTGGTCTGTATTTTACCCTTGTGGATACTGATCATTGTGTCTAAAAAGGAGATGTTGGTGCTGGAGTATTCTAAAGAAAGTGGGATGGAGGGATCTAGGTTCAGGTTGCAGCCGGGGTCCTGACTCTCTTTCTTTTTCTTGCCCTCTTTCTCTCTCTGGCTTTCTTTTTTTTTGCCTCAGCAGTCAATTCATTCCTATTACCTTCAGTCCAGACTGGCTCCGACTTCCCTGGTCAGGGATCTCCCGTTGTTCCCATCAACTCAGTGGCCTTCGTTGCTTCAGGGCTCCAACTGAGCCTTGCTCCCAGGTTTTGTGCTAGCTCCACCTCTAGATTCATAGATGTTAGGGTCGGAAGGGCCCTCAATAGAACATTGAGTCCAACCCCCTGCATAGGCAGGAAAGAGT